>NW_024040263.1:4826540-4856532 GCF_014851395.1 Micropterus salmoides
CTGTCTGACTTGCTAATCCCTCCCTCCCCCATGTCTCTCCCACTGTTTTCACACACACAGCTGTTTCCTGTTGGGTGTGTGGGTTTAATGTTGTGTTAATGTGTGTGTGTTTGTAAGGAGAGAGCGAGGGAGGAAGAGAGAGAGAGTCACTTCATAAGTATAAAGAAAAATTATAAAACTTATGTTTCAGCTTTATGGTCTATGTACAGTGTGTACTGTATTAGAGGCTGAATCTCTAAGCCCCTTTAGTACAAAACATATGTACGTCACACCACAGTAAACCATTTTGCCAATCATGCAGATGTGCTTTAGATGACTGAATGTACTTGTGCTGCTGTTCCAGGCACCCACAATAGTATGAACATCAATTAGCTGTGTAATCCATTACAGTGAAGATCAGCCTGCTGTTAAACCCCATTAACGCTCAACAACAGCATAGCACTGACAAAAATGAATGCAGACTTGATGTTCACTGTGCTGGATTATACGACTCAAGCTTCAAGTGTCTGGTAATTGATTTTCATACCATACAGAAATGAAAAAAGCTCAACTGCGGCCTGAAACGGCAGGAAAAATAAATCTAAACTGTACAGCTTGTGTTAAAAAATCTAAAATGGGCATGATTTGTACTTTGAGTGTTAAAATGTGGATACACGCTGTTTTGTTCCACCATATAAAACCTGGTGTGCTTCATTGCAGGGACACCCATTATAATTGTTGTGCAGATATCTGATTTGATCAACACAGACTGTGCCGAGTCCGTTCTAGTCTGATTCAGTGGATGTGGAGGGTCTGGAGATAAAACGTGTTTGATTTTTATGACTGGTATCAGGACTGTCTACATCATGTGCTGGAAGAAATATGGGAATTGTTTTATAATTCAGCAGTGGTGAAAGATGTATTCAGATCTTTTACTTACAAGTAAAAGTCCTCCATTCAAACTCTTCCTTAAAAGCACAAAAGTATTGGCATATCAATATACTTAAACTGCCATTAGTAAAAGTACTCATTATGCAGAATCATATATATTATTGTTTTGTTTATTATTGATGCATGAATGTGTACATTTCAAATTCTTAATACTTTGTCTGCTGGGTAGCTTGTGAATTTTCAGGATCAATAAAGTTTTATCTTAATCTATAATATTACAACATAATTTATTTGATGACTATATATTGTATTGATAATCTGAATCAGCAAAGCAACTAGTAACTGAAGTTTTTAAATAAATATAGTGATGTAAAGACTACAATATTTGCCTCAGAAATGTAGTGGACTAGAAGTATAAAGTAGGAAATAGTGGAAAGTAAAGTACAAGTACCTCAAAATTGCTACTAGAAATACTACTAGTACTTAAGTACAGTACTTGAGCAAAGTTATATTCCGACACTGCAACTCAGCCCACCTGAAGTTCATTCACTTCTTTGTCTTTGCACAGCTCACGGCCTTTGTGGCCTACATTATGTTATCTCTATTTTTGTCCTTTTCTGGAACCACAAATTATCAGAAGCTCTTTTTGATGGACGTCTGTTTCTGTTCAAGTAAAGTTCTCAAAGTCACAAAAATCCACGTTCTCGAATGATTTCAGTGGTTGCCTTGTAACACAGTTTAAATCACAGCCCACCTCTCATCCAGTGTGCAAGTTTCTGCACTTTAAGACTAACAAGATCTGTACATGTTTGTAGGAACAGCTGTTATGCGTGGGATGTCTAGTTTTTGTAGGTTTCATTCATCTTAAAGCTGCATTAATTGACTTTTGTGTACTTAGCAGGGGTGGCAGAACACGTTGTAAACAAAACATCGACATGTCACCTTATAAAGTTTTTTATGGCGAACAAACAAACATTTGCCTATTTACAGATCCAGCAGACATGGTGCAACAGTACCATTTATTTGGAGTCATGTTCCTGTCTGCTCAATGAATTGACGTCAAATATTCACTCTCCTTTTAGCTCTGTTTAGCTTTTCTCCACCAACTCCTGAGAGAAATATCTGGTTCTTTAGCTACTAAATGCTCCACTATGTTCACCAGCTAGTCGCTAACTTTGGCGAGACCGTTTTAAAATTACTCACACCGATTTGATCCATTGTTGTTGTTGAATACTTTACTGTTGGTCAAGCCTGTCTATAAAAGTAGCTTCACAAGTCGCAGAGTATTTTTTATTAAAAATAATGGGACTGAAATCATTGTGGTTGGTCACATAGTTTCTGTCCTTTGTTGCTGATTGAGGAGAAAGCATCGATTGATCTATTATTACATCAATAACCACAGTATGACAGCTTCCTTTAAATGTGAATTAAATAAGGAAGAAATACACAAAATGAAACTGTTCTAGTAATTCTACTAAGTGGTTCAATTGGGTCTTTTAAGTTTGATTAATGCATAAAAGATGACTCGGTTGCATTTTTTCTTCCTGTCTGCAGAGTGAGTCAGTCAAGTACTTCCTGGATAACTTGGATCGTATTGGTCAACTGGTGAGTCACAGTGACTAGTTAGATCTTGAGTGCTGTTTGTATTTCTTCACCTCTTTTAACTTGTAGGAATATGGTTATATCTCCCCCTTTTCAGAATTTTATCCCAAGCAAGCAGGACATTTTGTTTGCAAGGAAGGCGACTAAAGGCATTGTCGAGCATGACTTCATCATCAAGAAGATTCCTTTCAAGATGGTGGATGTCGGAGGGCAGAGGTCTCAGAGGCAGAAGTGGTTTCAGTGTTTCGACGGGATCACATCGATACTCTTCATGGTTTCATCATCAGAGTACGATCAGGTACCATTCAAGCACACATACAGTTCTGGTCATGCAATGCTGATGTTAAGATGTCAAGAGGTTTAGTCAGACAGTCTGATCATTATTCTCTTGACTTTTAGAATTACGAAATGGACAAGCAACATCAGAGAGACACAACATTTGAGATTTACACAAAGCTCTCTTTGTGGTTGGCTGTGGAAACTTGATTGTTCCCTTGCTCGTGGCTGCGGTTCAAATAAACAGTCATATGATGACGACTGAATCTTAATTGGTGCACAGATAAAACCTGAAAAAAACCAACGGAATATTGTGTTTGTGTGTGTGTGTGTCTCTGTGTGTGGTTCCAGGTCTTGATGGAGGATCGAAGGACAAACCGTCTGGTGGAGAGTATGAATATCTTTGAGACGATCGTCAACAACAAGCTTTTCCTCAACGTGTCCATCATTCTCTTCCTCAACAAAACGGACCTGCTGGTGGAAAAGATTCGCACGGTGGACATCCGCAAGTACTTTCCAGAATACAGAGGAGACCCGCGCAGGCTAGAGGATGTACAGGTACACACATACGCACGCACGCACACACTGAAAACAAAGATGTTTTTAATGTTGACAGCATTATGAGGCACCATTTTTCAGCTTTTGAACTAATTACTCCTGCAAATTGTTTTGTCGTTGCTCCTTATTTTCCTCCTCCAACTGTTGTATATGAACCCAGTATGCTTTCATGCACCCACACAAATCGGTTCAAAAGTAGAAAAAGGTGGCACACCATCGAAGCAATCAATGCTTGTAGAGTTTCACATTTTGTTGAAATTTCATTGCTGACATGTTTTGGCCATAGGCATCTCTCTTTGGGAAAGATTATTTGGCATAACACCTCCTCTGATGAGACTGAACATCTCGGTCCGCAGAGGGCTTAATGATAGATTTACTTTTAATACCTTTCTTAAAACTAGTTTTCCTCTTCTTATACCTATACTTCTTTGTTACACTTACTAAGCCTGTCTCTCTGTTTTCTGTCCCTTTTCTTCCTTGTGGTTATCTAAGAGTTTACTCTTAGAATTTTTTAAATATTCAAATGTTCAGCTCTGTACACTTGGATATTGTTGTTTTTTTGGATGGAAATATTTAGAATATGAGGATGTACTGTTACTTTTAATCTTTTCCTTTCGTCCTGCAGCCCCCCAGTGATTTTATCTTTCTAAAGTCTGTCAGGCACATGTGTAAATGTAAACATGTAAAAAGCAGATTATAAATGTGGTTACCCTGGCCAAGAGATCAAGTTTCTACTGAAGAAATCAGGTTTTGTCCAATCTCCTGCCCTGATTACGGAAACAGGGTTTCTCATATACATAATGTTTAAGAAGTCAGATTCAAATCAGATACTCAAGTGTACCTGCTCTGCTCCTTCCAGGCGTTCTTGGTGCAGTCGTTTAGCCGTAAGAGGAGAAACCGGGGGAAGCCGCTCTTCCACCACTTCACCACTGCAGTAGACACAGAAAATATCCGTTTTGTCTTTCACGCCGTCAAGGACACCATCTTGCAGGAAAACCTCAAAGATATCATGCTGCAGTGACCTTCACAGTGCAGACGACAGCTTCTCTGACTGTAAAATGTGAAACCAGCCACAAATCCAGGGCTGGAGGACTACAGAGCAGGCCTGTTTTTGTTCTAGCTAATGACTGCATATTAACACTGACCTGTGGAGCATCCAGTTGACTCACAATGTGGATTCAACTGAACTTTGAACTCTGAACCTGTGGAGCCATGAATTGACTCTGGACCTGTTGGCCTATGTTGGCCCCTGTGGAAACTGTGAGGCTCATAGAGGACCAGATCTTGCATTTAATCTGTATAAATGTATGTATGCTGGAAAAACCGTCACCTTCTCCTTCTTTTAGCTCTCAAGTGTAAAGAAAAAAATAGAGAAAAGAACCAATGAGCATGACATGAGCACTGAAAGTGTCTTTTTTTTTTTTCTCAAATGACAACCCTGTCACTAAACTAAGCCAGACTGCTGCCAGTTGGAAAGTAGCGAGATCAAGCTGTGTGAGTAAGAAGTTGGAGTGAGGAAAGAAAGGAAACATAAGGAAGAAAGAAAGTTTAAAACAAGCTGAAAAATGCTCTGTCCCAATGTACACGTGACAGAGGGAGAGTGGTGAAGGTTTGGGCCCGTTCTGGTCATATGCTGTTATGTGATAAGGTTGCACAAGACTTCCTCTTGATGAACTTTAACAGAGGAAAGAGATGAATCTCTCTCTCTCTGCTCCCCGCTCTCTCCCATGCTGTCTTTATGTCTCTCTCTCTTTACCTCTCCTTCACTGCTTGTGTTTATCCTCCTACTCCCGCCATCATACAAGAGAGGAACAGCTGCAGATAACCAGTCTTACCCTCTCCTCTCTGGCACAATAGACAGATTGTACGTCTCCTCCCTCTCCAGCAAGAGACGGTCAAATTAGCGACTCTTCTTAGTTTACAGAAACACACACCTCCTGGTCTTGCACAAATTACGTTTAATCTCTTTCGCTATGCATTTCTTCTATTTTCCCACCAACATCCCTTTAGAAGCACTACAATAGACTAGACTTGCCTGAGGCATATTATAAGTACCCCATTTACAGGAAGGCTGTGGTATATGGTTACACTACTTGTTCCTGTTCTTTTGTCCTGTAAACGTGAAGGGAACAGCAGAGAATGACAGGGTTGAACTGTAAATGACCTTATTCTTACATGGCCGGTGGCCATTTTGGACTTCTGTAGCAGTCAGAGCAGGATGTCTACCTAGAGGACTGGCACAAAACATTAAAACTAGCCAGACTGAACAATAACACAGGGAAGTTTGCAGATGATACACAATGAGTTTCTTTCCTTCAACAAGTCAGGTATTTTCTATATCAGGACACCCCTAAGTTTATTACCACGCTAATACCATAGAGAACCAATCGTCATTTATATTAAATTAGTTTGTACTCATTTAAGCCACTGGTCGCGTCTAGTGCTTTATCAATTAGTTGATTAATGGATGATTCAATTGATTGAAAATTAATCAGCAACAGTTTTGATTAATTTATCAAGAAAACATGCTGTTTCCAGCTTCTCAAATGTGACAATTTGCTGTGTTTTTTTCTGTGTTATAATATTGGGAGCTTAATGGGTTTGAATTTTGGACTGTTTGTTGGGCAAAGCAGGTAATTTCAAGATGTCATTTTAAAGCTGCACATGTCGATATTTTTATATTAACAATAGAACAATGATTGTGTTTAATGTGAAAGCGGTCGCTCATAGTGATGAATCCACAGGGAAATTATTATTCAACTCTGCAGTTCCTCCTCAGATGTTCAGACATTTTCAGCTCAGTGTTTTGGTTTTGCGGTCCACCACTCGGTTCTCTCAAACAGTGCCCAGCTGTTTTCAGCAATAAACCCACGCTACACTACCTGTCCAGCACCAAACAGCAGGCAGACAAAGTCAGCAGCTAACTGGTGAAAATAATGGAGCAGCTAAAGAGCCAGCTCTTTACCTCAGAAGTTGGTCTGAAAATTGGTTTTAAATTCATGACGTGACCACAAACACAATTCCAAATTAATGTTGCTCTTTTATAATAATCAACGACTGCTTTCTAATACGCTAGCTATATCAACTTTATATGGTGATAGGACCCTCTGAATAATAAACTCACATAACCAGGCGTTACAACAGAGGCCACAGAGCATATGTCACTGTTGTGGTTACAGCTTGCTGCGATGCCCCCAGGCAGCCAATAAAATCACTTAATGCAGGTTAAAGACTTAAAGACTAAACGATTAATCAAAACAATAACCAACAGATGAATCACTAATGAAAGATAATCACTAGTTGCAGCCCTGTTTCACCAGTGAGAGTTAGCTGGTAATGTAGCATAAAGAAAAAGCACTATTGCTATGGTTACTTGCAGTATAATAAAATAATAGTGAAAATACTTATTGTGCACTGATTTATGATGGTGGTAAAACTGTTAAGCAGAACTATGAGAAGTCCTGTTATGTGATTTTAATAGATGCTTGCCAACCAACCAGAAGCATTTATTTTCAAAATATGTTCAATTTGAAACCACATCCTTCCTTGGATTCTTTAAATCAGTTTCTTTCTAATATGTTCTCAAGTGGAGAATCTATGAAATGAAAAATGTTGATTTGATTCCCAACATGCATTTTGGTACGCAGCAGTAGGACACAGCTGGGCTGCTCCTCCCACCCCGAGTTTTAAATCCAAATGGCCTCGAGGGGAATGAGGCTAATCATGAGCACTTCCACATGCCTTATTATAATACTGTATTAAACTGTGTAATTTGTATGTGCTTTTGTGTGTTTCCATAGTGATTTATGGTCCTTTTGTGCATGTTCATACATCTTGTACATAGAATAATGTATGTAGTGTCAGACAAAAGTATTTGACTGACACTGTGTGTACTGTGGTAACCTTACAATACAAACACCACTCTGTCTAACACTATCACTGTAACTGTAACGTTTGTTGTTAACTATAACCTACCTTTTACACTTATACAAGTTTTTTGTAAGTGTCATTGCACTGTGTCCAAGAGAAAACGACCAGAAAGAAAAACGTCGGGGGGGGGGGGATGAAACAAAGAAACAGGCGACAGACTTTTAAATGGGAGCAGGATGGAGGCAGGGGATTAAAAGAGGAAGGTCTGCTGCTTTTGTTTTTTGTTTCCCAGTGCCTTGGCACTCTGTGCTCTGTGGTGAAATACACTGCCGTTTGCTGACATGCTGTTTCTTCATTTTCTCAGTGTGGGCGTCTGTGTATGTTTGAGTGTGTACACGCCAAAACAAGAGGTCAAGACCTTCTGAGCTGGAAAATGAGAAGTGGTAGAAAGTTTAGCAGAGAGGGGGAAATAGAGGGGGATGGCAGAGGATTTTTTTTTTTTAAACGAAGGAGACGTGGGGAAAAAAATTAATTCAAATTTGTTTTTCTGATGTCCTGGGGCAGTTTTATGAACACAAGAAGCTGTCTTGCAAAGCCAACAAGCCGAGAGTTGAGGCTCTGGATAAGTAATATTATACTGATGTACAGCCTGGAGGCTAACCGAAGGCTTTCATTCCACATAATGTAACAAGAAGCGCATCAGCTACAGATATCAGACCACTGGGCATGAGAGTAAAGCTGAAGTTGGGCGATATCTCCGTTACCCAGCAGAGTCTGACCTTTGCTTTGGCTTTTAATCAGAGGATCTCTCATACATAACAAACTGCAGATCTCAAGAGAGAGGGAGGGAGCCCAGAAATAACTAGACCAGAGTGTCAGCGTTGTTTCAGAAATCACTAGTTAGCATAGATTTATTTACACAGGAAGTGAGTAGAATGTAATTTAAGATCTAAACGCAAACACCGTACAAACACATGTGACAGCCTACGGGATTTCTGCAACCAAAAAAGACCGAAATGACCCTGTGAATGGCTAGACACTGGAAGACTGGGGGAGGGACAGACAAAGGGAGGAAGAGGGAATACAAGAAAAAGTAAGAGGATAGAGGGCGAGGGGGAGGAGGTCATGTTTCCTCTGTTGAGCCCACTTCCTGTCCTGATCCCAAAATGGTGAGACTGTAAGAACGACATCCCTCTTGACTATTGCAGTCTCTCTCTTCCCTCCCTCCCTCTCCCACACACACACACACACACACACACACACACACACACACACACACACACACACATCAGAGAAACCCAAACCAGCCTCCCGCGGTATTCTACAAAGGAGATGAGAGGGAAAAGCAGGGAGCAGAAAAATATATCCCCAGTGGTCTCTGAAACATAAGGAAGCCTTCGTTTATAGAGGCAGAGAGACACAGGACATTTTGTCTTCAAGTTGCACCGCACCATGTGTGTGTTATGTGGGGTCTGTACACACGTGTGTGTGTTAAATTGAGTTTTATTATATGGTCATTACCAAAACACCAGTGCAGGATAAGTCAATGTGCTTGCCTGACAAATTGATTCTGATCAAACAATTCCTTATGTGATTTATTTAATATTTTGCAACATCATGCAATGCATTTTTTCTTAACGTTTAACATTAATTGTACACATGTTCCTGTACTACTGATTCGTTAAATGTATATATTATTTCTGCTTGGAATGGATCACTGTCTTTCAATTTAAACTGCATTGTTACACACAGAAAAAAATATATAAACAAAAAAGTAGGTGTGTTTGGACTATTGACTGTAGGTTTGGACATGATGTCACGTGACCTTCCACTCTGTACTGGTCATTGTAGTTTGGCACCTGGAATGTAGTTAGTTAATAAATTAATGACTTTACTCACAATTAATTTTTACCCATCCTGAGGTATTTGGCTGCCCTAGACTGGCTGTACAAGTTGCTGTGTTTTCTGAACAATTTTACTTGTACTACACAAATGAATCATCAAGAAGTTAAAGAGGTGGTATTATGCTCATTTTCAGGTTCAAAATCTTAATTAGGTGTTGTACCAGAACAGGTTTACATGGTTTAATTTTCAAAAAACACCATATTTTTTCTCATTCTGCACATTGCTGCAGCTCCTCTTTTCACCCTGTGTGTTGAAGGCTCCGCTCTTGAGCTACAGAGTGATGCATCTTACTTGTACAAAATCTTTGTTGGGAGTTGCACATGCGCAGTTCCCAGGCAAGAACTACCAGCCAATCAGAAGCAGAGAAGGGCGGGTCGTAAGAAACAAGGTAGTGTGATCCAAATCAAAGCCGCTTCAGACTGTGACCGTAACCTAGCAGATGGTACAAGTTACTCACAAGTCCACAACATCATTGTTCCACATCTTACCATAAACCACTACAAAATCACCATATTTCAACTCAGTTTTACATAAAAACTGGCCAAACAATTTGAATGTTTGCACAGTAGCTTTCACATCAGATGTAACTTTAGCATTATAGTTATAACTTTAGCTGTGTTAGCCAACGTTTACAACAACTCCACACTTGAACACTGTTAAGTTACATTGCCGTGTTTATTTTAAATATAATTCACAACCAATAAAGCAAACTTACAGGTTGTGACTGTGAATTTCCAGGCCCAAACAGAGTCAGAGTTGCATCGTCTTTTAGGACTAAACGTTGAACTGTTGCCGGTGTTCTGACGATCTATGCTGCCTTGCCGAAAAATGCTACCATAGCAGGTTCAGGCACACACTCGGCGGTGGTTGTGTTAAGGGTAACTGGCTTCGGGGGGCTGTAAAGTAACATAGCTAGTCAGCTAGCTGGCAGCATCAAAGTAAACAAGGGTCCTTGAATTGCAGAGTTTTGCCTGCCTGCTGAGAATTGCATGCACCTCCAAATACTGCTTTTAAACGCTATTATATTCTTTGTGGGGTCGATCAATGGTGTTAAATGATTCGAAGTAAATATATTATGAACGTTTAGAGCCTTTAATATTTCAATACACTTAGAGCGTATAAGTACCATTCCTTGACATTCAGTAAATAAGTAAGTAAGTGTCTGAAAAGGACCTAAAGAGGTTGATGCATAATTCTGCAGATCAAATTTTGGAGGCTACCTGCCGAGATTTGCATCCACCTCTTTTCTCAGCATAAATGACCGTTATCACCCGCGAGGTGCGTGCAGTTCTCGGCAGGCAGGCAGAATTAGGCACAACACCGGTCCTAGGATTGCGGTCCTGAAACTGCAGCCTCCGGTACTGCAGCTACGTGCTACCTATGCGTACTACTCGTCTGTATGACGGCGGGAGCAGAGGGCTCTGTGAACAGTACACTAGTATACACAGACTTGAGTCCGACCACACATGCTTATCTGTAAAGCTGTATGTGTGCGTGAATGAGTGTGCATGTGTGTGAGTGAATTTGGTCTCATGACTCTGGTTAAGCTGATGTTTCCCGAAGGCTGTTTTGATTGGACCCACAGCTGAACTCTGATATTTAATAATGAGCCAAGCACTCCTAGGTTTCTGCCTCTCCCATCATACACACACACAAACATACAGACACACGCCCACACCCACACATGGAGCACACCAAACGACTGAATCATACAGTGAAATATAAACAACTAGTGGTTCATTAGCTGATGGTTTGACGATGACACATCACTGGACCCCGGGTCATCACGTCGTTAAACCACTTCTGTTTTAGTTCACACTGACAGTGGATTTAACTTTGTGCAGGACGTGTTTTCTCTCTTGGAGTAGAACCTTGAAGGCAGATTGTTTGCTAATCAGGGAAGATGAGAATGACAGATAAACACTTGCACATGGACAGATGATGACAAACAAAACTACACAAGCATGCAATCTGAAGATCATGTACTCGGTGGATGTCTCCCTCTGCTGGTTTAAAAGGAGTAATGCAACACTTTAATACTGAAGTCAAGCCAGCCTCCACTTCGAAAACGACAGTCAAGCCAGCCCTCGCGCTGTTTTGCGATGCGTGTTTTTGCTAGGCTTTACGGTAACATCGTGTCGCAGCACATTTCAAAATAAAAGTGAGCTTCTACTGAACATAATGCAATTGATGTGGCAGAAACGATTGAATAAATAAATAAATGCTAAGACACCACAAGTATCTAAAGAAAATATTACATTCTCACAGAAAGCTTACTACATTCAGCCAAGATTCAAACTCATGTAAAAAGAAAACGTCCTGTTTCCACCGACTCATTTCACTTCACAGTGATAATAAACCACCTCAGGGAGACCCTGATCTTTTTTCTTGCAACTCAAAAATCGGAAGTAGCTTAGTGGTTTCAAAATTCTTCGACACACATACAAAAAACCCTCATAAGACATCATGCTTCAAATTCAGTCTCGCGCACGCGCAGGTCGAGTATTTAATATCAACATAATCACCTGTGACGATGCGGGGCATAGTTTACATAAGCCCACGTCATCATGAAAAATGTCCCTTGATTTTAGTGGTGTGCGATACACTCAATTCCTATGCGATCCACTACCAAGTAATACCCAGGCTGGTATTGCCGATAACGATACCAATACTTTTACATATTTTATTTCTAGTTTAATGTGACCTCCCTCCTCCTGTTTCTGTATTTATGAGAGAAATAATGAGTAGGCTGTAGCCTTACCAATTCAAAATAACAGCTACATAATGACAAGACATCAAACTACTGTCATATTCTTTAATTATAATGAAAATATCCTGCTCAGAACTGTCGCTTCATAACATCATCATATTATTTTGACTTAATCTCAGATGTTTAGCGAAGTTTGAGGTGTTGCCAAAGTATTTCACTGTCTTTGCACACACATCACACACAGCGTCATTATTACCTTCACAGTTAAAATACAGCCAGTCATAACTGCTTTTACAGTCAGCCAGAGTCAGTATTCAATCGAGGGAAATGTAAAGGGCTACAGCGGCTCACTTCAAAGAAGCTCCGTCACAGAGCCAAGCATGATTTTGACAGGCAGAAGGAAAAGTAGTTCCTATCAACAGAGTAGCCTATAATTAGACCATCCTGATGACAGTAAGATACTTATGATAAAACACACACTCACTCCAAATTACTGAGTTTAGATATCGATCCTTTTATATGAGTATCGATCCTAGAGCAGGAAATGTTGGTATCAGAAATATCAATACTTTAGGATCGATCCGCACATCACTACTTGATTCTTCTTGCAGTTAATCCGCGAATGCAGTTTTAATTGAAGGAAGGAAGGAAGTCATATTGTCGCTAGAAGCCCTGCAACTGCATGGCTGGAGCTATGGTTTCGTCCTCCAAGGGCTGCGCTTAATGAGTACGGCTGCGCTCCTAAACCTGCTGTTAGATCGGTGTTTTCACCTGCAATCAGCACGGGTTACGGACAAGCCAGCGCGTGTCTCTCCAGCTCTGGAGTTAGGCTGGCGAGGTGAGTGTTTCCTTATTTAAAAATAAGTTGCTATTTTTAAGTGTGGAGCCTGTTTTCGTGTCTCCTTGACTTTTTCGTTTACTGTTTGTTTCATGCTTAGCGTTGATTCTTAGTTGATTGTAGGCTCCCTGCCGAGTATTTTCGCTCGTTAAGGCATGTCAATTTTAACCTTACCTTATCCTTTGGTAAAGAGTGTCGGCTCCCTGGTAAACTAAACAGCTACATATCTGGGTGATTTTCTCACTCTGATCTGTTACTCTTAAGTTATTTTGCTTATGGGTACAATTTACTTTTATTGTTAAGAGGATGAGTTATTTTCATTTGTCTTCAATAACAAGCAAAGACAAAGAAGGAGCTCACTCTGATCTGTTATTTTGGGTGTTTTCGCTCATAGATAACAGTTAAAAGTAAAGCTGCATAAATATGCAGGGTCCCACCATGTTAGAGACTCATGTTTATCACTCCTGCATGGCTTCACTGCTGCCTGCCGATGGCCATGATGAATGCCCCACATGCCTTGGTGTTACTCAATGGAGAGAGGGGCTGTCCGACAGTCAGTGCATGAATTGCAGTTTTATGCCACAGGAACTGAAGCTAGCCCGTCTAGCAGAGGTGTAAGGACTGCAGCTTGAAGGCCAGTTGCCTTCATCTGGTGTGGCTCCAAATGTGCGGAGTAGGCATAGTCGCCACCCACTTTTCAGGCCTAGAAAGAAAGCCAAGAAGGTGGATGGTTTGGCAGCCAAGGTAGACACATTAGCCTCAGAAATCGCTGAGATTAAGAGGTTGCTCCTTAAACTTAGGACAGACTTGGACAGGGAGAAGTGGAGGCTTCCACCCGTGTTTCTGACACCGGTTCCCAGCAGACAGGGAGTGGGTCCAGAGCAGGCTCAGAGGCTGCCCATGCCACAAATAAGCCAGGTATTTCTGTGCTACCTTCCCAGCCACACATTGAGGAGACACCAAAGCTTTTTCTCACCACACAACTGATGGCAGAGCCTTGGCTGCCATTCAGAATGCCAGCAGTTATGGGCTGGGCCAGATGCCAGCTGTGGAACCAGTTATCGCGACACTCGTGTGTCACCCACTGAGGTGTTGAGACCGGATGCTCGCTGTCCCAGGCCACAGTGTTGCATTACAGATGACTTTCTAGTGAGAGGTTATGATACAGCAGCACGCATGGGCCATATTGGAAACTCTTTTTCCCACCTCGTATTAGCTCTGTCCCAGTCTCTGCAATCCTTGGATGCTTCCATCCAGAGCCTCAGTGATACATCTTTGCAGGCGTTTGCCCTTATGACTAGAGAGCCCCAAAGGTCTTAACGAGGTGCTTGCGGGCAGCGCTGGCTCTGATGCAAGCCAATGGTATGCAGATTCTCTCATATTTGGACAACTAGCTTATTTGTACTCCGAGCCAGGAACAGGCAGAAGACGACGCTGTCTCACTTCTATGTCATGTGACAAGGTTGGGCCTGACTGTCAAGTACTCCAAAAGTTGTCTGATACCCAGCCAAAGGGTTATTTTCATTGGATTAACCCTGGACTCCTGCCAAATGCTGGCCTTCCCAACTCCACAGCGGGTAGAGGCCACACTCCAGCTTCTCTGTCATTTTCAGAGGAACAGGAGGTTGAGGTACAGCCTTTTTCTCAGGTTGATGGGTATGCTGACCTCTGTAACATCAGTGGTGCCGCTGGGCACTCCATTGGCCTCCATTTAGATCCACGGTTACACGGATCCAAGAGAGTCAGGGTGTCCACTTGATGCAAAATCTATTCTTTGACATGTTTTCTGAAAAAATGCACCCATGCAGATTATATACTTTTGCCCGATATTGTGAGTCAATCATACATTATGGCTCAGCAGGACTGCATTCACATGTGTTTGACACATTCAAACCTACATACTTTCCTCATTTCCCGTCAATAAATGTGTGACCTGTCATCACGAGTCAGACTCTTTCATGATAAAGCTGAACATCAATTGTTCAACATGAACTAGTGGGTTTTGAGTGAATGCATTCATAATACCTGCTGGTATAGTCTTTGATATCTGGCTAATTGTTCATACATTTCCAGACTGTACTGTCACAGGGAAAGTAAACTCAAAAGGTTAAGTGGTTTGTCTATTATATATAGCTTCTAAAACCTGGAGAGTGGTGTTAAAGCTATTTTATTGAGTGGGGAAAAAATGATAAATTTTCAAATGTCAAGTCTCACGTAGTGTAATTAATGTCTCAGAATTCATCATTACTAATGCATCATTTACTCCGTAAATTACATGAAAACACCACTGTTATTTGTTCAGATGTCTGTCAACACTAAATGCATGTTTTCCTCTCCACTTGGTTCAAGAAATGAAAATAACCACCTGCAATTAGTCTCATTGCTTGAAGAGGTGAGACAACAACAAATCTCTACAACTTAAGATTTTTATTTTCAATTTAACTTGCAATCACTAAAAAAATAAGTTTTATCTCATCTAGAGACATCTGTAGCAACTCTGCTGTAACAGGACCCAAGAAATTTCTGTTCAAGGTGAAGTATTTTATTGTCAGTGATATCAGCTCCTGAGGACAGAAATGTTATCCTTCGAGGAGACCAACAGCTGTGTCAAAATTAAACCTCCAAGTCTTCTTGTCAACAACACAAAACATTAGATCTGATGATGTCACTGTGGCTGTAAATGGTGTAATGGTGTTGAATTGATAATTTATTGAATGGATCCAGGCGGAGTCAGTGCCTCATTCGGATATTTAAGGTGACACCTTTTCTGTTGGTCTGTATTGACGGTGGGGGATTTGGGAAAAGTGGAGACATTTTATCAGAGAAAGAGTTTAACTGAACAACGCAGAACTGGACTTGGTTAAACTGTTATAGTACAGACAGTATTTACCACACAGCGTTTCAGCATTACCCAACAAAATCTCGAGTTCAAAATTTGCATTTTGATTTTAAATTGCTTTTATGGTAATTTTATTCAATACATATTTAATTTAATATTGCAGAGTTTGAAAGGGCTCTTAGATGGGCAAATATTCAAAAATATTCTGTATTTCTGGGATGCTGTCATCCATTGTTTGTCTATTTTGTTTATTTTTTTTTCTACAGTAGAGACCTTTCTACAAAGCAACTTTTACAATATGTTTATAATCCCCTGAAAAGTAGGGAAACTACACATAATTAGTAATTATTAATATGTAACACTGAGCTAATCTACTTCATCGGGACTGTGAGGGTGTGGTTTGATCAGATTTAAACAATGACATGGGAACCTAAACTAACAACCCCACGACTGTCATCATATTTGATTCAAATGTTGTAAAATCCTGATTGGTGCATGTAAGTACAAAACTTTGTTTTTCCCAGTAGAGCCCAGCCACATTCCAACCAGTAAGAACCGTTCAGACTTTAAACACAAATGCAGAAATCTCTCCTGTGAAATGTTCTGTAGGATCCCATCGCCCAAGCTGATTGAGAAAATATATTTTCCGGGCCTTTCAGACAAGCAAGTCTTTCCTACCTAATAATTTCTTTACATTTTTCTCCAAGTGGTCAACAAAATATTTGTGATTTCTTTTCATTAAACATCAACCCATTTGTTTTGGAGTAAAGACCTGTCTGTGTTTACAAACTGACGACACTTGACTTGAGGTACTTAATTCTTTGGCACAACCAAAGCTTCAATTTAATTCACTCATTCAAAAGAAAGCACAAAAGTCAGATTCTTCAACTTTCATTCTAACAAACCATCATCCTATAGGTACAGGGAGAGAGCTCGCTTTCAGAGCATTTAGTGGCTGGGTGAGCACAAAACTCAACGCAAAACCAACATTCAGGAGTGGTGAGATATATATTCCTATTAAAATTGGGTTAACAAAATGAATCAATTCAAATGAAATGGGTAAGTTAGTTTCCATGATTCCACATTATTGCCTGCACACACTGATGATAAATCAGACTTTCACAGCATATGCATATTGCCCACATCTTAACAGTGGCAATGACATTTGACTAATATGCTCCACGTACTGTCTTTAGAGAAAAACAAGGCTCAGTACATTCTTCAGTCAGTGTAGCTATTTTCAGCAATGCAGTAACACACACACATACACACACACACACACACAAAAATTACAAAATAACGAACAAAGTAAATATTGGCACTTTCTACAGAGGAGCTGAGAGAAGCACAGCAGCAACAGTGACAGGGTGGGGTTTGGCGTGGGTGAAGTGGACAATTTAACTAACTGGTTAAATGGCTAGCAAAGACTTCTCGTAGAAGATGCAGTCTAACACTTTTTATGAAACCTGTTGTCCAGAGTCTGCGTTATCTACAGTGCTGTGACAAAGTTTGAGCACCTCGCATACTGTTTAATCTGGACTCTAGAGCTATTACTGGGTGCACATCACCATCCACAATATGCTCATGTTAACCACATCGCCCTGAAGTCCAACATGGTTCCATTTAGATCTGTTATGAGGTTGTAATGGCTAAAAGTCTGAATTATCCTAATCTTTGTTGGGTGTCATACCTGCCTCTCTCCCCTTGTCTCCTGTCTGTTTCTATACTATTAATTATCCAGTAAAGGTAACTGTTACTCAAAAAGGTTATAGTTTCGCTCTGTTTGTTTGCAGGACATCTCAAAATTGTAAACATATTTCAATGAAATCTGGTGAAATAGGCCGAGGAACACGTGATTTGTTTTAAAGCATTCTCAGCCATTATGGAACATTTTTGCTTTATTCCAACAAACTACTGCACTTGAGAAGACACTGACATACATCTCCTAGAATGAATTTTAGTTTGTAGTTCTGCCTCAAAATACAAAACAAAAAAGTACTGAAATATAGAATAAGGATGAAGGAATCTCCACACATCAGCCAACTCAGAGCACACACAGCACCTTATTAAAAATCTCTTCCTATAACTGTGTTCTCCAGATCTCTTCATTCAAGAAGAGCAATGCGTTTGTTTCCACCAAAACAAAATCAGGTGTCACTCCAGTAAAAGAAAGAATCACCTAATGTGTTGAACATTTTGGAGAACTTTATCAAATTCACAGAAAGCCTTTTTCCCTGAGTTGTTTTGAGGGAAAGACGTTGAATCTTTCATTATGTGTATTCTGTTGGCGTCACACACTAAAAAAAAATGCTTAAACATTTTTATTATTAATATAAAAAATGTTTGCCATTTTTGTGGAGGTCTGCACTCAGAGTGCCTTCTAATATAATTTTAAAAGCATTTATTGATCAATAGCTGCGGAAAAATCAATTTAATCTAAAAAAACAACTCAAGGCATATAAAAACTTTTTCACAGCACTGTAGTCTCCCCCAGAAACCATATGGGCTTTACAAAAGCAATAATGGGGCGCTGTCAGGGATTTCTTTAACTCATAAAAAAGTACAACAATATCTGTATGTGTGGTTGTGTGTACAAAGTGGAGGGTGCAGAGTCATGTGGAGCTATTTGCAGCTGGGAGGCAGATAGTAGGGGTGAAACAGTCTCTCATGGCTGCAGATGTGCAGAGCGGCGTGCGTGTGCAACAGTAACCGTGGAAACCGTGAGGTGAAGTAGCTGACGAAGCCTTCGGGCAGCTCGCCGAGAGTCTCCTGCACCTCAGGTGGCAACTCGTGGTAGTGATGCTTCTGTAACATGCAATGTTAACTGATGTTACTGATGTGTCAAAGTGTGTCTACTTGTATTAAAAAAAATGTCATGTAAGCATGCACGCTGACCTTGTTCCTCATGGCTCTCAGAAGATCTCTGACTGAATTTCCTTTGTATGTCCTGAACCGCCTCAAGTCTGGAATGTGCACAGGAAGAAATGGATTACAAACCAGTGACAGCTTTGTCATCCTGCACAGGTGTAAACAGTGCAGTTATGTGATACTATGTGTGTACCTGTCTGTAGAGGCACAGATATGTGCATCCTCCAGTTGGTTCGAACCACTGCTCTTCCTGCAGTCTCCAGTCTGACCACAATCGGGCTGTCTGCTGGTTCCTTCTCTATGCGGTCACTCACGTCCTACATACACACCAACATACACAAAAAAATTGTTTTGCAGTTCACAGACAGGCACATGAGGCTAAGTAAAAAGGGACACACAAACCACACATCTCCTCCTTGCACATTATTGATTATCAAAAAATAAACATCTAATGAGAGCTGTACCTTTGTGTATCCAGGACCAAGATGAACAAGAGAGATTTAGCACACCTGGAAAAAGAGCAGCTGCTTCTCGGGGTGCCAGAAGAACGGATGTTTGAGCACACAGGTGGTGGAGGGGCGGGACTCCGGCTCAGCGCTGATCATTTGCTCAATCAGGTCCTGTGCTATGACGTCATCTGGATTTGAGGGAGAAATGGTCTTCAGATTTTCATGTATTATATCATGTCTGAATATTCATGTGCAAAACACAACCTGCACCACTATTCTGTTAAATTTTGCAATTACAGCAATGTCTGAAAATTGTACGTAAACCATAAAGAAATTGTGATTATTTAAGGGATCATCATAAGGGGTCAGAGCTCAAGTCATAGCAAGAATCCCAAATCCATAAATATAGATGTATTCAAATCTCTCCAGGCTTAATCTTGAAGAACAAGCATACTGAATTTCTAATTAACAATATCATCATCATAACAAACTACTATAGAGTTAAAACTGGATAAATGTCGTAAATCCCCACCAATTATCTCTACTTAACAAATGCCAGGAATTCCAGGAAACCCGTTTTATTTTTTCGTCAAGGTAAGATGTGAAGGAGAAGTCATAAGGACTCACTGTGTAGATCCTCCATAAAATGCGAGAGTGAATATTCTCCTGCGAGGATGTTGATCTGTCGTCTTAATGCATCACCAAAAGGGTGCTGCCCCTTGCTGACCACGTAGTAGAACACACAGCCTGCTGAGAACACGTCCACTGCCGCTGTCTGCAGAGAGAAGAGGATAACACTGGAACAGAGGACCAAGAAATACAGACACTGTACTACAAAACAAAACATCCATATCTCCTACATCAGAGGTTTCAAACAAGTAATCAATATTTTATAGGACATTTGGCACTTGCTCCATGCTTTTAAATATAAAAGTCCAAAATTTGAAACCGTTTTATCATCTATAACTACAATCCATTTTTCTCGCTGTGGGCCTTTTAGCCAACAAGATCTGTGACTGCTCAAAGCAAGACAATCCTGCTGTATGCAATATGTGTGCGCACCCTACCGGTTTTTTGATAGAAGTTTCCCGCAGCACTTCTGGAGCTATCCACCCTTCAGTTCCTGGTATTCCTGACCGCAAAGAGAAGCTGGTCCGACCATCTGGGATCTTCTTACAGAGCCCAAAGTCAGAGATTAGAGCTCGGACCTGACCCAGCGCACTGGGACCAGAGAGGAGGATGTTTCTAGGCTTCAGGTCACGATGAACTACAGGAAGAGCAAAGAAAAAAAATTTAGTTTTCCAGAAACATCATTTGTGTATACACGTTTCTGTGTACAGACCTATGTTGAGTGAGTGGAGGTGTGAAAGGCCACACATGGTCTGTTCCAGCAGAGTTATAGGATTCAACTCAGGAAAGCAAGATGGATCCTCCACATACTGCAGAGATCACAGACACAAAAAAATGTTTGTTTTGTTGTTAGGGGATGTCTTTTTAAATGACTGCTTCATAACAATAATAAAAGGTCATTTACGAAGGCCCTACAGTACCGACCTGCTGCAGGGTTGCAGCACACAGCTCGATGGCGATGTAGGTGAAGAGGTGATCTCTCTCTGTGCAGAAATATCTGATGACATTCGGGTGTGTGTCAGACTCTCGGAGGAGCTGTACCTCACGCTCTGCTACCTCAAAACACTCCGGCAGGATTCGCTTCACCGCTACTTGGCGTCCATCAAAGTTACCCCTAAAGTCACAAAAACAGAGCATCATAACATATTATGCTATGAACAATAAAGTTGATCTCAGAAAGCCAGTGGTTAGTAATAGTAAAGGACATTTGCTGTTTTTACAGTAAATCACAGGTGTGAACGGTTTAAAGCTACTTTATGTCAGTGGTGACCATTTTTCAAAGCATTCTGTATTTAGTTTGATTTTTGGCTTATGTTCTTTTCCATACAGTATGAAAAACCAACTAGGTATTTTGACATGTCACAGTAGGAAAAGCACAGGTGTAAATTAAAAAAATGATCATTGCTGCATTCCATTTAGCTGCTTAAGTTTCAGGTTCCTGGTATTGTGTATGCTGCCTTACTGTCACAGTGTACTTGGGTACCTGAAAAGAACAGAGCCATTGTTAATGTTATTAGTAACGCCTGTGCTTTTCTACTGTGACAAGTCAAATGTCTTATGGCCTTTTGCTGAGCTACTGAGGCCACAGCTTTTTGAGATCACAGTGACCATTTTGTCACCATCATATTGTGTTCAATATTCATTTTCATTATATACACTCCATTACGAGCGGTTTCTTTAGACAGCTTCTCTGATGGTGTGTTCACGGATGCTCTACAATCCACAATTTGACAGCAGCCTTTCCAATACAACAAATAACCAAAGGTGGTAATAAACAAAAGCCTAACTGGCTGGAAAGAAGTCAATCTCACAACGTGCTTGAAAATGTTTGATAGGAATATACACAAATGCAAAAGCACACCTGTTTTGCACTTAATGATATAAAACATGCAAATCCACTAATATGGTCATTTGATTAGGGCCAGTGCCATTAACTTTTAAAACAGTGCTGTGTTAAAATACAAATCCTCTACCTGAAAAGAAAGGTTCCCGCTGTGCCGTGTCCCAGCACCTCAGATGGACTGAAGGAGATTTTTCCCACCTGCACCTCGTCACTGTTTCCTTTTGAGAGTGGTAGGACGGAAGAATGAAGCAGCAAAAAGTTAATCTCATCTTGATGGTGAGAGAATTAAATCATATATAGTTTGTCTAAACGTCTTGGTGTGTTTACCTGCTTTGGGTTTGAGCCCAGTAGTGCCATTTTTATCAACATCTGAGGTGCTGCTGCTGTGAGTGTGAGGACTCAGTGGAGGGTCAGAAGATTCAGGCTGAGAGTCTGGATATAGTTAAGTAAAGATATATTCTATGTGTTATATATAATATGTGTCTTGCATATAACTAACTTTTCTGTGCACAATTGAATCAAGGAATGAATAATATATTTAAGATTTCTGCTTTGAAGAAAATTCTGCTTCAACGCTACTTTATACATTTTAATAATCCGTCATTCTCAGGTTTAGCGCAAAGAAAAACATTAAATCACTGAACTGGATGCCAAGGTCACTCAATACAGAGAATACAGCATAACAGAGAACTTGTCTTACAAGTTACTTACCACTAGAAAGGTTTATATCAGTAGAAGGGGTTGTCTCTAAAGAAACCAAGGTCACTGGCTGCATGTTGGGCTGCATGCTGGTCTGCATGTTGGTCTGCATGCACTGGAAACGAGACTCAAAAGCCTCCTCCAGCTGCCTTTGAGCTTTCAGCTGCTGTGCCGCACGCTGGAAAAACACACACAGATACAGATCACATGAAATGCTGTTAGAAGATGGAGTCTGAGACACCAGTATTGAGAATATTGAAGAGGATAAATAAATGAAGCTCTTTGAGAAAGATCATCCTTTGCAACACTGTCAATAAAAACAACATTCAGCCCAAATGTCGTAGGAGAAAATTCCAGCAAAAAAGAGAGCTTAAAAAAGAGGCATTTGAAGTGCATACCACCTCAAAATCACTATTTTATCACTATTTAGTGATAAATAATGCTCCATAAATAAATTGATTCATGCATGAACTTATACATATTTCTAACGTGATTGTCTTCATTTGACACATTGGTGCTATTAACGAGTTTCATAGTGTAACACGGTACGTCTGAGCTTGGAACGATCATCACTCTGATAATCCCCTTGAGCTGAGCGAGTGAAATTTCACTATACAAAAAATTAACTTATTATTATGGCTAATGTCTGCAGGCTGGTGCTCAAAATTCTAATTAGATCATTGAGTCTGTAGGGATAAGCTTTGGTGTAAATATGATGTGTCTATCATGTACTGTTGGTATCATTATGACTTAATCTCTGTTTCATCATGCGTACCCTGGCAAAAATGACAGGACATGATAACATCAACAGGAAATCAACAGGGAATTTTGCATTTATTTTGTTTTCTTATTCCTGTTAATAATACACAATTATTAGATCCAAGAGGTCTAAAAAACTTGTTCAATGCATTTCTTTCCTCATTAAACATTTGCAAAGCGGATTCTTTTTAATCCAGTATCGTTTGCATCCATGCCTACTAGCTATAAGTTGTCCTCTTTTCTATCTTTGCTGGCGCATTGCTGCATATCTTGGAGTGTTACAGATAAAGGTAAACAACTCCAGAGGACGCCTTTAATCTCTTGCTAGTAATGTCACTATTGCTTGCTCTACCTATGTGTGTAAACAATCACTGCAGAGGAATTAGTCATACCTGTTCCTTTAGGGGTAATGAAGAACATTCTGGTACATGGGACAACATACTAACTTCAGCAGGCCGAGGAAAAGTAAATGCTCCAAGAAATGAACAATGAAATCACAAAGGCAGACAACTGTTTGAGAGTATCTTGGAATGGATATTTCCCTAACACTTTCCAATAGGGGCGTGCAGTTTGCCACCATTTGCTCATGTCTGAATTAAACCTAAAAAACACACATGCATCTTAACAACAGATAGACATAATCCATGCACACTCACAATGGGGTGTGTGAGCACGAAGGCCAGCCATCCTCCCAGCAGCAGCGTCAGAACAGCCAGAGTAAGACGATCCTCAGTCATATAGACAGGAAGCACAGTGGCCGGTCTCTGGGCCTGTCCTGATGTCCTCCCATCAGTCCCTCCACTATTAGCATTGGTGTCGCTATGGCTACCAACAACTGTCTGGAACTGAAGGACACAATAACAACAACAGGGATAAGAAAGAGTGGAAATATATGATGTTCACTTGTTTTTGTTAAAGGGGCATTTTTCACATAAATGATTTGGTCACTGGAACAGCTTGAAGTAGGCTATAACGGACAGTAATAGCCTGATAGAAGAGGGTCATCGTCTGATTGCATTCCTGTAATTTACGGACCCTCAGGTTTAGACTGCAGTAGTGAAGTAGTTTGGAGCTGTGACTCACGTAGCGCTGGTGGTAGAACGAGGCAGGAGAGACAGGGGTGGCAGAAGGTCGAGGGGGGATTGCCTCACCCGAACGCTGCAGGTTGACAGGGAAATCCCTCAGCATGGTGGTGTGAGCTACTGGAGGGAGCTCATGATGACCTTAAACCCACAAACACACAGATATAATGCATTCAGAGCTGCTTGAATGTTTGTAATGGAGGAATGGTGGCTGTGTGTGTATCTTTACCTATTAGCAGCCAGTGGTTTTTCCGGCTGTTTGTGCTCCCTGGTGGATAACGCACATCAGTGGACGGTGTGATCTCACACTCCCCTCGCTCTCTGACCGTCACTCCAGCCGTCAGTGGACCCTCAATTCGAGCCAAGGTCAGTCCCCGAGGCTACCGTGGCAACAAGAAGCACAAGCCAGTCACGTAACAGCTATCTTGCTATCGTCTCAATCATTATCAGTGCCTTACTGTCCGATACACCTGTCTGATATACTGTATAAATATATGTATGTATTACTATGGGTGTTTGGATAAAGCAAGAGGGAGAATCGCCACAGATGCATCGCCTGGATGTATAAGGAAACTGGGTGTGTGAATGAATATCACAAAAATTTTAACTCACCACTAATGAGATTCCATGGTGGACAAGGGAGGTGGAGGCATACAGGTGGGAGTCTAATTTTCCAACATAGAGAGTGGGTCTTGAAGAAAAAAAAAAGTTAGGTTATTCCCTTGAGTGTCTATCAGCAGGATATCTCAGAAATGTATAAACTGGTATTTATTGGAATGGATAGATTGGGACTGGAAATAACAGGGACATGAAACACTGTTTTCGTTATACTATTGCCACAGAAAATGCATATTTCGGACTGGCTGGCGGGTGTCCCCTAAAACACAAAACCACACAACTCAAACATAGATCCAGCCAACAGTTTAACAACCGCTCTAAATCAGTGCACCACGTGCTGTATAATAAACTGCAGAATTAGTACTTCATGCTGGGTTACCAGTTAACCCTGAGTGTTAACAGGCCTAATCAAAGGATAAACAGACTACAAGCAAACTTTTAAAATGTGTGACATTTTTATACACAGCTTATTTTAGTAGTAGTAAGTGGATGAGTGAGCGTGATGATATAACCAAAGATAACTTGAGAGAGACAAGAACAGATTCAGCAGTTCTTGTTCTTCCTTGTCCATTACATGTGTATGTCAGGATAAGTCTTAGTGTGTTATCACTTTTAGGTGACTGGAACAATGCCTTTGGCTGTAGGAGGAAATTGGAAAAGTGTCGGCCAAGCTTTGTGAAGTCTGAGAGGCTTTTATTTACCAATTTAATAAATGACTCTGTGTGTGTACAATTCCTCTTACACAAGTTGTGTCTGAGCGCTGGCTTGCTCCTTCACAAACTGATAGCTCCATTTCAATGTAGAGTGTGCATCTGCCTGGTCGTTGGCAGAGGAGAAGGTGAGAAAGCGTAGCGTTTCCATAGCGAGGGACAGGTGGGGGGCGTGTCTTAGTGAGTCGCCAGAGTACAGGTAGACACCAACGACAGGCGAGCCATAGTTTTGAGTCCACAAGACGTCACCTGGAAGAAAAACACACAACTTACTGGAGAAGGTAGAGATGAAATAAAGACACAGACCAACCCTCAGACATTTAAAGGTAATAAAATATTCACATAGTAAAAACCACACACCTCTCCCTACCTGACTCTCTGTCAACCGTCACAACAAGACCATCGCCACTCGACACAAGATGGGCCATCTCTGCAAGTACAGGTAGGACAGGTCAGTTTTGGACAAGATGGAATGTGACCCCTTTGAGTTGTTTCATTTCATTGCTCAATCTTGAACAGCGTTTTCAGGTTGTTTTACAACATAAATATTAAACTAAAAAGCACTGCGAGCACACATTCCTGCACCAAGGTTGCACAATCCTCTAAATTTTAATACATTTTAAATCTATATCTCAAACTGAATGTGTATCCGAATACACACTCACAAACACTAATGTGCCAAATGTGCCAAATTTGTTTCATTCAAGTAAGTGCAGTAGTTCATGAGCAAGTAGACATAAAAAAAATCCAGCTAATTAACCTGCCATGTCAGTCTGTGTAACAGAATATATGTATGTGAGAAACGTACTGTAGTCTTGTTTCTCATCATAAGGTGGAGCTGAGTAATCATTGTATGTAGCGTTCCACCGCAGCTCCTGTGTCTTCGTGTCAAACATGGTGACCATGTATTCTGGAAAACAAACAGAAGTTCACAAACAGTAAGCCAAGATGCACGCAAACACCTCAGCCATATATATGTGTGTGCATGTTAGTGGGCACCTGTGCTACATGCCTGTGCGTCCAATGTAGAGCAGAGGAGTATTGGGACAAATGGATTCTGAGGAGGAGGTGGTTAAACTGGTTTGCTTCTCACCCGTTTCAGGATCCACCACGAACCACACATCCTGCTTTTTACCTGCAAGTGCACATACGCACACACACACACAGAGAAAAATATTAGCAAACTGCATTGAAGTATGTCAAATATGTTTCTGTCCGTCTCAGGACACAACTATTATAAAGTAGCTGCTGTATTTCTCTGCATATCTATCTCTCACACACGCAAGTGCACACATAAGGTCTCACCTGTATAGAGAATACCATCAGAACTCCTGCAGGGAGCTGACTGAACCAGCTCTGGGATGGTGAAGGGAAGTTTCTGCAGATATATACAAACAATGGGTTCATAAGGTGGAAAATGACACACACATACACACACATACTGCAGTCATTACCATCAGGCCTTCCTTGTGCTTGCCACCCAGGACATACAAGCTGCCATCGTTGGGATCTGGGAGAAAACCCGGCCTACAAAAAACAACATTCACACATCAGTCCACTGATTAGATTAGGTGTGCTAAATAACAGATCTAAAAATACTTAGCCTGAAAAAAAAAGACAGTTTTGAAATGTTTATATGCGTATGTGCAAACTTGCATGTGCATGTTACTCACTCTGTGAGGTAGACAGGTACTTGAATAATAGGGTCTGAAAGAAATGAAAGAACCATTCCATGAGAAATATTTTTACAAAATGAAAATAAAGATTGGGAAATAGTATTGATATTGATGTGTATGAACCTTCTCTTAGGGTCCACTTGATGTCTCCTGACTGTTTGGAGACAGCATGCAGACTCCCATCCAGTGTTGAGACAAACAGGAGGGATTCTGGGAGCGTTACGGATCTGACCCCTCCAACCTGATGGGTTGCCAGAGACAGAGAGACAGAGAAACTTCAGGCCAGCTGTCTGATAGGGAGTTCAGTCACATGTCATGTATCTGGGATTTCAGCATAGCTTATATACAGCATGTGTGCGTTTGTGTGAGTGGGTGTGTCAGGTCTGATAAAGGTTGACAGTCTAGTACTGCAGTAAGTTTCTGCTCTAGAGCAGGATATCCTTATCCCCCCTCCCAACACAATGCCCTATAATGTGTCCGTGCTTACCGCTCCCATATTTACCCACCAAGGGGTGGCAACTGGCAATACAGAACTGAACAGCACACAATAGCAAACACTGAGTCAAGACATGCAGATAGACGCGCGCGCGCACACACACACACACACACAGGCACGCACGCACGCGAAGTATTAACTTTCTTCAGGCAATTTGGACTAAACGTCGTATCATATCATGGCAACTTTACTGGAGCCTAAAATAGACACAGAAACGCAGTGGGATGCCAATTGCGCTCTCCGCTGCGCATAAATACGCACAGTATTAACAACAACACCACCACCACCACCACCACCACCACCACAAAGAAGGCACACAGTTTAACGTTACCTGAAATAGTTTGCCTTCCCAGGACAGTAGGAGAAGAGACAGCAGCAGGCGTCCCAGAGCCCCTATGACCCCCGAAACACTTTCTTTCATGGCCCTGAACAAACGGAGGACTAAAAGCTATTGAACTAAAAACAGAGGTCGAACTCTCTCTCCATTTCTAGCACGGGCTGGTCTGTCAGAAAAAGTTAGCACCGGCCGTTTAACATCGCGGAAGCAGCGCGGACAGTTAACAAACACGGTGAAATCCAAGCTACAAGTACCGTTTCAGACCCATAACAATAGCAACGCAACGGTTCGTGCCACTATTCCACATTTCCGTGTTGGGACGAAAGCGGTGACGTCAGGAGCAAACTGTCAGGCAAAGAGGTGGGCGGGGCACCTCTGCTCCTTCGCGCTGAGTGACAGGAGGCTCAGCCAATGGGTGGAGAGATATGAAGCAGAAGGGGAGGGGCTGCAGAAACGCCTGGAACACGTGGAAACGCACAGCAGGACAGTAGTGAACACAACAAGTGCGGCTTTTTGTGCAATAGAAAGCAGTGGAGGGCGTCATTGTTTGTTGTTCTCTCTATCTCTGCACTCCCCACAGTCCCATGCATACATGAACACCCACATCTCTGGTTGAAGTGCTTTTACATCAAGGTCTCTTAGTAGCTGTTTTTGAGGTACTATAGCCAACTTAAATTTCGGTTGTATTTCATTTGATGTACAGTGGGTACGGAAAGTATTCAGACCCCTTTAAATTTTTCACTTTGTTTCATTGCAGCCATTTTCCAAAAATCAAAAAAGTTCATTTTATTTCTCAGTAATGTACACTCAGCACCCCATCTTGACAGAAAAAAACAGAAGTGTAGAATTTTGCAAATTTATTAAAAAGAAAAACTGAAATATCACATGGTCATAAGTATTCAGACCTTTGCTCAGTATTTAGTAGAAGCACCCTTTTGATCTAATACAGCCATGAGTCGTTTTGGGAAAGATGCAACAAGTTTTTCACATCTGGATTTGGGTATCCTCTGCCATTCCTCCTTGCAGATCCTCTCCAGTTCTGTCAGGTTGGATGGTAAACGTTGGTGGACAGCCATTTTCAGGTCTCTCCAGAGATGCTCAATTGGGTTTAAGTCAGGGCTCTGGCTGGGCCATTCAAGAACAGCCACGGAGTTGTTGTGAAGCCACTCCTTCGTTATTTTAGCGGTGTGCTTAGGGTCATTGTCTTGTTGGAAGGTAAACCTTCGGCCCAGTCTGAGGTCCAGAGCACTCTGGAAAAGGTTTTCGTCCAGGATATCCCTGTACTTGGCCGCATTCATCTTTCCCTCGATTGCAACCAGTCGTCCTGTCCCTGCAGCTGAAAAACACCCCCACAGCATGATGCTGCCACCACCATGCTTCACTGTTGAGACTGTATTGGACAGGTGATGAGCAGTGCCTGGTTTTCTCCACACATACCGCTTAGAATTAAGGCCAACAAGTTCTATCTTGGTCTCATCAGACCAGAGGATCTTATTTATCACCATCTTGGAGTCCTTCAGGTGTTTTTTAGCAAACTCCATGCGGGCTTTCATGTGTCTTGCACTGAGGAGAGGCTTCCGTCGGGCCACTCTGCCATAAAGCCCCGACTGGTGGATTGCTGCAGTGATGGTTGACTTACTACAACTTTCTCCCATCTCCCGACTGCATCTCTGGAGCTCAGCCACAGTGACCTTTGGGTTCTTTTTTACCTCTCTCACCAAGGCTCTTCTCCCCCGATAGCTCAGTTTGGCCGGACGGCCAGCTCTAGGAAGGGTTCTGGTCGTCCCAAACGTCTTCCATTTGAGGATTATGGAGGCCACTGTGCTCTTAGGAACCTTAAGTGCAGCAGAAATTTTTTTGTAACCTTGGCCAGATCTGTGCCTTGCCACAATTCTGTCTCTGAGCTCTTCAGGCAGTTCCTTTGACCTCATGATTCTCATTTGCTCTGACATGCACTGTGAGCTGTAAGGTCTTATATAGACAGGTGTGTGGCTTTCTAATCAAGTCCAATCAGTATAATCAAACACAGCTGGACTCAAATGAAGGTGTAGAACCATCTCAAGGATGATCAGAAGAAATAGACAGCACCTGAGTTAAATATGAGTGTCACGGCAAAGGGTCTGAATACTTATGACCATGTGATATTTCAGTTTTTCTTTTTTAATAAATTTGCAAAATTTCTACATTTCTGTTTTTTTCTGTCAAGATGGGGTGCTGAGTGTACATTACTGAGAAATAAAATGAACTTTTTTGATTTTTGGAAAATGGCTGCAATGAAACAAAGAGTGAAAAATTTAAAGGGGTCTGAATACTTTCCGTACCCACTGTATATACCTTATACTTCCACTTCACTATTT
>NW_024040263.1:4857032-5152032 GCF_014851395.1 Micropterus salmoides
AAGAGCAATGCGTTTGTTTCCACCAAAACAAAATCAGGTGTCACTCCAGTAAAAGAAAGAATCACCTAATGTGTTGAACATTTGGAGAACTTTATCAAATTCACAGAAAGCCTTTTTCCCTGAGTTGTTTTGAGGGAAAGACGTTGACTCTTCATTATGTGTATTCTGTTGGCGTCACACACTAAAAAAAATGCTTAAACATTTTATTATTAATATAAAAATGTTTGCCATTTTTGTGGAGGTCTGCACTCAGAGTGCCTTCTATATAATTTTAAAAGCATTTATTGATCAATAGCTGCGGAAAAATCAATTTATCTAAAAAAACAACTCAAGGCATATAAAAACTTTTTCACAGCACTGTAGTCTCCCCCAGAAACCATATGGGCTTTACAAAAGCAATAATGGGGCGCTGTCAGGGATTTCTTTAACTCATAAAAAGTACAACAATATCTTTATGTGTGGTTTGTGTACAAAGTGGAGGGTGCAGAGTCATGTGGATGCTATTTGCAGTTGGGAGGCAGATAGTAGGGGTGAAACAGTCTCTCATGGCTGCAGATGTGCAGAGCGGCGTGCGTGTGCAACAGTAACCGTGGAAACCGTGAGGTGAAGTAGCTGACGAAGCCTTCGGGCAGCTCGCCGAGAGTCCTGCACCTCAGGTGGCAACTCGTGGTAGTGATGCTTCTGTAACATGCAATGTTAACTGATGTTACTGATGTGTCAAAGTGTGTCTACTTGTATTAAAAAAAATGTCATGTAAGCATGCACGCTGACCTTGTTCCTCATGGCTCTCAGAAGATCTCTGACTGAATTTCCTTTGTATGTCCTGAACCGCCTCAAGTCTGGAATGTGCACAGGAAGAAATGGATTACAAACCAGTGACAGCTTTGTCATCCTGCACAGGTGTAAACAGTACAGTTATGTGATACTATGTGTGTACCTGTCTGTAGAGGCACAGATATGTGCATCCTCCAGTTGGTTCGAACCACTGCTCTTCCTGCAGTCTCCAGTCTGACCACAATCGGGCTGTCTGCTGGTTCCTTCTCTATGCGGTCACTCACGTCCTACATACACACCACATACAAAAAATTGTTTTGCAGTTCACAGACAGGCACATGAGGCTAAGTAAAAAGGGACACACAAACCACACATCTCCTCCTTGCACATTATGATTATCAAAAAATAAACATCTAATGAGAGCTGTACCTTTGTGTATCCAGGACCAAGATGAACAAGAGAGATTTAGCACACCTGGAAAAAGAGCAGCTGCTTCTCGGGGTGCCAGAAGAACGGATGTTTGAGCACACAGGTGGTGGAGGGGCGGGACTCCGGCTCAGCGCTGATCATTTGCTCATCAGGTCCTGTGCTATGACGTCATCTGGATTTGAGGGAGAAATGGTCTTCAGATTTTCATGTATTATATCATGTCTGAATATTCATGTGCAAAACACAACCTGCACCACTATTCTGTTAAATTTTGCAATTACAGCAATGTCTGAAAATTGTACGTAAACCATAAAGAAATTGTGATTATTTAAGGGATCATCATAAGGGGTCAGAGCTCAAGTCATAGCAAGAATCCCAAATCCATAATATAGATGTATTCAAATCTCTCCAGGCTTAATCTTGAAGAACAAGCATACTGAATTTCTAATAAACAATATCATCATCAACAAACTACTATAGAGTTAAAACTGGATAAATGTCGTAAATCCCCACCAATTATCTCTACTTAACAAATGCCAGGAATTCCAGGAAACCCGTTTTATTTTTTCATCAAGGTCAAGGTAAGATGTGAAGGAGAAGTCATAAGGACTCACTGTGTAGATCCTCCATAAAATGCGAGAGTGAATATTCTCCTGCGAGGATGTTGATCTGTCGTCTTAATGCATCACCAAAAGGGTGCTGCCCCTTGCTGACCACGTAGTAGAACACACAGCCTGCTGAGAACGTCCACTGCCGCTGTCTGCAGAGAGAAGAGGATAACACTGGAACAGAGGACCAAGAAATACAGACACTGTACTACAAAACAAAACATCCATATCTCCTACATCAGAGGTTTCAAACAAGTAATCAATATTTATAGGACATTTGGCACTCGCTCCATGCTTTTAAATATAAAAGTCCAAAATTTGAAACGTTTTATCATCTATAACTACAATCCATTTTTCTCGCTGTGGGCCTTTTAGCCAACAAGATCTGTGACTGCTCAAAGCAAGACAATCCTGCTGTATGCAATATGTGTGCGCACCCTACCGGTTTTTTGATAGAAGTTTCCCGCAGCACTTCTGGAGCTATCCACCCTCAGTTCCTGGTATTCCTGACCGCAAAGAGAAGCTGGTCCGACCATCTGGGATCTTCTTACAGAGCCCAAAGTCAGAGATTAGAGCTCGGACCCGACCCAGCGCACTGGGACCAGAGAGGAGGATGTTTCTAGGCTTCAGGTCACGATGAACTACAGGAAGAGCAAAGAAAAAAAATTTAGTTTTCCAGAAACATCATTTGTGTATACACGTTTCTGTGTACAGACCTATGTTGAGTGAGTGGAGGTGTGAAAGGCCACACATGGTGTTCCAGCAGAGTTATAGGATTCAACTCAGGAAAGCAAGATGGATCCTCCACATACTGCAGAGATCACAGACACAAAAAAATGTTTGTTTTGTTGTTAGGGGATGTCTTTTTAAATGACTGCTTCATAACAATAATAAAAGGTCATTTACGAAGGCCCTACAGTACCGACCTGCTGCAGGGTTGCAGCACACAGCTCGATGGCGATGTAGGTGAAGAGGTGATCTCTTTCTGTGCAGAAATATCTGATGACATTCGGGTGTGTGTCAGACTCTCGGAGGAGCTGTACCTCACGCTCTGCTACCTCAAAACACTCCGGCAGGATTCGCTTCACCGCTACTTGGCGTCCATCAAAGTTACCCCTAAAGTCACAAAAACAGAGCATCATAACATTATGCTATGAACAATAAAGTTGATCTCAGAAAGCCAGTGGTTAGTAATAGTAAAGGACATTTGCTGTTTTTACAGTAAATCACAGGTGTGAACGGTTTAAAGCTACTTTATGTCAGTGGTGACCATTTTTCAAAGCATTCTGTATTTAGTTTGATTTTTGGCTTATGTTCTTTTCCATACAGTATGAAAAACCAACTAGGTATTTTGACATGTCACAGTAGAAAAAGCACAGGTGTAAATTAAAAAAATGATCATGGCTGCATTCCATTTAGCTGCTTAAGTTTCAGGTTCCTGGTATTGTGTATGCTGCCTTACTGTCACAGTGTACTTGGGTACCTGAAAAGAACAGAGCCATTGTTAATGTTATTAGTAACGCCTGTGCTTTTCTACTGTGACAAGTCAAATGTCTTATGGCCTTTTGCTGAGCTACTGAGGCCACAGCTTTTTGAGATCACAGTGACCATTTTGTCACCATCATATTGTGTTCAATATTCATTTTCATTATATACACTCCATTACGAGCGGTTTTCTTTAGACAGCTTCTCTGATGGTGTGTTCACGGATGCTCTACAATCCACAATTTGACAGCAGCCTTTCCAATACAACAAATAACCAAAGGTGGTAATAAACAAAAGCCTAACTGGCTGGAAAGAAGTCAATCTCACAACGTGCTTGAAAATGTTTGATAGGAATATACACAAATGCAAAAGCACACCTGTTTTGCACTTAATGATATAAAACATGCAAATCCACTAATATGGTCATTTGATTAGGGCCAGTGCCATTAACTTTTAAAACAGTGCTGTGTTAAAATACAAATCCTCTACCTGAAAAGAAAGGTTCCCGCTGTGCCGTGTCCCAGCACCTCAGATGGACTGAAGGAGATTTTTCCCACCTGCACCTCGTCACTGTTTCCTTTTGAGAGTGGTAGGACGGAAGAATGAAGCAGCAAAAAGTTAATCTCATCTTGATGGTGAGAGAATTAAATCATATATAGTTTGTCTAAACGTCTTGGTGTGTTTACCTGCTTTGGGTTTGAGCCCAGTAGTGCCATTTTTATCAACATCTGAGGTGCTGCTGCTGTGAGTGTGAGGACTCAGTGGAGGGTCAGAAGATTCAGGCTGAGAGTCTGGATATAGTTAAGTAAAGATATATTCTATGTGTTATATATAATATGTGTCTTGCATATAACTAACTTTTTCTGTGCACAATTGAATCAAGGAATGAATAATATATTTAAGATTTCTGCTTTGAAGAAAATTCTGCTTCAACGCTACTTTATACATTTTAATAATCCGTCATTTCTCAGGTTTAGCGCAAAGAAAAACATTAAATCACTGAACTGGATGCCAAGGTCACTCAATACAGAGAATACAGCATAACAGAGAACTTGTCTTACAAGTTACTTACCACTAGAAAGGTTTATATCAGTAGAAGGGGTTGTCTCTAAAGAAACCAAGGTCACTGGCTGCATGTTGGGCTGCATGCTGGTCTGCATGTTGGTCTGCATGCACTGGAAACGAGACTCAAAAGCCTCCTCCAGCTGCCTTTGAGCTTTCAGCTGCTGTGCCGCACGCTGGAAAAACACACACAGATACAGATCACATGAAATGCTGTTAGAAGATGGAGTCTGAGACACCAGTATTGAGAATATTGAAGAGGATAAATAAATGAAGCTCTTTGAGAAAGATCATCCTTTGCAACACTGTCAATAAAAACAACATTCAGCCCAAATGTCGTAGGAGAAAATTCCAGCAAAAAAGAGAGCTTAAAAAAGAGGCATTTGAAGTGCATACCACCTCAAAATCACTATTTTATCACTATTTAGTGATAAATAATGCTCCATAAATAAATTGATTCATGCATGAACTTATACATATTTCTAACGTGATTGTCTTCATTTGACACATTGGTGCTATTAACGAGTTTCATAGTGTAACACGGTACGTCTGAGCTTGGAACGATCATCACTCTGATAATCCCCTTGAGCTGAGCGAGTGAAATTTCACTATACAAAAATTAACTTATTATTATGGCTAATGTCTGCAGGCTGGTGCTCAAAATTCTAATTAGATCATTGAGTCTGTAGGGATAAGCTTTGGTGTAAATATGATGTGTCTATCATGTACTGTTGGTATCATTATGACTTAATCTCTGTTTCATCATGCGTACCCTGGCAAAAATGACAGGACATGATAACATCAACAGGAAATCAACAGGGAATTTTGCATTTATTTTGTTTTCTTATTCCTGTTAATAATACACAATTATTAGATCCGAGAGGTCTAAAAAACTTGTTCAATGCATTTCTTTCCTCATAAACATTTGCAAAGCGGATTCTTTTTAATCCAGTATCGTTTGCATCCATGCCTACTAGCTATAAGTTGTCCTCTTTTCTATCTTTGCTGGCGCATTGCTGCATATCTTGGAGTGTTACAGATAAAGGTAAACAACTCCAGAGGACGCCTTTAATCTCTTGCTAGTAATGTCACTATTGCTTGCTCTACCTATGTGTGTAAACAATCACTGCAGAGGAATTAGTCATACCTGTTCCTTTAGGGGTAATGAAGAACATTCTGGTACATGGGACAACATACTAACTTCAGCAGGCCGAGGAAAAGTAAATGCTCCAAGAAATGAACAATGAAATCACAAAGGCAGACAACTGTTTGAGAGTATCTTGGAATGGATATTTCCCTAACACTTTCCAATAGGGGCGTGCAGTTTGCCACCATTTGCTCATGTCTGAATTAAACCTGAAAAACTTTAAAAAAACACACATGCATCTTAACAACAGATAGACATAATCCATGCACACTCACAATGGGGTGTGTGAGCACGAAGGCCAGCCATCCTCCCAGCAGCAGCGTCAGAACAGCCAGAGTAAGACGATCCTCAGTCATATAGACAGGAAGCACAGTGGCCGGTCTCTGGGCCTGTCCTGATGTCCTCCCATCAGTCCCTCCACTATTAGCATTGGTGTCGCTATGGCTACCAACAACTGTCTGGAACTGAAGGACACAATAACAACAACAGGGATAAGAAAGAGTGGAAATATATGATGTTCACTTGTTTTTGTTAAAGGGGCATTTTTCACATAAATGATTTGGTCACTGGAACAGCTTGAAGTAGGCTATAACGGACAGTAATAGCCTGATAGAAGAGGGTCATCGTCTGATTGCATTCCTGTAATTTACGGACCCTCAGGTTTAGACTGCAGTAGTGAAGTAGTTTGGAGCTGTGACTCACGTAGCGCTGGTGGTAGAACGAGGCAGGAGAGACAGGGGTGGCAGAAGGTCGAGGGGGGATGATTGCCTCACCCGAACGCTGCAGGTTGACAGGGAAATCCCTCAGCATGGTGGTGTGAGCTACTGGAGGGAGCTCATGATGACCTTAAACCCACAAACACACAGATATAATGCATTCAGAGCTGCTTGAATGTTTGTAATGGAGGAATGGTGGCTGTGTGTGTATCTTTACCTATTAGCAGCCAGTGGTTTTTCCGGCTGTTTGTGCTCCCTGGTGGATAACGCACATCAGTGGACGGTGTGATCTCACACTCCCCTCGCTCTCTGACCGTCACTCCAGCCGTCAGTGGACCCTCAATTCGAGCCAAGGTCAGTCCCCGAGGCTACCGTGGCAACAAGAAGCACAAGCCAGTCACGTAACAGCTATCTTGCTATCGTCTCAATCATTATCAGTGCCTTACTGTCCGATACACCTGTCTGATACTGTATAAATATATGTATGTATTACTATGGGTGTTTGGATAAAGCAAGAGGAGAATCGCCACAGATGCATCGCCTGGATGTATAAGGAAACTGGGTGTGTGAATGAATATCACAAAAATTTAACTCACCACTAATGAGATTCCATGGTGGACAAGGGAGGTGGAGCATACAGGTGGGAGTCTAATTTTCCAACATAGAGAGTGGGTCTTGAAGAAAAAAAAAAGTTAGGTTATTCCCTTGAGTGTCTATCAGCAGGATATCTCAGAAATGTATAAACTGGTATTTATTGGAATGGATAGATTGGGACTGGAAATAACAGGGACATGAAACACTGTTTTCGTTATACTATTGCCACAGAAAATGCATATTTCGGACTGGCTGGCGGGTGTCCCCTAAAACACAAAACCACACAACTCAAACATAGATCCAGCCAACAGTTTAACAACCGCTCTAAATCAGTGCACCACGTGCTGTATAATAAACTGCAGAATTAGTACTTCATGCTGGGTTACCAGTTAACCCTGAGTGTTAACAGGCCTAATCAAAGGATAAACAGACTACAAGCAAACTTTTAAAATGTGTGACATTTTTATACACAGCTTATTTTAGTAGTAGTAAGTGGATGAGTGAGCGTGATGATATAACCAAAGATAACTTGAGAGAGACAAGAACAGATTCAGCAGTTCTTGTTCCTCCTTGTCCATTACATGTGTATGTCAGGATAAGTCTTAGTGTGTTATCACTTTTAGGTGACTGGAACAATGCCTTTGGCTGTAGGAGGAAATTGGAAAAGTGTCGGCCAAGCTTTGTGAAGTCTGAGAGGCTTTTATTTACCAATTTAATAAATGACTCTGTGTGTGTACAATTCCTCTTACACAAGTTGTGTCTGAGCGCTGGCTTGCTCCTTCACAAACTGATAGCTCCATTTCAATGTAGAGTGTGCATCTGCCTGGTCGTTGGCAGAGGAGAAGGTGAGAAAGCGTAGCGTTTCCATAGCGAGGGACAGGTGGGGGGCGTGTCTTAGTGAGTCGCCAGAGTACAGGTAGACACCAACGACAGGCGAGCCATAGTTTTGAGTCCACAAGACGTCACCTGGAAGAAAAACACACAACTTACTGGAGAAGGTAGAGATGAAATAAAGACACAGACCAACCCTCAGACATTTAAAGGTAATAAAATATTCACATAGTAAAAACCACACACCTCTCCCTACCTGACTCTCTGTCAACCGTCACAACAAGACCATCGCCACTCGACACAAGATGGGCCATCTCTGCAAGTACAGGTAGGACAGGTCAGTTTTGGACAAGATGGAATGTGACCCCTTTGAGTTGTTTCATTTCATTGCTCAATCTTGAACAGCGTTTTCAGGTTGTTTTACAACATAAATATTAAACTAAAAAGCACTGCGAGCACACATTCCTGCACCAAGGTTGCACAATCCTCTAAATTTTAATACATTTTAAATCTATATCTCAAACTGAATGTGTATCCGAATACACACTCACAAACACTAATGTGCCAAATGTGCCAAATTTGTTTCATTCAAGTAAGTGCAGTAGTTCATGAGCAAGTAGACATAAAAAAAATCCAGCTAATTAACCTGCCATGTCAGTCTGTGTAACAGAATATATGTATGTGAGAAACGTACTGTAGTCTTGTTTCTCATCATAAGGTGGAGCTGAGTAATCATTGTATGTAGCGTTCCACCGCAGCTCCTGTGTCTTCGTGTCAAACATGGTGACCATGTATTCTGGAAAACAAACAGAAGTTCACAAACAGTAAGCCAAGATGCACGCAAACACCTCAGCCATATATATGTGTGTGCATGTTAGTGGGCACCTGTGCTACATGCCTGTGCGTCCAATGTAGAGCAGAGGAGTATTGGGACAAATGGATTCTGAGGAGGAGGTGGTTAAACTGGTTTGCTTCTCACCCGTTTCAGGATCCACCACGAACCACACATCCTGCTTTTTACCTGCAAGTGCACATACGCACACACACACAGAGAAAAATATTAGCAAACTGCATTGAAGTATGTCAAATATGTTTCTGTCCGTCTCAGGACACAACTATTATAAAGTAGCTGCTGTATTTCTCTGCATATCTATCTCTCACACACGCAAGTGCACACATAAGGTCTCACCTGTATAGAGAATACCATCAGAACTCCTGCAGGGAGCTGACTGAACCAGCTCTGGGATGGTGAAGGGAAGTTTCTGCAGATATATACAAACAATGGGTTCATAAGGTGGAAAATGACACACACATACACACACATACTGCAGTCATTACCATCAGGCCTTCCTTGTGCTTGCCACCCAGGACATACAAGCTGCCATCGTTGGGATCTGGGAGAAAACCCGGCCTACAAAAACAACATTCACACATCAGTCCACTGATTAGATTAGGTGTGCTAAATAACAGATCTAAAAATACTTAGCCTGAAAAAAAAAGACAGTTTTGAAATGTTTATATGCGTATGTGCAAACTTGCATGTGCATGTTACTCACTCTGTGAGGTAGACAGGTACTTGAATAATAGGGTCTGAAAGAAATGAAAGAACCATTCCATGAGAAATATTTTTACAAAATGAAAATAAAGATTGGGAAATAGTATTGATATTGATGTGTATGAACCTTCTCTTAGGGTCCACTTGATGTCTCCTGACTGTTTGGAGACAGCATGCAGACTCCCATCCAGTGTTGAGACAAACAGGAGGGATTCTGGGAGCGTTACGGATCTGACCCCTCCAACCTGATGGGTTGCCAGAGACAGAGAGACAGAGAAACTTCAGGCCAGCTGTCTGATAGGGAGTTCAGTCACATGTCATGTATCTGGGATTTCAGCATAGCTTATATACAGCATGTGTGCGTTTGTGTGAGTGGGTGTGTCAGGTCTGATAAAGGTTGACAGTCTAGTACTGCAGTAAGTTTCTGCTCTAGAGCAGGATATCCTTATCCCCCCTCCCAACACAATGCCCTATAATGTGTCCGTGCTTACCGCTCCCATATTTACCCACCAAGGGGTGGCAACTGGCAATACAGAACTGAACAGCACACAATAGCAAACACTGAGTCAAGACATGCAGATAGACGCGCGCGCGCACACACACACACACACACAGGCACGCACGCACGCGAAGTATTAACTTTCTTCAGGCAATTTGGACTAAACGTCGTATCATATCATGGCAACTTTACTGGAGCCTAAAATAGACACAGAAACGCAGTGGGATGCCAATTGCGCTCTCCGCTGCGCATAAATACGCACAGTATTAACAACAACACCACCACCACCACCACCACCACAAAGAAGGCACACAGTTTAACGTTACCTGAAATAGTTTGCCTTCCCAGGACAGTAGGAGAAGAGACAGCAGCAGGCGTCCCAGAGCCCCTATGACCCCCGAAACACTTTCTTTCATGGCCCTGAACAAACGGAGGACTAAAAGCTATTGAACTAAAAACAGAGGTCGAACTCTCTCTCCATTTCTAGCACGGGCTGGTCTGTCAGAAAAAGTTAGCACCGGCCGTTTAACATCGCGGAAGCAGCGCGGACAGTTAACAAACACGGTGAAATCCAAGCTACAAGTACCGTTTCAGACCCATAACAATAGCAACGCAACGGTTCGTGCCACTATTCCACATTTCCGTGTTGGGACGAAAGCGGTGACGTCAGGAGCAAACTGTCAGGCAAAGAGGTGGGCGGGGCACCTCTGCTCCTTCGCGCTGAGTGACAGGAGGCTCAGCCAATGGGTGGAGAGATATGAAGCAGAAGGGGAGGGGCTGCAGAAACGCCTGGAACACGTGGAAACGCACAGCAGGACAGTAGTGAACACAACAAGTGCGGCTTTTTGTGCAATAGAAAGCAGTGGAGGGCGTCATTGTTTGTTGTTCTCTCTATCTCTGCACTCCCCACAGTCCCATGCATACATGAACACCCACATCTCTGGTTGAAGTGCTTTTACATCAAGGTCTCTTAGTAGCTGTTTTTGAGGTACTATAGCCAACTTAAATTTCGGTTGTATTTCATTTGATGTACAGTATATACCTTATACTTCCACTTCACTATTTCAGAATGGAATATTATACTTTTTACTTTTTATTCCGCTACATTTTATTTGACAGGTAGTGACCGTTTAAGATACTGGTTTTGGGCCTACTATACATTTACAATATTTTAAGTTTATATATATTGTATGTATGTTTTGACATGGAAACAGTTTTGTGCTTGCTAACTTTCCTTCTGATTTGTTTTTTCTCTTTATGTAATGTAGGACTAAGTTGGGTCTTGTGTAATATATTATGTTTTCACATCCAGCATATGGCAACTACATGTTTGGTTACTTTCCTTTATTTTGTGTCTTTATAGACATAAGTAATGTATAATATTTTTGTCTTTATGTAATGTAGGCCTTTGAATTATAATTTTACACTCTTAAAGGGGTCATTTTCCAATTTAAATAGCCTACTCTTGATACATTTTTTAATTTTGGTGATAACACTAGCTTGCTTTTTCTTTTACTTAAAGGGGTACAAGGTGAACAATTTGGTACTGCACTTTCATAAACTGGAGCACTCACAATAGACGGATTTTAGATAGAATGATCAAAATCAAAGCAGCACGGGCCAAGATATCCTGACTTTAATCACCTAATATAATAATAATAATAATATACATAAAGTGAACAAAATTATAAAGGCAACTGTTTTTGCCCCCATTCGTCATCAGCTGAACTCAAAGATCTAAGACTTTCTCTATGTACACAAAAGGCCCTTTTCTCTCAAATATTGTTCACAAATCTGTCAAATTCTGTGTTAGTGAGCATTTCTCCTTTGCTGAGATAATCCTATCCGCCTCACAGATGTTTATTATACAACTGTTTACAAAGGCTGAGTACTACTTCCCAGACTACTAAACTGAGTGTCATAGTGTAAAATGTGTAAAATCCCTTTCAATAAAAATTTTAAAGGATAACCTTTACCTACAATGGACTACTTTTACAGAGGTATTGCTATTTTTACTTAAGTAAAGGTCCGAAGTGTTATTCTGCATGCACAGTAAAATTAGATATTCACATAGAAAATAACGTAGTAAAAAGAAAAGTCAAATAATTACAAAAAAACTTTATTGCTCTGCAACATATTTCCCTTCAGAAATGTCAGCCAACAGTTAACCGCAGTCCTTTCCCTTTGACCAAAATAGTATTCACAAAATACTATTCAAAGTACCTTACGTAGGGACTGGGACAACATAGCAATGATATGCAATGATGACAACAAATTAAATAATACTGGCAGGCACTTCTGTCATTTGAGGTATGCACAAAATAAATGAAACAAACTGCATCATAGAATGGCCTTCAAAGGCATGTGCGAGCTCTACACACAGTGCAGTGCCCAGGCCTTTGGCTCGGTGTGGTCTACTGGTGGAGCACGCTGTCAGGTTTGGGATATCCAAACAGCTTAAAGTCTGGTTCGTACAGCTTGTACAGTTCTCTCCTCATTGAAATGGGAATCTGTGTAAACCAGTCTCTTTCCCAGCTGGCTGCGGTGCGATTTCGTGCCCCTGAAGGGAAGCGTAGCAGATGATCCACCTCCATTAGCTTCAGCAGATCCTCCGCGTCTGTTTCTAAGGTTTCTAATTTTCCAATGAAGTCATACTTCACCTGGCATGGATGGCATAGACGGTAGACCTGCAACACGTACAAAGAAGGCCTACAGTTTTAAAACTGCAAAAGTTTGTGTTTATGCTTGTGACTTTGAATGCAATATCTGCCTTAACATGGCTATTTCTACTTTGTGTGTACACTCTGAGAATAAAAAAAATAAAATTACAAGAAGATAAGATTTATTTTCTGACACAAAAAGTGCAAATGACTAAATGAATCTTAGGTCTTGGAAAGAAGTCCATATTATGCTGGTAAGGTCTTTTAAAAATAGGTGTGGAAGTGGCACATGACCAACAGCTAGTATCAGGTAGGTATGATCTAATGAAATCGAAAAAATATTGTCACACTGTAGTAAGTGTAGCCTTATATTGCTTTTGTGCATGTAGCTGAGAAAGACTAATACCTGCCGCCAGTGTTCGTTGAAGATATTCTCCCTCTCGGTCTCTGGATCCAGAAGGTATGTGATAAACTGCTGAAATGTTGGTTTAATTCCCGCTGCATACGCCTCAGCCGCTGTCTCTGGCAAACTGCCAGACACATTACCGTAACGACGCACCATGACAGAACCAAACTGCCTGTAGAAGTCCTCATTGGGCCTAAAAAGACACACAAATACACACACTTTAATAATTCAAGAATGAAGGGACTGCTGCTTAATCAAAATTGAAGCACATTCCTTAGCCTCACACTCGATACAGACACCCACACACACAGTCGCACACTTACTCTCTGTCTACCCATCCACTAATAGGCACACACCTTCCAAACTTGTTCCTGTAGGCTGAGATAAGACGAACAAAAGGGTCTCGTACAAACAGAAACTTTGTGTAATGCTGGAGCTTGAGTGCCATCAGGTGGCGAGACAGAGAACCATAATGGCGCCAAAACCTGGTAAAAGACATAACAAACAGCACACAACACCTGAAAGCGGCTCTTTAGTGTCTTCCTTCTTAAAGGTACACTGTGTAAGCTAAGGCCAGAATTTTAGTTTAAAAAAATGAACTAACATGAACAACAGAATGTGAGGAAGAAACTGTGTGAGCAGAGGAAAGGATGGTGACCATGGAGGAGCTGAGGTTAATAAAGCAAATTAGGGATGCAAACTAGTCCTTTTAAGCTAATGATGTTTCATTTGGATGTGCAAATGCAATGCTTGGTAATTCTCCAGAAATCTTGTATAGAAAAAAAGATGCATCAAGATGCCTCATTAATTGTTTAATAATTGCATTGCGAATCAAATCAAATCCTGAGGTGCCAAGGGATTCCAACCACTAGTCGATATTTGATGTGGCTGTTTTTTTGCTACTATGTTATTGCTTAAACTGAGCTAAGCAAACCTAAACCCAATGTAAACTATAGACGCAATAGGTGAAAACAGCAGTATTATTTAGGCCGGCTTGAACAGTTTAGTTAAATTCTTGCCCTACTGTCAGTTAGTTGATGTGAATTGAGAAACAGTGTGGACAGACTGGAAAAATGTCAATCAGTTCACCATATTGTAACCACCTGTCATGACATTTTTGAAAGGTTGAGGTTTTGAAAGTTCCCTATTATTATATTTTTGAGGACATTGCAAGGTTTATAACATGTGTCTAACTCAACACACAATTGTACAAGACAATCTTGCAACAGTCTGCTGCAATTAGTAAATCATACAATTCTTGCATAAGAGGAAATGCTATACCGTATTTGTTTGGAACTTGTGGCCAGGAATTACACAGTGTACCTTTCCTCATAACTGTAATGCTTTTGAGTTTGTCAAAATCCAAATTCTGTAGGTGTTTTGTTTCATGCAATACTAAATAATCTGAAAATAAAGCCACACCAGTCCTTGAGGGGAAAAAGATTCAGATAGAAAAACATAAGATCAGATTCTCATATCCAAACACAGACAGCTCCCGAGGGGAAGAGAAAGCTCTGTCTGTTTTGCCACAGCAAGCTCCGCCTGTCGTTTCCACTCTCCTCTTCCAAGTGTCAACTTAGTAAATAACTCCTTTAGCTCACGGTTAGTTTGTCAAACAGAGTTTCAGCATAACTGAATATATAAGTATTATCGCTGAACTGATCCATGTGACTTTTCATTAATTAATGCCCCTGTGGAGAAAGAAACAAGACATTTCTACAGAGAGAAATCATAAAGTGATTTACAGATGGAGTTGCTATGTTTTCTGTAATACTTGAAATTCTGAGACCGCAATTTTCAAAAATAGCTTTTATGGGCTATTTGGTAAGAAAGAGACCCTTTGATATGGTCAGACTGACTCACTTTCATTTCAGAATTGCAAAGTTGTCTCATACTTCTGGTTAAACACCCTGACTTACTGGTAGATTTTCCTTTGTTGTCATAGAGCATGTGTTCTGTTTTAATAGATAACATTAAAACTTATTAAACTTATATAAGAGTATGTACATATATTTGTGTGAGTGTGTGTCATACTTGGCAAAAGTGAGGTGGAGAGAGGAGTTATGTACGAGGTCAGGAGGTACAGCCTCTGGGTCAGTGTAAGGTTTTCCTGAAGAGGGCGAGATCAGAGACTGAGACAGAACCACCATCACTCTCTTCCAGTTGGTGCACGCTACCTGAACAAAGAACAACGAAAGACAGGAAGAAAAAGGAAATACAAGGTCAGAAAGACAAGAGGGATTATGAAAGTGTGTGAATGTGTCTTTGGCATCTTAAAAATGAAGAAATGTGGTTAAAAGTTTTCTTATGCTTCCATCCACACACAGAAAAGTAACTCACCACCCACATGTTCATACAGACACACACACACACGTTTGTTCCTGGATCCCTGTGGGTACGTTTAATTGACATAATGCATTCCCTAACCCCTTACCCTAGCCTTAACCACTACAACAACATGCCGAACCTTAACCTTAATTCTAACCTGAACCCTTAAACCAAGTCATAACCCCCCCCCCCACACACACACACACACACAAGGCAGCTGTACCTTGGGAACATAGCAGTAGATAATCTGGTGTGTGTCATCCACTATCAGATGATCCAACTCCCTGTTGGGGATCTGCTCAAATGGCCGAGTCCTTCCGGTGAATTCCACTCCGTCCTTTCCTGAACACATATCCAGGAGCCTCTTCTTCCTTGCCTCCTGTTCGCTAAAATCTACATCAGTATGACTCCTCTCTGTCTCCTCATTCTGCTTTGGTTTCTCCTTCCTCTGTTCTTGTTTGTTCTTCCCCTCATCCTCTGTATGTTCCTCAGCTGCTCCTCCTGTCTCTTCAGGGTGCATTGTTGTCCTGGAGGAAGTAGTGGGGACAACGAAGGAAGAGCTGGTCTCAGATCTGCTCGTGGACGCAGAGTGTGAAGGGCCTGTTGTCGCCTGGCGGTAAGACTCAGAGTGAAGTGCCTCGTGTTTGGGGTTGTGCAGTGGGTAGAAGGTGAAGCCCCCGACATCGTCCCAGTAGAGAATGATCAGCAGGATCATAAACAGAGACCCCAGGACAAAAGCCACTCGTAGACCACGCCATATTCCCATGGTTATTCGAGATCCAGAGCCGTGATTGGTGAAGAAAAGCAGAAGAGGTTATCTCAGCTCCATAGTTGCCATCTATTGCGGAAAGAGACACTTCCTGCTTGCCAGATGCAACTGAAACAAAGAGGAAGTGACTAAGGCCCTTGTTTTGCTTTGCTCCAGCCTAAATGAAGTGAAAAGATTAATGAATCAAGCACAAACTGATTATACAAGACTTAAATATTTGTATATTCCAGAAGCGTATTTAGACTAGACCCCAACTGATAAATTGGCATACTGATATTATTAACCGATATGAGCTATTTGCAGATAAATCAGTATCTGTTTTCATAACAGCCAATAAATGACAAAAAAGAAACGGAAGACAGATACTTCAATCATGTTAAGTTGTCGTAGCATAGTTGTTTGTCTGTTTGGAACAAATCCACAACAAAACATGGCAATCAGCTGTACTTTTGTTTTAAGTATTATTTATAATAATAAAAACATTTATTTTTCAGAATATCAGATTTTAAAATCCTAAATTGTCAAAATTGGTATCTGTCTAAACGCATATTGGTCTGGCTCCTAATATGGTATTAAAAGTACTAAAAAGTATATACTTTTTATTAAAGGGGCACTATGTAGTTTTCAGCGGTCACTAGCAGTGTGGTTATAAGACTGTAACCAGGCGTGTGATTGTACACATGCCTGAATCATAGGCTTGAACTCGAGCATAATCCGAAACACAACCGCTTTCATGCAGGTTTTCACACAGACATGTTCCGGCTCTGTTACTTCAGCGCTCCTGGCTCAGAGGCAGATCAACACCGGCTCGGTACCTTTCATACAGCCTGTGAGCTGGCATATTGGCACAATACTCCAGGGAAAAAGGGCAGTGTAAAAGCAGCTATAACCAGACAGGGAGACAGCTTCACACAACATGCTAGAAACTAAGGTAAACTCCCACTGCAACGTTACATTTTTATCAACTTGAGGTTGAAGTAATCCATGCTCATTACATAACGTTACATTTACTGCACTTAGGTTACATGATGCATCGTCCTTAGCTCGCCTGCCACTTTTTAGTAACTAACATTACTACTTGTGAATCTTACACTGGAGGCTCAGCAATGTCAACACAGCTAAATGTAGGCTATTGGATGATAATATAACAAACAGCGGCAGATCAAAGCTAACAATAGCTGTCTATAGCTGCTACACCCCGACCCGATACCTTCACATTAAAAGCAGAATAGTGGCTGTTGCAAGCAACAGAGAAAACAGGCGTGTGCTTTATTTCTAAGTGAAGCTAAAGTCAATTGACATAAGGCAGTAAAAATTCAATTTAAAAATAAGTGATTTCGTTGAAAAACTACATATAGCTCCTTTAAGCCATAGGTCATAAATACTGGCTGTTTACAAAAGTCCATATTACACAATGAAATAAAGAGCTAAAAACACAAAGCCACTGTCATGCACTTAACTGATCTACAAAACTTTCATTTTATCATGATGAAAACGTTTTTGTTCCATAATTCTTCAAATTTGAAACATAATGAGTTAAAAGCATTTTTAAAGAGTTTGGTCTCATGTATGTAGGTAGATTTATTTTATTACAATATAGCAGTGTGAAATTAATTTTGTAATTTCCTTCTGCTACGCAGCTGACAATATAGCCTATATTAATATAGAAGTTATAAAAAGGTAAACAGAAAATCAGGGGGATACAGTTCATAGCTCTGGACATCGGATGTTGTGCAATTTGGTACACATTTACCAAATGGCACAAAATAATGTAACAAAGTGTTTATGTATGTAAGAACTATTTTTTATATATTTTTATATTTAAGAAAAAAATTGAGGTACTATTTTATGGTTCGACTCCTTTCAATTTCAGAGGGAATTATAGGCCTATAAAATTTTACTCGACCACATTTTACTTGGTGCCTAAAGTTACTGGATAACGAGGTTTTATCATCGTCTCACAAAATACAACGCATTCTTATAAAAATATAAAAATTGTAATATTATTAGCATAGAGTATAGCCAAAAAGTAAGACTTTATAAGAATTACTCAAGTGGAAGTAAAATACCTAATATCATCATAACATTTTGATAATATGCAGGACTTTCACTTAGTAGGCTACTGGAGTAATCTGACATTGTGCTGTTGCTACGTTTTTGTAAATTCTTCCTGGGATGTGGAAGACAAATTATTTAATTCAGCTTGTGGCGGGCATTAGCCTTAAATCTTTTACATTTGAAAGTGCGAACAGGACCATTTTAACAGCATGTGCTATTAATGGTTTTGACCAGTGTGAGTTTGGCCAGGGGCCGTGGGAACCTGAGGCTCCACCCGGGGCTCTCAGCTGTCACAGAGATGTGAACAAACGGGGCTGTGGGGGTGGAAGCAGCTTCGTCCAGAGCCTGCTGGAGGGTTTACACCCCTTATTGTCTGTCCCATAAAAACATCTGCTGTCAGGGAAAATGTGGAAAAAATACGGTCCTAATAAAACAAAAAAAAAAAAAAAAAAAACACCCAGACTGGTGGAGAGCAAAGCAGAAATCCCTACGGCGCATACTTTGCCAGAGAAAATTATTGGGTTTTTTTCTGTGGTGTTTCTTTCTTTCCACTAGGTTTTAAATCTAAACTCCACGTTGACTGGAGGGCCATATTTTGAGGAATAGCCTAAACGTCCACAAAGTCTCTCGTGTCTTGGCACGCGCTTTACCCACAGACACACACACACGTGCGCACAAACACGCGCAAACGGAAAAAAACATTAAAATATTCCTCTGCGAACTCTTGCATGTGTCTGTGGAGCTCAATGACAAGTTTGCAGTGTACGTTCAGTAGTAAGACGTCTATTCATTAATAATGGTGCAGACAGTTTTCTATCACCATTTCCCGATGCTCGGTCGGAAAACTACCTTACTTTACAGGACTCTAGTTACAATCCAGTCCTTCCTCCGGCCGCACCGGACACAGTCCCTCCTCCGTGCAAACCGGACACTTTCCTTTTTACGCCACAGCAGCAGCCGACAATAGAAAGCCTGAACTTGTTTTTCTCTGCTGTCTTTTTCTTCTGACGAGCCTCCTCATCACGCTCCCTTTGAGGGGTAGCCTAAGAAAGCCCGGTTCTGTTCCCTTTATGCCCTTCACACCGGGAGCATCACGGCAACCAGTCTGAAGATGTACCTGTCTTGTCTGAGAAAGAGACACGACCGGAATCTTATGTTTTATCTTACCCGGTAGATGAGCTCCATGGTGCCGGTCGGTGAGTCCTTTGTCGCCTGCTCGGTGTCCCCCTCTCTGTCTGTCCGTCAGCCCAGTGATGGGACCGGGCAGGCACGAGAGGACTGTGGCGGTTCCCCTCTCTAGAGAATAAAGTCTCGCGAGATGTGGGGGAAGCCAGCTACCCACTCTTTCACACACGCTCCCGTTTTACATACCACACCGCACATGCTGTCGGGCTACTGCCCGGACTCAGCCAGAGGATTCACGATGAAACCATAAACCCTTCTCTGGTTCTCAGAGTCAAAGCCCTGGGACCTAAGGCCGGCCCCAGAGGGCGCTGCCGCAGAATTACCAAAAATAACGTCACTGTAATAAACAGCATGGAAATAGAGAGGACACTATTGGAAACACATCCCCGTTAGGAATAGGGGATGGGGTTGGGGGTGGATGAAAAGTTATGCATAATATAAATTAGCCTATAAATTAAGATACTCATGGCAAGTCAAAATTATGATATAAGTCACTATTAAGAGACGGGCTACGATCAAAATAATGATAGCCCACTAAATCAAGAACATTAGAAAGTCAAAGTCATGAGATAAAAAATATGAGACAGGCTACAGAGCAACGTCAAATTATAAGATGCTAAGTGATAAATTATGTTAGGCTAAAAAAGTTTTTCATCATTAATATAGCCAGCCATTAGAAATAGGCTAGTTAATCGAAATTATGAGACACTTAATCAAAATTGTGATATACTGAATTAGGATTATGAGAAACTAATTCTAAATGATGAGATAGTAAATCAAGATTTAGATTTAATTTGTATTGTCACCATGCCTACTTAAAAACATACACATATAGATTCTGAGTCATGTATGTTTACATTTGAGTGACTTTTTGGCCAACATAACAATAATTAATCGAGAGGCTTCCGCATCAATCCCTCATAATCTTATTCCTGGTCAAATATAACTGACAAGTCAACTAAAAAATCTAAGTAAGCCTAAATAAAACAACTTAGACTTTCTTTTAGGTATCTGGGCAAAAGCAGTACAATATATAAAAGATGGACATTCATCTCACCAAACTCTCCGATAAATGCAGAAAACAAGTCTAATATGTACTATTTATAGCCTTACTTACAGTTACCATCCAGTTAAGTGTCAGAGAGTCAGTTGATTGGTTATTGTTGAGGTTCGTAGTTTTGTTTTTGTTGCACTGGGCTGTAATATAACTCAAGAGCTGTCTCTTAATGAGTATTTATAACATCTGTGAGCTGATGGGAAAAGGACGTGAGCAGCTGTGGTCTCCACATCAAAAGAACGAGGTGGCTCACCGGCAGTGTTCTAAAAGTTAAGACTACACTGATCCTGCTACTAAAGAAAGCCAGACATTTCAGCGATGACATTTTGTCTAGAGTCCATCAGACTTACAGTTTGACCCCCCTCAGTGTGGACAAGATCAATATTTGGGTAAAAATGTGTGATTAACTTCCCTATTAACTACCCAGAAAATATTTATAACTTCTCTTAAAATCAAAGGCTTGTCATAGATTTTAGAAGGAGTATAATGCTGTGTTATCTTGAGTCATGGTTCAGATGGCATGTAAGTATGAAGGTACATTTGGGGACAAACCTTTTCCACCAAGTTCCTATCTGGTATATATAATCTTCTATAAATTAGTTGTTAGCTGAATGTTCTGTTCAGTTTTTTGAACATCACAGTACACATCTGTACAAGATATACTGTACATACCACACTATGGAAAGCCACCCTCGTCAGAAAAGGGAAAAAAAGATATAGTAGGCCTAAGAAAAACAACTTAGAGCTTCTTTTTGGTTTGTGATCAAAACTTTCTGAAGAGGTTTTAAGGAACCTTTAAGGATGACTTCACTATTTCTAAAATCCTGGCTATAACCTTAATAAGCAGTGCAGTACATAAAAAGCCTGGACAATGATCTAACCAAACTGGTCCTTAACTGGCTGATAATATCTTCTATAAATAAGTTGTTAGTTAACTGTTCTGTTCACCTTGTCAAACATCACGGTGAACATCTGTGCAAGAGAGTGTGAACATACATTGGATCAGGTTAATGATCTCTGCAGCCTATAGTGTCAATATTCAAACAGAGAGTGGATCAACACTGTGTGACCTCACATTCCCATTAGAGATTCACCATGCAGACTAATGAACCTAAATGGTGCAAGCACATCAAGAACTAACTGTTCCCCCTATCATGACAATGTTGAACATAAAATGCACAACTGTACTGTGATTATGGACATTAGTTGCGCCAACCCACTAGAAAACTTCCTGACAAAAGTCTTATAAAATAATAAATATTGTGCCTTATTTTCCAAAAGCCGATTAAACAACTTGTGAGTCATGGTAGGCTTAATAAATGTATGCTGAAACTTCAGCAAGACTTTCACTTTAATGACAGGCCAGCTGTGCAGAAGAATACTGAGAACCCCGTGATTTCGGCTGCATAAAATATTTAGGGCCACAAATTACACAGTATATGTGAAGCAGCGAGGGAGGTTGACTTATAAATATTTCTTACTATGGGGAAAGATAGAAATATTAAAATCACCTGAGCAGAAAGACATTTCCCCTCAAGCACTAACTCAGATCCGGTGACCTCTAGTAGCAGCTGGACAATGTGTCAGCAGCTGAGATTAAGCTGAACCCACACAGATGTGCTACTGACTGCAGTTTCTGTTAATCTTTTTCATATCCTGTTTATGAGAAGTGATTTGTTCCAAATAACAAAAGGTTTATACTGCAGATAAGCAAATGACAGAACAAAAGTGTGAAAGTTTTTAGATAAACTGACTAGGATGTATTACATACAGAACACATCAGGGGTCCTAAACTACATTTTGAAACTACAGAATATTTCTAAGCAGACTTTACATGGGCCAATTTGAACAAATCTGATGTTATTTTTATTAGCCTATATCACTGTGTGAACACTAGATCTTTAACTTGAAAATGCACTCAGACCTCACTGAGGAGTGATGGTTAAAAGGTTTAAATCTGTAATTCCAGAAAAGTAATTGCTGAATGCTAATAGTAAACTTATCTCCCACACCCAAGTTAGAGTCTTATTTTTGTTTCAGAGCTGGAATTATCATGGTAACTTTTGCAGTAGTAGAGGACACAGTAAGTTGGGCTGGTAGTTTACTTTTTTCCAGTGAGGATTTTAAGAGTCACAAGGTCAGCCTTTGCTTTTTACTTTCTCCAGTGCCAGCTGTTTGGTCATTTATGGTAGAGGGAGGGTCGTGCATTTTTCACTCAGGGAGGCAAAAGGGAAAATGTGTAGTTCTGGGGTTAAGAAAAAAAAAAGTCACACCTCAGCCACCCCCCATCTCTGATAAATAAGGGTCTCTAACCGGGTTTTGACGCTATCACTGACACCTATTACTGGAGGGAACAGCAAGTGCAGTTTAATAATACTACAGGTCACTGAATTCTGGGAGCTACAAAACTATTTGTTAATCGTTTTAATAAAGTAGTCAGGCAATAATTTACCTTTTCCCATCATTCTGTGAGAAATGGTTATCTGATTTTGTGCAACACAACAGTGAAAGTGAAAGGACTTGGTTACCTTGCTGAGAAGTTGGTGTTCAGCCTGTCGCCAGCAGCTCTTCATCAAACAGCTCACTGTGACTGCTCATGACTGTCCTATTGATATTTTGCCAGATATATTTCAAACTCATCCGCTGTCAAAAAAATGACCGTTGTCTTGTTTTGTAGACATTTTTCTGAAGGACAGAAGGTTAATCTCAATGACAAACACACCGTATTTCCTGAGACTACTTCATAATAAATGTCAGCTCGTGTTTAACCGGGTAAATGATTTGAGTGTGAAGCTGCAGCAGGAGGAAATGATCGGTTTGCATTAGAACTTACCTACTTAATACCTAGTGCATTTCGCCACAGACTCACAGCAACTATGTACATATTGCAATAGACTATTTTTCCGTGATTGTGCGGAACGAATGGAAAACTTTGGCCAGTTGAGGAACACTGAAATGTGCCATTAGCCACAGCAGAATCAAAGAGCAGTAATGTTTCAGCAATTACAATCTGCTTAATTCTGATTATATGATAAATGACCGATGTGACAAAGAATCACGTCAAACTGGGTTTCAGCTGTTAGAACACGTTAGCATTTTTCCACTTATGTATGTAGATAACACATGTAGTCCAGTATGCTTAATAGATGCATCTATATCAGTTTAAAGTGATGTAAAACAGTATAATACAGCAAGTCCTCCCATTTGAGAGGCTTGGACCTGAAAATGTTCGATAAATTAAAACTAAATTAACTGATTATCAAAATAGTCGGTGATTAACCTTCTGTCAATCAACTGAGCGATTAACTCAGGAAAAAAGCAAACTACCATCCTGAAGGAGGCTGTGCTCAGACGCAGTCTCTACCCTGCACCGTCGGGTAGCCCTTCTCTCAGGTCTGTTACTGCTACTCCAACACAACACTCGGCAGCTCACACACTCCATCCTCAGTCCGCACGGACTGTGGAAAGTCCGTTTTTATCTCTGGTCCCATTCCCACAGTCGGTCGCGGTGCTGGCCGCTTCAGTAGACTCCTTGGCCTCCACGACTGGCTCCAGTCCGCCTGCAGGGCTCACGGTGTGTGTTATGTCGATAACTTTAATATTTTCTGGCAAAGAACGTCTCTTTTTAAGACAGACGGACTTCACCCAAACAAACGGGGCTCAGAAATGTTAGCTGCGCACATACAGCATGTGGTGCGGTCCTCCCCTCAGGACTTACGTGAATGACTAATCATTCATGAAGCACACCTGGACACACCACCAGTCACTGAACAGATCTCTGCCTCACTGCCACAAACAACTGTCTCCACCTGCTGGCATGTAAAGCCGTCTGCTCCCAAGACTTCTATTCCTGTCATCATCACGCATAGACCAGTAAACCGAAATGTGCACATCACACACAGAAATAATAGTAATCTTATAAGGAGTAGGACAATTTTATGTTTTTAACTGAATCCTGGTTGCAAATGAATGACTATAGCCAGCTAGCTGAACCGAGGGTCAGTGGTCGTAGTGGTGGGCTAGTGAGCATGTATAGGAAAAATTGTCATCAAGTACGCTGTGATGAATTTAACTCCTTTGAAGTTCTCACTCTTACAGCTGGAGGGCTGCAACCTATCAGATTTGTAATAATTTATCGCCCCCCAAAACCGCCGGGAGGATTTTTATCAGAACTTCCTGAATTTTTATCTACTAGTTTTAAATTATGACAGAATTGTTCTTTATGGCGATTGTAATATTCATGTTGATGACCCCAACAATGTTAATGCAACTAACTTTTTAAATATGGCCACTTCTTTTAACTTCAAACAACATGTCAAAGGGCAAACACATAACCGTGGTCATACACTGGACTTGGTTTTTACCCTGGGTGTCAGCATTTCCTCTGTGGAATTAGTGGACATGACCATATCTGACCACAGATTGTTTTTTAGTATTGTTTTTAGCTGTGATTCACCTGTTACTCATACCGCCTCACCAAGCTCCATGTGTTCTCGCATCTTTAATGAACAAAGTGTTTCAAAGTTTTGCACATTCTTTCAGAGCCAAAGCCAACACCTGTCTGATTCCAACACCAACAATCTGGTCGATCACTTCAATCATATCTGCTTGTCCTCACTAAATATTACTGCTCCTCTAAAGGTCAGGCCTACGTCTACAACCCTGGAAAAATGACAGCATTCACAGCCTCAAAAGGGAATGCAGGAAAGCAGAGCGCAGATGGAAAAAATCCAGTCTCCAAGTCCATTACCTCAGTCTGAAGGATTTATTAATTAACTACAATAACATGGTTAAGGATGCGAGAACACACTATTTTTCTGAACTCATTACTACACATAAACAAAATCCCAGGTTTCTGTTTAAGACTGTGGATCAGCTGGCAAACCCAACCCCTCCTTGTGCCTCAGCTGGAAGTAATGATGACTGTGAATTATTTTTATCTTGTTTTACCAATAAGGTGGTGTCAATCAGAGCCTCTATTACCCCCCACTGCCTCTTACTCAGAGGTTCCTCACCAGCAACAAGAGAGTTTTAACCAGTTTTATCCCATCGACTTGTCTGAGCTTTTAAAAACAATATCACAAATGAGAGTGTCCTCCAGCCCACTTGATGTAATACCTACAAAATTTTTACTGAAAGTAATGGATTCTGTTGGCCCCCATTTGATCTGTTTTCAACAGCTCCCTATCTACTGGTTGTGTCCCTGATTATTTTAAAACTGCTTGCGTGAACCCACTTTTAAAGAAACCTGGTTTAGATCCCTCCCTCCATCAAAATGTTAGACCAATTTCAAAACTGCCTTTTATTGCAAAGATTCTAGAAAGAATTGTGTCCAAACAGCTGCTCACTGTACTGGAAAATAACAAAATATTTGAACAGTTTCAGTCTGGTTTCACAAAGTATCACAGCACTGAGACTGCCCTGCTTAAAGTCACCAATGACTTTTTAATGTCTGCCGATGAAGACATGTGCTCAGTCCTTGTACTCCTGGACCTTAGCGCTGCTTTTGACACCATTGATCACAACATCATGTTAGAGACAGACTGAGGCACTGGGTGGGGATCTCTGGTACTGCTCTAGAATGGTTTTCATCCTACCTGTCAAATAGGAAGTTCTGCATGTCTGTAAACAACTATGTCTCTTCATTCTGTCCAGTTAAATATGGTGTGCCTCAGGGGTCGGTCTTAGGACCCATTTTGTTTTCCTTGTATCTGCTTCCCCTTGGACATCTTATCCATAAACATGGCATTTCTTTTCATATTTATGCTGATGACACACAAATATACTTGCCCGTCAGATCCACAGACCCTGGAATGCTGAGTTCACTTACCGACTGAACTTTGTGAAGTTAAAAAATGGATGTCAAATAATTTCCTCCAGCTGAACTCAGACAAAACAGAAATCCTGGTCATTGGGTCTCAGCAGATGGCAAAACAAATACTGCCATCTGCTGGTTCCCTAGTAAATCACATTAAGCCTTTTACAAAGAACCTTGGTGTCTGGTTTGATAGTAATTTAAATTTCGAGCAACACACCACAAAGCTTGTTCAATCATGTTTTTATCAACTTAGAAATATAGCAAAAATTCGATCTATGTTAACTTTTAAGGACATCGAGACCATTTTACACGCCTTCGTCTCATCACGCCTTGACTTGACTTTATTTTATCCCTTTTATTTTATTGTATTTTACTTATTTTATATTTATCTTAAACGTGTATTTTAGTCTTTTCAATGTTTTCTTGCTTTTATATTATTGTCTTTACACTTGTTAAAGCACTTTGTAACTTGTTTTTGAAAAGTGCTCTTCAAATAATTATTATTATTATTATCATCCCTAACTTTGTACAGTATTTTAGCTCTACCGTTGATAATGACTAGAGAACAGATGACTCACTCTATAATAACCAAACACTAAGACACAGCCAGGTAGTATTGTGTTTGAATGTTTATTTAAAGTTAATCCTGCTGCGCACCCCCTCCCTGTGTGAAAGCATAGTCTGAAAGGAGGAGGATACAGGCCACTATAGCGCCACATCAGCACATTTAGTAACAAGGCTACTTGTTTAGTCACAAGACCTCCATCCCCCACTGTTATGGCACTCTGTGCTGCCCTGTGATAACACACTAGCATGGTGAGGCTAGTTCATGTACAACCTCAGGAAGAACGTCCAATAAGAGACGGGGCTGAGATTAGACAGTGAGTATCTCCAATTTACCGAATAGAGAAAAAAAAAAGGAGGAAGTATTACTAAATATCAAGTTCCACAGAGAAAAAAAAAAGGGGCGGATGATGGTGAGAGACAGAGAAAATATTCAATATAAAGTACTCTCTCTAGTCCCTCGATGTGGCTGCTGATCCGCAAGGCGTGCTTTGATGATGTCACTAAAGTTGAATGTTGAGGCTTGTGATCATGAACCCCAAGATTCACAGCGTGGTCGTCGTCCTTCTCCAATCAATGACACAGCTCCTCTCTCCTCCTTCCACACAAAAACGGATGGACTGACAGAGAGCGATAGAGAGAGAACAACAAGTTAAATAGAGTATGTCAGTGTGTATTCCTATTTTGGATCATTTACCAGGAAGGAAAACAGGCAATAATACACCAGCAGTGGTTGCTAACACTAAAAGCGCCATTCATTATACATGGCAGATGCAGGAATGTGACAAAATGTCTCCCATGTTTTTTTTTTTTGGAGTACACATAAGAACTGCCATTCATCAAATTCAGCAGCTGCACAAGGAATGAAAGAGCTGGCACACAGAAGTTACGAAATGCATCAGTTTTCCACTGAATAAATAGTCCATGAAAACTGCAGACAACTTGGACTCTGGGTAACCCAAAGTGATGGATGACATTTTTACTGAAAGGCATTGTTGACATTTGTCATTTAGAAATAAAGCGTTTCCAATAAATCTAAATGTTGTGTTGGACATATCAAACTGTTTTCACGTTTTACCTGCGTAGGGGACTACAGATCTCCTAGTGGAATGATTTCTTCGTTGATAAAAAACTCAATGGTCTCCTCCTCCCAGTCCTCCACGTTGCTGTCCAGCTCATCAGTGTCCACTCCTGGAAGACAGAAATAAATGTCAGTCATGAAACATAATGACTACGGAGGGAGGCAAGCAAATATGTACAAAAGTGAGAGAGGTCCCACCTCCTCTGAGCTCGAGCCGGATGCTCTTCTGTTCCTGGTAGATCTGTTGTGCCGTCTCCCTGTAGCGACGGTACTCCTCCATCATGGACCTGCGCTTGTCCACCAGCGCCTACTCACAAACACAGAACGTTCAGATTCATAAAAGAGAATGATGTTTGGGATTGTAAACAGTTCTTATCCCTCTCATTCCTCAAATATCTAAAGCAGAAAGAGGGCTCAGTAAATGGTATGTTTGTCTCTAGCATGGAATCTAAAAACATGCTAAGACATTTTGAGAGCTTTTAAACGAGACACACATTAATGAATCACAACTTAAAATCTGTTTAGCCTGAGGACAACTGGCAAAAAAAGGACAAATGCTTCAATACAGATACTTATACTGTACGTTAACACAGTTTTAACCGGTTACTGACGGTGCAGAAAATACAGAAAGGGCCCAAATAGTTGTAAGAGCACCATCTCCATCAAGCTCTACAAAATAAAATGGAAGACAGCATAGTATAGATAATATGTTAACAACTCGGACCAGTTAAAGGAATGACCGGGTCAAACCTTAGAGGCCTTGGACTGGCTCAGACGATCCTTCTGCTCAAAGATCTTTGAATATTTTTTAAGATCCTTCTTGATCATCTGAAAGACACAAAGAGATTTTAGGGTTAAGGAAGGTTCCACTCCCACAAAACAAAAAGTATGACAGATACAATATCAAGTAGGGCTGTGCAATATAGTGGTATGGTAATGGTATTTGTATATCTCCAGAATCGCACAAGTTACCCCACCTCTATGAGGCAGAGAAATATCATGATATCTGTTGGAAATTCCAACAGTAACTCATGATATTTCACTGAATTTTCCAATAAATCTTCTATATTGGGATATGAAATTACCTATATCAGGATATGAATGTTTAAGTCATATTGCACAGCCCTAATATCAAGTGTATGATGCATCAGTACACAGGATGTTGTAGTCGTGAGCCTCAGATCAGAGTTAGAATCAGGAGCCGCAGTGCAGCTCTCATACGAGGTGTCAGAAAAGTTATTTAGTTCGTCATCACTGGCTCCACACACACACACACACACACCTACCTTGATCTCATCTGCGCTGAGCAGAGTGGGAGGTCTGGGTCTCCAGAGCAGCTGACAGAAGCGGTCCTTGTTGTTCTTCTGAAGAAGGCGGCCTTGGAACGTCCACAGCCAGTAAGCATTGTCCACCTAGACACACACATCAAAAAGTGGAAAAAAGGTTATGTGAGTGTAAGTTCAGTATGAATTCCCGCCCATCCACAGTGAATTGGTCTGGCAGGAAAGGAGTATGTACCTTGTGGCTCCACCAGGAGACTGAGGTGACGACATAGCGTCCGGTAGGGTCCCACTCTACGTCAGAGGCCATGTAGTGCTCTGCTATGTTCATCATGGTGCAGTCCGATGTGTCTACAAAGGCAAGAGCTCCATTCATGCTGCGGACACGCACAGAAAAGACAATATTTACACACACACACACACACACACACAATGACATTTATAAGAAGTTCAAATATATGATACTGTGAGCCTCAGATCAGAGTTAGAATCAGGAGCGTTTGCTCTCATAAGAGGTGTCAGAAAAGTTGTTTAGTTTGTCATCAGTGGCTTGTGTCTGTCACTCACACAAATACAATCACACACACAGAGCTTTAACTGACCTCCTGAGTCCAGCCAGAACCAAAAACTGTCCCTGGGGGCTCCAGAAGATGCTGTTGGCCTGCTGCTTATCAAACATCTCTGTAGAAAAAAATGTGTCACATTCAGTGGAGGTTTACAGGGCGTCCTAGACAGTAGGGCAGTTAGTGCATCCGTCCAATTTACTCACTTATGAGCTCAATCTTGCCATTGTTTTTGACATGATAGAAGGAGACGTTGATTCTGGGAGCCTCTCCATGGAGAACAGCAAACTTGCTACCGTTAGGCTCCCATGCAAATGCTATGATGCCTTCTGTGAAAACAGAAACAACAAAAAAAGGATCAGGATTTTCTTCCCCTATGGGAAACAATCACAGTTACCTTTGTGTGTTTATTACGATCTTACCTTTCATCTCCACCACATCAACAGGAACCTGCTTCTCTCTCATGCGGAAGATTTCAAAGTTGGTGACCACACCCTGAGAAGGATTCAGAAATAAATTTAGCATGTTTTTTTTGTTTGTTTGTTTGTTTGTTTTTTTACCAGTGAGGGCTCAGCTGCTTCACCCTCTGTCTCTCCACATGTGTACCTGTGTTCCTTTAGGAGTCCTGTCCACTTTCACGCACAGGTAATCTCCATTTCTCTGCCAGTGCAGTTTGCAGTCTACAACATTGAAGAGGTTGCGGACACGGATCTCATGACGAGAAGGCATCTGCATCAGAGTTACCCTGGCTGGAATATCTTTGTCCTCGGGTACCCAGAATGCTATGATGTTGTCACCAGGAGACCATGAGAAGTCCCTGTAGATACAGATTGTCAATATATCTACACAATTTAAACCATGTGATTATAAGAAACATATCATAAAAGTATTATCAAGGACTCTTACTTGATACCGGTGATCTTGAGACTCTTCTTGTCAAGCAAGCCCATAGACTGAAACCAGAAACATGTCTTTAATGTCACTTGCACACTTTAAGTACAATTAAATGGGGTAAGTCCACTTACTGGAGTCTCATAGATGCTCAGCGTGTCTGTCGTCATCCTGGCAAAGAACTTCCCATCGTGGCTCCATCTGAGAAAGAACAAATATGTTCCATTATAATATATTCAGTCACAGGAGGAGCAACAAATGAAAACAACATGAAAGTATATGAGATTTTGACGGCGAGAGAGAGAGGGGGGAGGAGAAAAAAAAAAAAGACAAACAAGCATAGAGCACTGACTTGAATATGGGCCAGTGTGCAGAGCTCTCGCAGTGGAAACCTCTCTTCTTATGTCCAGTCAGAATGTCCCAGATGATGATGGCCTGTGGGTCCTCTTTGGTGTCCATCAGTGGACTAAAGGTCACCACATATCTGGAAGGCATCACAACCGCACATGGAGCTTCAGACAGCTCAGAAACTGCACCGTTCAACCAACATTATCCATCATCAATATTAATTCATTAATATCCATTTAAGCTCATTAGTTTCAATAAACTTTTGAACCAGGATCTTCAGTATTGGATCAAGTAGCTTGTGAAAAATAAGGTGTGACAGGTGTGCACATTTGAGTGCGTCAGAGAGATATTTAATCAACATTTAGGTAACTAAAAGTATCGCACTCTGTATCGGCAGATACCCATTGTGGGCCCAAAACACTTGATCGGGACATCCCTAGTTTATTGTAAGTCTTTTAAAAAATTTTATTTTCTTTCTAGAATTTTGCAAACTGATGCAGCTGCATGCGGATTTCGCACTCGTTAAAACACATCTATACATGTAAATGACTAATGCTATGAAAGGGTCAATTAGTACTGCTACACAGAAACGCTGATTACCTCTCGCATGGTGAGAAGTCGATGAGGGACACACCCTGATGGCTGAACCTCTGAATCTGCTTGAACTTCTCGCCGCCCCACAATGCAATGCCACGTTGGTGGAAGGTAGCGAGGTATGTGCCTTTAGGAGACCAGCGCACGTACGTCTCTGTCCAGCGCTGTATCATGACACAAAAACCTTATTAGTCTGAATCCCACTACTGTTGAATTACATTTAATACGACCGTATTAGCACCGTATTATTTCTACTTACTGCTCTCTCTTCAGATATGATTGGTTCCTTAGCATCATTATTGAAAATGGCAGTCCTCTCTCCAGCTTCGTAGATCACACTGTACTGGTCACGACAGTCTGAGTCCTCAATCCAATGGCGCATATTTCCCTGAAGAGACGGACATACAGAGTCAGTGGATCAAACTGCACTTGGCACATTGTTCTGTTGATATTTGCTGGCCATTGTATAAGGTTACATAAGCGCAAAACCACTAATTTTTGCTAAATTGAAAGAGTACAAAAAAACCCAAGTAATTAATACTTAATAATCTAATGATTAATAGTAAAAAGTTGTATTTGTTGTTAAAAAATACACTCACAAAATCTTTGAAAGGCTGCTTCTCAGGTGTTTCCCACTCATCACTGATGTTCATGTACCTGGGAAAACAAACAAACAGAATTAACATAAGTCACTTGTCTCACATTTATCTCACAGCTGCTGCATTTCTTAATCAGACACGGCACACTTACTTGTCAAAGTCAGTGAAAAGGTTGACCCTGAATGTGTGTTGTTTGTCGAGTTTGTATCCATCTGCGTTCTTTACTGCCTCCAGGGCCTGGGTAGGAGCAGCATACTCCAAGAAGATGTACCTGTGTGAGATATGGGTCGTTTTTAAAAAACATTAAATTAAACATTAAAGCAATATACTGCCACAACTGAGTAGAGGGCAAAACGCATACCCTTTGGTCAAGCCATCGGCGTCTGGATAGAACTCAGTGGTGATCTTGCCAAACTTGGAGAAAATCTTGTGTATGACGTTCTTTAGTTTCTCCAAACGCTCTGGGCCCACCTGAGGAACGTTGTCCACCACCACCACCGAGTCTATGCCGTCAGCCTCCTGGGGCTTCTCCCTCAGGAGGTCACCGAGCAGCTCTGAAGAGAAAGAGGGGTGGGAAGATCATAGAGGGAAACAGTAACATTATCTTATCTATCTATTGCCATAGTAAAAGGTGGTACACTGTGACTATAGTAATTAATAACCTGAACTATCAAACTTTTAAAAAGTACACTAATTACTCTTTGTTAAAAACCTATTGTTAGAGACGTGTTGATCAAACTTTACATTATTTTGGAGGCCGTAGTTTGTGGTGCCATATAATTGTATTACTCTGTACTGAGAGATGTTTCTACTGTTTAGTCTACCCTCATGGATATAAATGGGGTGGACAAAATAATTAAAACTGCCTTGAGTGAGGCAATGCAGTGCAGCCACAGACTACAGCCTCCAAACTAATCATACAGTTGAATCCACACCTCTGAAACAGTGTAAAAATAAAAACTTTATACACTTCACGTAGGGAGATCTGACTGCATGCTAGTTGTACTAGAATTCATTCATTTCAGCTAACGGCAGTTTGCTGAGGACCTTCCAGAAAAGCCCTAGAGTCTGTCTTGCAGAGCAATGCTATAAAACAGCTTCAAAGCGTCCTCATAAGCTGGAGTTTCAGTTTCAATGTTTTGTTATAATTGCAGGGACATTATGGATCAAACTCCCCTCAACAACGGGTTAGGGTTAACGTGACACTGATGTGAAAGCTAACTTTAATATTAGCAGCTGCTTCATGCAAACCATACTGCAGCTTCGCAGTAGTGGCCCTCGCCTTCATTATTCATTCAGACAGCTAACTTTAACAAAAACGTTAGTCATTTTTCAGCTTCGGCCCTGTTTCAATACTCCGGATGACAGTGACAAGGCCACAGTGAGTGGTTGTCTGGGGACTGGGTGAGGCTTCAATGGGCGGGAAATTAAACTGTCATAACGTGGGTTTATGTTCGATAATTTGGTGGTTAGAGTTATGGTTAAGGAAAATGCTGATGTATCTGTTTAAATCCTGGTAATCAGACCTCAAGATTTAGTCACTGAGGTCCGGAAGGCTAAGTCGCAAACTAGCTATCAGCTAGCTAGCTTTGTAGCATTCATAATATCACAGCACAGCTCTTAGCGAACAGTTAGCAACAGGCCAAAAAGCCGGGTGTTTTCCTGCTGCCCCTCACCCTCATCATCGACGTCATCCTCGAAGTCCTCCGGGTCGCTGAAGGAGGGCTCCTCCTCTTCATAATCGGGGTCGTCCACCATATCCACCGTATCTTGCATTTATCAGGAGAACGAGACGGATTTCTCAACCCAAATGAGTAAAATCCCCAAGATTAAAGAGGCTGACGGTCCTCGGCCGGTGCGGTACCATGTGCGAGTACGCGAAAATGGACGATGAGACGGAAACGCAACACCGGAACTTGTTCGAACGCAATACGGCCATGAACCCGCTGCGGGGGGAAATTAAAGTTGCAAAACAGAAGGATCGGCAGTATGTGAGGCCTGCTAATGTCATTTAACCTATCCATACGTTTAAGGAGCAGTAAGCAGCGCAGATGTCCTTGTTACGATGCTCAAACGTTACATAGAAGTAAAGAGGAAAGTCACGCACCGGTAGATCCGAAACTATTTCCCGCGAGAAAAACTACATGCTGTTATTTTAGCTAGCAGTGGCATTTATCTCAATACTACATAACTTAGCTTCTAGCTATGATTCCAGATACGCGAGTCGGCGTTAGTTATGTGTGCTTAGATGTAACTGTTTAGCTGTGAAGTCATTTGTGACCTGTCTACTGTTATGTATCCTGAAGTCACATATACACGTTAGTACCATGGACAGAGAGTGTGTATCGCTGCTGCCCAGTGTGTGTGAGGTGTTGGCTGACTCGGGGAGGTCTCTGCCCGATGACACCAGCCTGGAGAAACTGTTGGACTGGTTCACAGGGATCACCAAGGCTGGTTAGTACTGAACTTGGTGGGATTTAATCTGGTTTGTTTATCTGTCACGTAAAGTAGAGCTTTACACCCAGGTAACTGGGTGGCTGGATTACAAACTGGGCAAAGGCTCAAGGTTCACGGTGTGGCATTTAATTTGTGGTATTCTGGTTACTTCCCCCTGTGTTTGGGAATGTGCACCATGTAAACTTAAATAAGGATTATTTTATTGAATCATCGATTCATTGTTTTGTCTATAAAATATCACAAAATAATTCCCAGAGCCCAAAGTGACACATTCAAGTTGCTTGCCAATAGACCAATGGTTTGAGGCATTGTGTAGGGGAGGGGCCCTGTGTCTTTTGATACCTTTTAATGATTTGTCTTCATATAACACTTACATGGTGAATGTTCCTAAATAAATGTATGTTTAAAAATTAAGCTGTCATGTGTACTAACGGGAGTTAAATGGGGTAAGAGCAAGCTCATGCCAATTTGGGTTATCAATCATAAATGGCTTAATCAGCTCCCCCTTAACATAAAAAGAGAGGTTTCCATACCTAGGGATAGTTATTACCAAAAATTATAAGTAGATAGATAGATAAACACCAGAATAACATTCAGTTTTGGAAGAGGCTCCCAATTTCTTTATTAGGTAGAACAAATGCTATTATGCTATTAAGATGCTGTTACATCTTTGTACATCTAAGACGAACAAGAGTTTGTAAAATTCAGATGGTGCTTTTCTTACATGGAGGAAAATGGGAATATCTACTATTGGCGAAATGTACCTGGCAGAGGCGTTTGCATCCTTCCAACAGCTCCAAGAAAAATATGGTCCCACAACGGGACTTCTTAAAATACCTTCAGGTTAGGAGTTATGTGAGGAACATATCTTCCTGACTTTGAGAGTGCAAGGCTGGACTGATTGGATGGCTGTCTAAAACATCCCGCTGGATCTAAAAATATACTTTCTTGTCTGCAATGCGCTTTACAGCATTGGTTGTACGGTTATCAGAAGATGTCTGAGACAAGAACCTGAAATATATACATATGTGGTCAATTAATACACGACACTGTTAAATACAATATTTAATCTCCCTTGAGGGTTTTTCCAGCTGTGGATTGCTAGATTAATGTTATGGCAGTACCACTGTCTAATGTTCAACTTTTCTCCTGATGAAGAGGGATCTCTGCTGAAGGCCTGTCCATGTCTGCTTGAATTCATATCCACTGTGGGTCACAGCACCGCTTTAGACCCCAGTGTCCTATCCTTCGCTCTCAAACTCACTGGCTTACTGGCTGCCACCGAGGACGGCTTCATAAAGCTTCAGGTAGCGTTAATGACACCTTGTACTTTTGTACTAAAAAGCTGTTCCAAACTGTTCCTGATTTTGGTGATGTCCCCCCTGTAGGAATGCTCTCTTCTGGAGCAGGTCTTTAACCTTCAGCACTGGCAAGACGCAGGACTCTGGGAGGATCCCTGTTTACGTATTGGCTGGATCCACGGCTTAAAGAACTTGCTGCAGTGCCCTAAGGCTCTCAGTTTTTTTGTACAATCAGGTGACGCTTCATGTGGGAAACAAGACCATCTCTCCTAATATGTTGTATATTATAAAAAAACAACTTGATGAGTGGAAGGCAGGTGATAGTTAGGAACAAAAACTAAGATTTTACCACTTCATAACTGAAATCTGTTTTCCTCACTCCCCAGATTTCATTGAACCGCTCCTACAACTCCAGACAGACTCAAGTCTATTCGTTGCCTCGGCTGCCAATCAGATGCTCGCCCACATCCTGCTCTTCTTTCAGCCAGTCTCATCTGCAGGATATAACGCCATAGATGAGAAAGAAGAAGAAGAAGACGGTAGGACACGTACCGCCATCACAGACTTGGGAACCAGCACACAGTACACTGCTGTTGTTGAGACGATCACAGAGTACCTCAAGGAGTCGCTAGTTCCCAAAGGAAACAGACAGCTACATCAGAGTCTGCAGATCCTCAAACTGTTGGCCCTGCTCCTGGCCCAGGCCAGGCCTCCTCTCCGGGACAAGCTGCTTCAGACAGTCACAGATTCTCTGGAGGAGCTGGTGACAGCAGGCTGCAGTGTACTCACACTGCCTCTGATGGACGTCATTCTGGCTGCATACAGGTAGATCGGCTCTCTCTTAGGAAAACAAACGGTTTACAGACAGGATCAGAATCAGAATCAGCTTTATTGCTAAGTAGGTTTACACATACAAGGAATTTGCTTTGGTGTTTTGAGTATGCTGTACGTTGGCGCTGTGATAATAGCATAGAGCTGAAACGATTATGCAATGAATCAATTAGTGTTAAAGTAATGTCCATGTCTGTCTTCAGCAGCTCCGGCACTGATGAACGTGTCCCAGACCAACGCGTCAGCCGTCTTCTGTCATCCATGTTGAACATTAACAAACCTGCTGACCTCATTCATGCTGCAGCTGCTTTTCTTCGCAGAAGTCGGCACCAGTAAGCATGTGTTAGCAGCACGGGTTCACACTCTTATACAGATTGTGGTTTCACCGTCAGCAGTTCAAGCTCAGTTTGTAGAAGTTATATATTCTCACATTTTAAGAAAGCCAGTATTTCCAGGTCTCATCGGTGCTGTTTCCTTTTTTCCCCTGTGTTTTGGTCCAGTGATGCTGTCCACACAGCCCGGACTGTGAGAATATTGCTGCTACCCCTTGACATTATAACTGGTCAGACTCTACTGGGCACAAACACCACTGGTAAAACACACACACATATACACACATAAAAAGAAAACAGTCCGTTATTTAGGATCTTTATAACTACATATATTTCCGTTCCTGCAGCAGGCGAGGATTGGTTTTCAATGATAGAGCAGCTGAAGAGTAAATCCTCCTGCGTCTCTGTGATCTGCGTCTGTCTGACCAACACACCACAGATCGCACTCAAGGTGAGGCGATAAGGACAACAGAAAACAGAGGAAAGGAAATGGACTGTATTTTTGTGTGAAGCAGACTAACATGAGTGTCTCTCTTTCTCTCTCTCCATCAGCCTTCTGGTGTCCTCCCCTGTTCTTCAGCTTTAATTATCACTGCAGTTCTGTCACTGTTAAGGATCTGCAGTGGCGTCTCTTCCTCCTCATCCACTGGTTGTAGTGAGGTCTGCAGGAATGTAATCGGCAGTGGCAAAGTTCAGAAATGTGCTCTAGAGGCTCTGACAGCTCTCAGCAGCAGCCCAGGTAAAACAGTGTATGTGTGGGATGATTGAAACAGCGAACAAGATTTTCTTTTCTTTCTTAACTTATTTTACTTCAGCTTGATAGGAAACGTTATTGGAAAGACAGCCACAGTGCCAACAGAATTAAATGGAGCTTCGCAATATAACAGTAAAATAGTACAGAATATCGTAAGTCATTTTCTCTGTACAGAGAGGCCAAGTCAAATCAAACTATATACTATGTACTGACACAAAAACAAATGCTACAGTGTATTAACATGATATGTTTTGTTCAGTGTGAGAAGGTGTTTTTTGAGGATGAAAAATTTAGCATGTATCCTTCAACATGTGTGTTTCAGGAGCAAAGGAGAAGATCAGTGAAGTGTTCACAGTTCTGACACAATATCTGAACAGTCCTGATTCTGACCCAACTGTAAGTTGTTCCTGTCTATGCACACTTTGATACAACTTTCGTTGTTTGTTTTTTGTCACTGACTTTCTAGGTAGTGAAAAGTTAGTGGGGGGGGGGCAGTGACTTAGAAGAAGACACTGATTTTCTCATCCTACATGTTTTAAAGAGATTCATAAATTCATAATTAAATATAAAACTTTATATTAAACATAATAAAGTTATAATATTACAAGAAAAATTTATATTTCAGTTAATTAAGTCTTTATTGTTATTTTAGAGCATTTCAAAAACTTCTACTCCACATAATGTGATTAGAAGTTTCTTTTTTATACCACTTCCACGCATTATCTCATGTATAGAGGCAAAGTATTTTGGAGTTGAGCAGTAGTATGACAAAATAATCTTAACTAAAGGTCCACTTACTACAGTAGCTTTTCCTGTAGCTTTCATTTCATAGACATAAACGACTAATCGAGGACATAAATCAGCTGAAGTCACATCGAGGTGAAGTGACAGGGTTGCAGACTTTACTTAGATCTTTAAAATATTTATCTCAAGATATATTCTAACAGTGAAATGTTTCCCATATTTCTTAGGTACTGCACAAGTCTTACCAGGCCTTAGTAAAATGGATAAGTATGTGCACAGACCTCTCCTTTATGACAGACCAGCTCAGACAAGGTAACGTTCACCAGCAGTCTCTTTGTTAAAGCTCATAAAAACTCTCCTGCCTGATGAATCAAATGAATGAGTGTGGCATGCGATATGTGTATCCCTATTAGATCTTGTCGAGGTAGTGGAGAAACGTGTGTGTGACATGCGTTGGGAGGTGAGAGACTCGACGGTGGAGTTTCTGGGTCACCTGGCAGGCGTGCGTGTCTTGCTGAAGTCAGCCGACGAGGAGGTGTGTGACGCGTCTGAGGCTCTGCTGGGCGGCAGCTGTACAACTCCTCTCCTGAAGGAGGCACTGCAGGACACAGAGAGTTATGTGAGAGCCAGCGCCGTCTCTGCACTGGCAAAGACACTGGCACACAGCTGGCAGCAGGGGGCAGCACTCGCTCTGGAGGAGGTAGGCAGAAATTGTTTTACATTTTGGCACAAGACTACAGGTAAGAAGTTGCTGTGGTGAAGGATACTGTATCAGATTTTGGTCCTTCTATCAATAGTGTAAAAATAAAAACAAGGAGGTACAATGTTTTCAGATGGCTGCAGTATAACTGTAAACTTGGCTTTAATTTACTTCTGTGTCCTTCCAGACTGAAATAGTGAGCCGGCTCCTTGAAATCCTGTCCCAGGACACAGAGGGATTCGCCAGGAGGGCTGTCGTACGATACTTCATCTCCTGGTTTTCTTCACACTCCTCACACTCTCCCCCATCGTCATCCTCTCTCCTGATGCAGTGCGTACGCTCCGCCCTTTCACATGGCAGTGCAGATCTGGACTGGGAGGTCAAAGTTCACACGCTGGAGCTGGCTGAGCTGCTGCTGGATGAAGCCTTTTTAGGTCAACGTGGTTACAGGAAGGGCTCAGACGCACGTCGTGCTTTACCGCATCCCTATGCTGTAGTTTCTGACCAGGCCTACACGCTTCACACACACTCCGGTGCACTCACAGAGGGTGGGGAGTCTGATTTGGCCGGAGCATTGAACAGTCTGGTCGAGCAGGGAGCCATCTCAGCGTTGTTGAGTGGTCTGGTTGACTGCGATAGGCCTGTAGGTCTGAAGGCCTGTCGACTGCTGATAACACTCAGAGAGACAGTCTGCCCTCTTTCAATAGGGGCATCAGTTGCCAGGGTGTCCTGTGAACTGCCTGGCCAGGGCTGGGGACAGGAGATCAGAAAGGTACTGGGGACGAAGAAGAGTGATCAGGCCAGTGAGGCGGACATCGCAGCACAGAGAAGGCTCAATGGAGCAGACGAGATTCATTCTGAGGACTGTGGCGAGACTGGAGAGGAGGGTGATAGTGCGATTGTTAGTGTGTGTGAGGTGTTGAGGTCTCTGGATTTAGAAGAGATGCTCGATGTCCTGACTCAAAGCAGCGACCACATCCACAACTCTCCCCTCTCTCTACTGCAGGACATTCTGACTGCAAGTGCTGCTCATGCTAATCCAGACACACAAACAGGGCAAGAGGTCATAGTTGACTGCTACTGACACACAAACACACACAGACTTTATGTTTGCTTGCTATCAGAGATGAACAGCACACTCTTAACTCAGGTTACATTTGCCTCTGTGTTCTGATATTTTTGTGACTTGAGTAAAAGATCATTTGTCCTGATTTTACTGATTTATACATGTCTGTTGTTTCTATAGTGGAACACAGCTCTGTGTGCATTTGTGAACATGTGAAGGTATCTTGGAAATGTCTTTATAACCTGACGATACCACATTTGAGATTTTTTTCTACAATTCATTACGTTAGCTCGCCAGGATGATTCAACTGTTGCCTTTTCTGTGGATCCGCACACTGTCACACTTTGTCTACAGTGGCTGTGAAATGGATGACTAAAAAACGTAGTTGAAACATGTCCTGTAAGAACGAAAGAGAAAAATACCTTACTACCTTTTATATTTGAAAATAATCTAACAGATACTTTGTTGGGACCTTTTTTCAGGTTTCGGTCAGGTAGCAGAACTCTTTCTCTAAACTCTTTCTTATATTACCAAGTTTTATGTGACACATTAACAGTTTTTGTAAAACATCATCATCATACTCTTTATCTGCTTTTTTTTATTGTATTGTTGTAAATAAATATACAGGTAAATCAAAAAAGTTTCTTTGGTCCAACAGCTTCGTACTTACTGATAAGCAACCACCTCTCCTACTGCTTCCTCTAAACCTGTGCTGTTGTGTTGATTATTCTGACAACGTATTTTGAATCAAGATACTGTAAGATAAGCCTTTACTGATTCCCCAGAGAGGAAATTCAGTTGTTGTGGCACTACAGAAATATTATGAATTTCCCCCCGGGGAAGGATTTCTGATTTCTACTACTGATATAAAATACTTTGTATATAGTATACAGAAACATTTCATGAGCAATGAATACACAAGTAGGTAGAAAGTCAGTTAGGTCAGCCAATCATTTAATTTGGAGCAAATTAAATGATTGGCTGTGCTTATTAGTCCTACTAGAGCCACAGATACCAAATTGTTTTTATTTTTGTGTCAGAGAATTTGATTTAGTGATTGCTCTCTGATGTAAAGAGAATTTCAAAAAATATAACAAAGAATGCTTCTGAAATAAATTGCCTACCCCAGCTTGAATATAGAAATGGAAGTATACATACAGAGTATAATGTAATACAGCACTATTAAAATAATATAAGATTGGTTATAAAATATAATATAAGGTTAAATGTAGTAATATAGTATAACAGAACAGAAAATATTCACCTGTACTAGATTTGTTTGGGATACCTTTTCCATTTAGTTGCTCTTGGGAACAATTGCATTACACATAAATACACCAGGTGACACCTTTTCTCTTGTAAGTGTAGCCTCTGGTAAGCAGGTTTTTACCCTTGGTTTCATGGCTATTATTTAAACCTTTTCAAATATGATTTTTTTTATGCTAGTGATATATATATATAATATATGGTCCTGGCCATCAAACTCTTCCTGGTTATTTTAATTCCTTCCATCCACTGTCACTGATTTCCCTTGTGGAAATGCTTCATTAAAGCCCCGGAGTTTAAAGTGTGTGGACATCACAGATGGAGATGTAGAGGGCAGTCGCCATCTCCACGTGTTCACACACTCACTAACTCAGTCACATGGAGGAACAGAGGGACACACGCGCAGAGAAAACTCTCCTCATTAACTAATGAGCAGGATGTCAGCGACTGCCTACACACACACACACACACACACACACACACACACACAGATTATCTCATCCTGTAAAAGAGAAGCAAGAAGCATCACCCTGTGGTGCTCTAATCACACAGCTGTATTCTCTTTCTTCATTCATGAAGTGAAAGTATTTTTGTAGCTGACTTGACTCTTCTGTTCAGCATGGAGGCAGTGGCTCTTTTCTCTTTCACAGCATCAGAACCAGACGAGATCAGTTTTCAGAAAGGGGACATTATAAAGGTAAGTGTGCATGTGTAAATGTTTGGCTTGATTTGAAATTCTAATTGGCCAAAGTAAAAAAAGAAAGACTGCATGCTTACATAGTGGGAATAACTGTGCATGTGTGTTATAGGTGACAGAAATGGAGGATGATTCTTGCTGGTTCACAGCAGAGATCCAGGGGAAGCGTGGCTTCGTGCCAGAGAACTACATTTCCCTCCATCCTTACCCGTAAAAAAAATTGATTTGTCCACATATTTCATGCTTGTGATCAATTATACAAAAACATTTAGGATAGAAAACTGCAATTCATTAATATTACAGCTGTGGATTGTTTTGACTATGATCATGGACAGCAGTTGTTCCCAAACTCTCCCAAGTCACTGATATACATAACTGAGTTGATTTTCATTCAAAGGGTACTCATGCTTATGCCACTTTAAATAGTAACATGAATGTACCAAAATATACATTCTTGTGCGTGTGTGTGTGTTTGTAGGTGGTTTGCCGGACGGGTGTCAAGACTTGATGCTGAAAAGCGTCTGCGCTGGCAGGACACTGGAGTGTTCCTGGTGAGGGAGAGTGAATCAGCTCCTGGAGAGTTTTCTGTCTCTGTTAGGTCAGTAAACGCACCACACACACACACAAACACAAGAGGTAAGTCTAATAAATCTGCTGCTGCAGACTGATGTAACGTTCCCGTCACCTGTTCCCATATTGTGATGTTTAAAAGTAAAAAAATGTGTGTTTGTTGTGGTGCAGCAGTTATATTTGCATGCATTTAATCTGCTCACAACCCTCACAGCAGCTGCTCTGTGTCTTTTGTGCATCTGCTACTGGTTCTGCTCTTAAAAAAGGAAAACACAGTGAAAGACCTTGAGTATACTTTACAACCAGAAGCATTACATGACACAGGCAGCAGCATCTCCTTGTTATATATTGTGCTGTAGTTGGATGGTTTCCATCACATTGAAAATATTTAGCAAGTTACAGCATCCATGTGTCTTTGAGTGTGCATCAGTGGAGAGTAGCGTCAGACTATTTAAATATGTTCTACAAGAACCCTTTGCACTAAAAATATCACAGCTGCACAGATAGTGAGAGAGAGAGAGAGTGTGTGAGTGTGTGTGTGTGTGTGTGTGTGTGTGTGTGTGTGTGTATAATTGGGTCACCAAAATGACGCGGGACACATTTAATCATTGAGGGTAAATTAAATGTGTTCAATAATTGGGGCATTACATAATACGGCACACGGCTCAGTCTTTAATTAAACACAGATACATTATGCAATGGACACATGCCACTAAGATGCATGTACATAATGTGCATATATTTATGTTATAAAGAACAACATTATACACACAACATCTGTCTGCCTGCAAGGACTGAGAGCTAAGTGCTTTGTTTGTGCTTGCACACACCAGACACATAACACAGTGTAATCCTCAGAATGATCAACAGAGGGAAATAATGTTCAAGAAGAGTTCATGAGAATCATATGATGTGTTTTATAGTTATAAACTTCAGTGACTCATTAAAGGAGATTCTTTCAATCCCCAACATGTCTGCAGTTCATCTAGATTACATCATGGCAAACACAACTATGTGTTTTGTGAGATCGAATACAGGTGAACTTCCTCTGAACTTTTATCACAGTGCTAAAACAAGGTTCTTGTGTCCCAATTCCATACTACATGCACCTCACAGAATACTTAAAACAGTCTGTGTGTGTACTAATAAACTGTGCTTTTGATGGACACTATTGTCCCACAGTACAATCCACAAAGCAAATGGAGGAGCTGCTTCCAGCTGGAAAAAATTAAGCAATTGTTAGTAGTGCTGAAACAGCAGGAACACCTTAGAAAGCTAAAAATAACTGTTACACTTCTTTGGAAAAACATTTTGCTGTCTCTTTGCAAACTTCTACTGCTATTAGTATGCCAAAGTCACAGTTTGGTTGATCTGTTGGTTTAACTATTGTGTAGTATTTGATTTCTTTTACTGTACTTACTTCAAAACAACAACAACTGTGCACTATAAACATTATTATCAGTATATTCTGTAGACGTTTAGTATGTAGTATGGAATTGGGATAAAGCAGTAGGCAGACAAACATTCAAATTCACACACTAGTGGGCATTTAGAGTCTGTCATTAACCTAACTGCATGTCTTTGGACTGTGGGGGGAAAGTGACTCAGAAACAGAGAGAACATGTAAACTCTGTACAGAAAGGAGATTGGATCAAACTCAGGACCTTCATGTTGAGGAAACCACTGTGCTGCCCAAACTAATTAACTAGAAAACTACAAAATCCCTACAACAAAACATAAAAAGGTTTTCATGGTGGAAAGTTATATTGTGTTCTTTTCTTTTGATAAGAAATAATAATATGATAAAAATATGTATAAAAATGGGTTTTATCAAGTGTATTACACCCCCAGAAATGTCTATATTAGGGTTGCAACTAACGGATTATTTTCATTGTGGGTGAATCGGCACATTATTTTCGATTAATTGTTTGATATAAAATAGAGCTGAAAAAATTAATCAATGAGTTGATTGACGGAAAATTTATCTGCAAAAATTCTGATAGTTGTTGATTGTTGTTGTCTAATAGTTTAAGTAATTTTTTCTAGCAAAAATGTCAAACTTTCAGCTTCTCAGTTGTGAAGACTTGTTGCTCATATCACTGTAAACTGACTGTCAAAAAGCACATACACTCACCTAATGGATTATTAGGAACACCTGTTCAATTTCTCATTAATGCAATTATCTAGTCAACCAATCACATGGCAGTTGCTTCAATGCATTTAGGGGTGTGGTCCTGGTCAAGACAATCTCCTGAACTCCAAACTGAATGTCAGAATGGGAAAGAAAGGTGATTTAAGCAATTTTGAGCGTGGCATGGTTGTTGGTGCCAGACGGGCCGGTCTGAGTATTTCACAATCTGCTCAGTTACTGGGATTTTCACACACAACCATTTCTAGGGTTTACAAAGAATGGTGTGAAAAGAGAAAAACATCCAGTATGCGGCAGTCCTGTGGGCGAAAATGCCTTGTTGATGCTAGAGGTCAGAGGAGAATGGGCCGACTGATTCAAGCTGATAGAAGAGCAACTTTGACTGAAATAACCACTCGTTACAACCGAGGTATGCAGCAAAGCATTTGTGAAGCCGCAACACGCACAACCTTGAGGCGGATGGGCTACAACAGCAGAAGACCCCACCGGGTACCACTCATCTCCACTACAAATAGGAAAAAGAGGCTACAATTTGCAAGAGCTCACCAAAATTGGACAGTTGAAGACTGGAAAAATGTTGCCTGGTCTGATGAGTCTCGATTTCTGTTGAGACATTCAGATGGTAGAGTCAGAATTTGGCGTAAACAGAATGAGAACATGGATCCATCATGCCTTGTTACCACTGTGCAGGCTGGTTGTGGTGGTGTAATGGGGTGGGGGATGTTTTCTTGGCACACTTTAGGCCCCTTAGTGCCAATTGGGCATCGTTTAAATGCCACAGCCTACCTGAGCATTGTTTCTGACCATGTCCATCCCTTTATGGCCACCATGTACCCATCCTCTGATGGCTACTTCCAGCAGGATAATGCACCATGTCACAAAGCTCGAATCATTTCAGATTGGTTTCTTGAACATGACTATGAGTTCACTGTACTAAAATGGCCCCCACAGTCACCAGATCTCAACCCAATAGAGCATCTTTGGGATGTGGTGGAACGGGAGCTTCGTGCCCTGGATGTGCATCCCACAAATCTCCATCAACTGCAAGATGCTATCCTATCAATATGGGCCAACATTTCTAAAGAATGCTTTCAGCACCTTGTTGAATCAATGCCACGTGGAATTAAGGCAGTTCTGAAGGCGAAAGGGGGTCAAACACAGTATTAGTATGGTGTCTACAATCCCTTGAATGCGGACATGTTTCAGCTGCGATTTCATGTTTGAGGAGATGTGACGTCAGGCAGCAAGCAATACAACTGATTGGCTGACTAGATTCCTGGATAGTATTCACACAGTATTAAAACAGTGTCAAAACAATTTGCAGACAAAGCATGGCGATCCACAAATACACTGTGATCCGCAAACAGAGATTTGAATTTATACACACATCTTGAAATAGTGGTTTAAAAATACAATTTGACTGTGTTGGCAAATTGTGAAGAATGCATTTGTAGAAATTGTAATTGGTAAAACTGTGAAACAGTAGTTTCAAAATTCTGTAAACTCATTCATTCATTCAAATTCTTGTTTTCAAGTACAAGTCACTGATTTCTATTTGTGGATTATGATGTGTTTGTGGATTTTGAATCTATTTGTAGATTATGTTTTGTATTTGCAAATTGTACTATATATTTGTGACCCAATTTGTGTATTTATAATGTTATTGGCATCAATTTACCCCCAGAGCTCTTCTGTCTAACTTCTTCTTTCATCAGCGCATCTATCTTCACTCAGTGGGTCACACAGCATCAGTTTGAGACAAACGACTTAATAACTACTACTGTGAGCTTTTCAGAACAGCTCAGAGCAGATTTCTGTGTGTGTGTTGACATTTGAGATGTTTCTAGCCTGTGAGAAAACCTGTGATGGATGTGGAGATACACCCACACATTGCACAGGATTATGGTCTCATTTTCCACACTGACAGAGGTGTAACAGAGGTATTCACATAGCCTCTGCATTAATTCCTAAACAAAGAAACAGGCAAAGGAATGAAGAACAACAAAAAAACTCTTATTTCATTTGTTGGAGCACAAAGGAGCACACATCCCCACTCTCTTATTTTGCAGCTATGGGGACAGAGTGGAACATTTCCGAGTGCTGGAGGGAGGCGGTCAGTACTACATCTGGGACGAGTCGTTTTGCTCCCTCAACCGGTTGGTGGATTTCTACAAAACTCACAGCATCGCCGTGGAGAAAGTGGTCTACCTCAGGGACCCTCCCTCATCCCCTAGCCTGCTGCCCCAACATGGACGTAACCCTTATCCCAACCCTTATAAAAGCAGCTCTCAGGAGTCCCTCCCCTCAGTCCGCCTCCACTCTAACCCCTCTCGCCCAGAAAGAGAGTCCTCCCTGCATCTACCTGAACCAGTTTTGTGGGTATGACAAATCATGAAGCACCATAAACAGCTTGTACTTCTGTTTAACACACCTGTTTGTCTGATGACATGGCTTTGCTTTCTGCCTTTGAGTAGAAACCTCGTCTGGCCCAGGCCCTCTGTGACTACGCCCCCCCTCAGACCGCCCACCTCCACTTCCTGCGTGGTGACCTCATCGACCTGCTGGACTGCTCGAGCTCACTGACCTGGAGAGGGCGCTGTCGAGGCAGAGTTGGAATCTTTCCGCCAGAATACGTCCAACCGCTGTACCGCTGACACCATATCAAACTTAACACCTCCCGGACCTTGGCTTTACCACTGACGCTTGTCTGTCAGGCTGTAGTGACTTTACCTTACTTATCCAAAACTAGCGATGAAACAATTAGTCCAATAATTGGTTAGTCCATTATTGATTGAAGGGCCTGAAAACTACAAGCTTTGGGGCCATATGTGAAAACTGTGTTTTCTGCCAAAGTTAGTACAGGTTTCGTTGCTTCACATGAGAGATTTCTACATTTGTGTTTTTCTCTGTGCTTCTCTCACTGGTTCAAAGCAGGCAGGGAATCAGTCTGGAAAAAGTGATGTCACATACCTGCACCAATCAGGATTTAGTAACATTCAAATCTGCATCTGATGACAGTTATTGGGTTGTTTGGTCACTGTCAGTCAAATCTCCTGTTTGATTTTTGAGGGTTAAACTCTAAATAATACCTGAAGTTTGTTTTTTTTAAACTTTCAATCTTGCATAAGTAGTCATTAATAATTAATGTAACTACAACAGCTTTAGGTTAGTGTGTTTGAAGGTATTTTGTGTCTCCACATACCTGAATCTTCAATTTGCAGAGTTGCATGGTGGATAATGTAAGAGCCAGGACAAGGAAGAAGAATACATGGAATAACAACATCTCCGGTTCTGGAGGAATGATTTTGATTTTGACTGTCAGACAGTGTTAAAGGAGGACAATGCTAAATTGGTGCAGTACGCTTTTAAGTTTTCTGAGACTTTAATAATTTAAGTCTGTTCAAGTATCAAGCAAAAATGCCAAATATTGGCTGGTTCCCGCTGCTCAAATTTAAGGATTTTTTGTTTTTCTCTTTCTTATATCATTATTTTGAACTGTTTCATATTTTCTGACATTTCACAGAGTACTCAGTACATTAAAAGTAACCTGATAGATTAACCGATAATGAAAATCTTGCTACAGCCCAAAATTGAACCTTTGCAGCCCGTCTTCTGAGCCCTAATGTCCTCCTTCCACCAACAGTTTGTATTGAAATTATTTAAGGTAAATTTAACTTTATATTCGTTCTGTTTTACCATCTTGTCTGTGCCCCTTCCTCTTCAGTAAATATCACTAAACTGTATGGGAACAAAATAAAGAGTGATATGATGTGATAGTTATAAATACTCTAACCTGTGTTAATTTGTGGACAAACACTTATGACTTTGATGCACATATCTTTAAATTTATTTGAGATATCACAAGAAAAAAAACATTTGATGGAGAAGCTGTCAAGGTATTTAGTATTTTGACTGACATCAGACACATTCAGGTACTTCTCAATACTTCTGCATAAATCTCACCAATAAAAAAAAATGTATCAAATGCACAGGAACATTATATTTTAACAGAGTTTCTCAACCTTGGGGTTGATGCCCTTTGTGGGGATCTGTTGTTAAGCATTAAGGGATCAGTGGTCAATTTCAATACTGATAAATTGTCTGATATATTTGTGATAATTAAAAAGAAATATAAAAGTTTTCATTATTTCTATATAATTTTGATGCATTTTGAGCTCCATTTGCATTCCTGATACAAAACACAAATGTGTGCCATATTTAAATTTACAAGACAATTTATGTCATGAGAATTTGGGTCAGTCATGGTCCAATCATGGACCAGGAAAAACTAAGAGATTCTGATTTATATTAATAAATGAGCTACACAGCAGGAAAGAACACTAGAACAATAACTGAAGGCTCAATAAACCTTGATTGACAGACATAAGGCCATAAACATTACTATATATATAGTTACCATTAAGCATATAGACTCTAAAGGAAATGGGATTATGCAAGTGCATACAACCTAAACCACATAAAAGTATTCTCACTATATAATCTATAATCTTTTATTACCTGCACATTCATGTTAGCTTGTTACAAGCCACAAGCTTCATTATAATTTGTATAATACCCATCTAAAACTTTAAAACAAGGTTACAACAAGAAGAAAATGTTTTATGAACAAACCAATAGCCTACAGTGGGGCAATAGTAAACCAATAACATCAAAGCACATCTGTAGAAATACTGTATGCCTATACTGCATTTGTGGAGGTATTGGCTCTCTCTTTGAAATGTGATTGTTTTACAGCACCTGAAGCTACATCTGCATGATACAGTACATTTGCATGATTTTGAAGGATTCATGTAAAATCAGTATAAAAATCACAGTTTGTTACCCCACCTTCTTGGATCAGGAGAAATCAGTGGCTGTTTGGCAGGCAGGCAGAGTTTCTAGTTCATATTGGAGCAATTGGCAGGTGTTCAGCAGGAGGGTGAGGCAGGATGTTAAATCGTATCCTCTACTCAGGCAAAGTATGCATAGAGAAAAATGTTAACGCAGACCAGCAGAATCGCATTGACACAGCAGAACCTGGACCAGAACGGACTCTCTCTGAGAGTGGGAACTCGGGGAGCTGGAGCCTGCTGTGAGCGTCGTGTTGCTGAGATACACAATCCTGTCCTCTGACCACATGTCCCCTGCTGTGTTGGCTCAGAGCCTGCACCATCACATACAAAACAGACACAGGAAGTTACTCAAACAGTAACTACAGCAGCATCTGTGTGCAGATGACTGTTTATCACATCATCGCTGGTTTTATTCAAAGTGGCGTTAATATTCAGACTCTTACCCTGGGAGCTACGGTGGCTGACAGAGGACACTTTCTGTAGAGGAATTTCTCTTGGTGGCTCTTCAGTCAGTGTCCACCAGGTCAGGTTACACACCTAGGAGAGGAGAAAATAGGAATGTAACTAAATTTTGTCTGTATGTCTGTACGGTAAATTTGAAGCTGGAGATATTAGCCTGTTAGCCTTAGCTTAGCACAAAGACTGGGAAAAGGGGAAGCAGCTAGTCTGGCAATTTTAGATGATTCAGAATTCACATACAGCACCTCCAAAGCTAAATACAATGTATAAATGAGATATAACATGTTAATCATTGAATTTCAGAGGTCCTGGTACGTGGACATTTGGACAGAGCCAGGCTACCTGCTTTAGTCTTTATGCTAAGCTAAGCTGCTGAGTACAATGTATTTAACATACAGACATGAGAGTATCAATCTCTTCTCCTAACTCTCAGCAAGACACCAAATAAGTGTATTTCCCAAAATTTTTAACATATGCATTAATGATAATAATAATAATAATAATAATCTTTATTTGTAGAGCACTTTTCAAAAACAAGTTACAAAGTGCTTTAACAAGTGTAAAGACAATTATACCCACGAGACAATAATACAAAAACAATACAAGCTAAAAGCATGAAAAACATTGAAAAGACTAAAATACACGTTTAAGATAAATATAAAATTAGTAAAATACAATAAAATAAAAGGGATAAAATAAAGTCAAATAAGATCGGGAAAGGCTCTTCTATAAAAGTATGTTTTAAGAAGGGACTTAAAAGAGTTCACTGACTCAGCCGACCTGATTTCCTTGGGCAGGCTGTTCCAGAGCCTCGGGGCCCTGACAGCAAACGTTCTGTCCCATTTAGTTTTCCCCTTTAGTTTTCATATACTGTATTTATTCATTTCCAGGGTGGAGGGGAAGTTTCTCACTCTTTTTGCAAGGCAGTAAGGTCAATCTGAAGTGTAAATTGTGTAATATTGTTCAGTTTTAGCTCTATGTATGATTCCATTTTAATTTAAATACTATTTAATCTTAGATAACATACAGCATGGATCATATTTTTATGCAACAGAATTCACCTAAATCACCTTTATGATACTGTAGATTTGCATTTTAATGGATATAAAGTACTGACGCACATTGTAATAAATTGTCTGTGTGTACTAGGGAGTTTACGGATGAATGTGGAGATTGGGTATTTGACAGTTTGGTGTCGGTATACATGGGAGGTTCAACAAATTTGCAAACACAATTATGACTAATACTTTTGAAAAGTTCATACACAGGCCAGAGTAATGTCGGATGGGACAAATGGGTCACCGGCTTCAATGAGACTTGAATTATGAAGCATTTAGTATGTCTTTCTATTGTGTGCAAGAATATTTTTACTGTACAGAAAGGTTTTGCTCTGTGGTTGATTGTTGATCTTGTGGATTTAGACAGGCATTGCTTCTTTGACTGTCTTGTAACCAACCTTCAGATAATACCTGTTCCTTTACTTTACAGGTGTATCAACAGCAAAACCCTTACATAAGCTTACTTCCCTAATGGTTTTGCTATTAACTGTATCTGTGTACACACCTGTTCGTGACTGGGCGGCGGTGTGAGCAGCGATACTATAGTAACCACGATAGCAGTGAGCCCACAGAGCAGAATGGCGAAATGGAGGTAGTGGACACTGCGCAGCACTGCAGGTGCTGAGTCCAAAACTCCACATCTGGCAGGCGGAAAGGCAAACTCCAGCACCATCCTACACACACCCACCACCAAACCCACCATGAGGCCCCAGAACGCACCCTAAATACACACAAACACACATATTAACATACAGGTTATTTGATATGCTGAACTTCCTGGTGCTTATAGTATAAGTAGAATTCCTGGCGCAGCCCTGGTTCACACTTCAGTGTGTTTGATTCTCACACACTTTTCACCATGATAATCTGTCATTGTCATGTCACTTCTCACTTATGTGCAGTGACATAAATAACGCTTTGTCTCCTTCTCCTTTCAACCTTCAGCAAAGAATGTGATCCGTGCAGTTTGACAATAATCACCTTGTCACAGCACACAAAGCAAACATCCACATCCCTACATCTACTTTATTTCTTATTTTACTTATTTTTCTATTTCTTTTTCTTGCTGATGTGAAAGTACTACATGTGAGAAAAAAAAACATTTAAGCTAACAGTTATTATTGTTGTTACGTTGCCAACTGTTGTGGAATGGCCTGTTTTTCTGGTTTTAGTTCATTTAAATCTTAAAACACTAAAACGTGAAAATCATCATAATACTAGATGTAATATGCTGGATACAGTGACACTAATTACAGAGGCAGTCAATGGTTTTATTAGTTACATTTGCAGCTCTGGTTCAAAGACTACACATGACATGTTCCCATATAAATAGGTCTCTACTGTTTGTTGTCTTTAGTGTCAGACTATAGTCGTGTCACACATCCTGTGCTGTAATGTTTTCCCTTTGACCCCATGAGTCAAGACTATTAAGATTCTTAAAGTGATGTTCTCACTTTGTTTATATGAACAAATAAAAGCTCACACGCATTGAACTTTCTCAATAACTTTCAATAAGTATAAAGTGAAATAGTAACATCCAAATAAAATTAATGGCTGTGACATTTTATAACAACTCCAGTTAGCATGGGTTTGGTCTTTTTTAAATATGAATGTTTTTAGATATCTGCATTACTTGTAAGCATCAATCACATTGACTATATTTTATTGTGTAGTAACTTATGCTGTTGAAACGAGGCTAAAGAGGCTACAGCCATCGTTGCAGCTCTCTCAGGCTGTTCTACGTCACAGCGGTGTTTTGATCAGCATGCTAACATGCTGACGTTTAGTAGGTGTAATGTTTACCACGCTCATCTTCTTATTTTTGTTTGTTAGCATGCTAATATTTGATAATCGGCACTATTCAAAGTACATTTGATGCTGTGATGTGTACATTTGATGTTTACTTGTATTTGGTAAAGTACTGGACAATTTTGACCTCACCTGACAAGTTTGAGTTTGACAAGAGACATCTTTTAACTTGCAATCACCATTTCGGTGTTTCCTAGACCTATTGTCGACCCATGTTGTAACCGTATGCCGGGTTCATTGTAAACACATTATATGTAAACAAAAATAGACTCTTTGTAGCTTCATTCAGAGTTAGAAAAAAGATAATATTTGCATTAAAAAAAGGGGGAAACCCTTTTATTCTGAAAAACCTCTTTATCTTAGTAGTTAAACATCATGTCAGCAGGGAGCAGACACACCCAGGACTTGCTCTATTAAAACAGGGATTGAATCTTGACAATCCAGTGGACTGGTACACGTGTGTGTACGGCAGTATTTTACCCTACTCTGTAATCTTAAGCTTTTAATAATCACGCTTTCTCACACTTGAACTGTTATCAGCCAGAAACAATCACTTTCACTTGTTCAAGTGAAAGAGCAACACGTTCTTGCTGTTTCCTACAGAGGAAATAATAAACAATACACTTCATAAAATGAGTAATGCATGCACACATGGACTCCACTCTGAGCAGTGAGGGATGTTGGCAGCTCCATTCCATGTGAGTTTAATAAAACTGTACATCCGTACAATGTATAAAAAAAGGACACTCCTGAATGTTCCGATGTGATGATCTTGCGTAAATTTTTAATAAAGTTTGGATATGTTTGCATCAAGACTTTTCTAATGTATGTTTGCTGCGTGTGTCGAAAAAGTAATATCTTGTGTCTCAGAAGTAGTCCCAAAAGTGTTTGTGGGATGAGATTTAATTCTGTTTCTTGTCATTATTAAATACTGATGTGCTTGTATGCTTCTGACTGTAATTAGTGCTGTGATGATTAGTTGATTTATGGATCCACTGGCAGAAATTAATAATTGATTGTCAAATTCTCTCGTTGTTTATCAAGCAAAAATCCCAAACATTTGCTAGTTGCAGCTTCACAAATGTAAAGTTTTGCTGCATGTATCTTATTTTATATCTGTGTGAAATGGAATATATTTGGGACTATTGATCAGACAAAATGAGCAATTAGAAGGCATCCTGTTGGACTGTGGGCAATTTTTCACTATTTTATGAACAAAACAATTGATAACTCATTGAAAAAAATTAAAATAACTGTTAGTTGCAGCCTTAATTATATTATATGGACCCTTAGCGGACTTGCATGTGTGTTACCTGCTCGTTAGTCCTAGTCCAGAAGACAGCCAGAGTGAAAACGGCAGTGACAGGCGGAGCCAGGTAGCTCGTCACTGACTGGATGTAAACATACAGCTGGCCACTATTGGCCGACTGTAGGATGGGGATCCACACCACACTCACCACCACCAAGATCACGGTCACGATCCTGGAACAAACATGCACAGTACATCGTTTTTACTTTCTCTGTACACATGCTTCCCTTTTTTTATTGATCCTGGTTTTAAAAGTTCACCCTCCACTAGCATGATCAAAGTGCATGATTGGCTGGCACCTTCCAAGGTCTAAAGCAGGACAGATATTCTCTGACTGCTGCGCCTCATGAATACCTGCCAACAAGAAGCAGCTCTCGCTCTGAGGCCCGTGTGCGATGTTTCTTCCAGATGTCCATAGTGAAGAGTGTGGAGCTGCTGTTAAAGATGGAGGTCAGCGATGACATCAGAGCAGCCATCATCACCGCTATCATAAGTCCCCGTAAACCTGTAATACACAAACAGATGAACAAATGCATGCAGGTAAAAAAAATCTTATCAAAGCATTTGACACATTTAGAATAAAATATTTGAAAAATATTTGAAAAATATTTGAAATGAGAGCAGTATTCTCACCGCTTGGCATGAGTTCAATGACCAGTTTGGGAAAGGCAATGTTGGAGCATCCCACCTCAGCTCCACAAACTCGCACACACTCTTCTGGATCCACACATCCTACAGAGTCTGAAATGTGAAGACAGAGTCGCAGGTCACAAGGGGGGGGAGGACCTAACAAAATACTCTACTTGTGCATAATTCAATTCAATTTATAGTACCAGTTCATAACAGAAGTTCTTGCGTCTCATTGTTTTTCCCCCCAGGACATGAGACTTGTAATAAGAATGAATCAAATTCATCCTCATCACTGCTCCATGTAGTTTATTTCTGTTTACCTTTTTATGATTGTTTTACTTGTTTTATTGACTGCTATGTAGCAAAAGGAAGTTTCACACAGAATTTCTTTTTACAACCACCTTGTAAAATAACAATGAAAATGACCTTGAAACCTTGAATGCAGAGCAGCTCTAGACGATACTGTTTATAATATCCATTACAGAGACCCAACAATTGAATTAATGCTCCTTTGCTCTAATTTCTGCTTATGAAGAAGTAAAGGAGTTGAAGAAAGATTCAACAAAGTAGCTATTTTTAACTTCTGAGCAAATTATGATCCTTACTGTTAACCTTGTCTATATTTTTGGCATGATGCATATATTTTTGTACTATTTGCACTCTCTCCTACTTTGTACTGCAACTGCTGCACAAAAATTTCTCTCGGGATAAATAAAGATTTATCTCATCTTAAAAGATCATATTTTTAACAGTAATGTTAGACTTAATGTTAGACTTAACTACCTTATTTTGGATTTACAAACGTAACCTGTACATGCCCAATTACACAAAATTCATGTTATCTGTTAGCAGAAACTTGAAATTACTGTTATCAATAACTTAACCCCTGTTTTCTCTCACACAGTGAGCAAACATGTGCATGTACATAAACCAATGTTCGTGCACAACTATGAACACTTGAAATACTATGATATCACCTTGCTCTTTTTTGTATTTTGTTAAACTATCTGTTAGGTCAGAGGTTTTCCCCTCAGACAAAGCCTAGTTTACTAGTTTTTTTTTTTTCTCGATCAACTCCTGGATTACTATGGGATCATGAGTATGTGATTTGATCCCATAGACACTCAACAACTGAGATAGTCTAATATTGTTGTTTGTCTACACCAAATATATATATATAAAAAAATTTAAAAAGACATTTATTAGTTACTTACTCTGCCAAAGTGGGAAAAACTAAAATTCTCCTCTCTCTTTAACCAAATCACAAACATTAAGGCTATGTGATCTCTCCTTTTGATAACTAATTTAATAATAATTGTAATATATCCCCTGAAACAGTTTGGAGAACCCCTGTGGAAGCCCACCTCCCAATTTGTAAACCTCTGTGTTAGGTGATAAAAAAGTGGGCTCATAGCAAAGTTTGGTGCATTTGTCTAGCTAACCCTAACCTGACCTCATAATCTTAAAATATATTAACTAGGTTACGATAACGATAGGCTGCAGTAGACCTTACAGTGACACATCATTAACCAGCATCACATGATTCGCAATAAGTTTGGTATCAGCAATGCATTAGATAAATAGGACACTGGCCCAAATAACATTCTCCTCTTTAATATGCATTTCCTTTAAATTGTTATTTTTAAATCAGTATTAAACTACACTAATAATTCCACAACCATTTTATACGTTAAGAAGTATAGTCATTATGGCAAAAACACAATAAAGTCGGTAAAACAGAGTTCGTCATTGCACTGTTTGATTCCTGTCCTTCAGTCCAGACAGGAGGAGGGTGGAGTTAATGCCTCTCTTTCCTAACCAACTACCGGACACTCCGCCTTTCTGCCCCCGGTAACAGAGCTTCCGTTCCCGCATTCCAGGGTCAGACACTCACCGGCTACTCCACACACCGGACCTCGATGAACTTTCTGTCTGGAAGGTGGAGGCGGAACATAAGAAAACATAAACCTGACCGGCTCGGACCCAGGGAAAGTTGAGACTCGCGCGCGTGACGACTTGTTGCCTTTCGGGGAACGCAACAGTTGGCATTTTTTTGTGTGTGTTTTGAGCAGCTGCGAGGCGTCGCGGTCAGACTTCAGCGAAAAAGAGAACAGGAGGAAAAGTGACTCGTCAGCACCAACAACTGAGTCACACACAGTTTCAACACATTCATATGGGGATTAATGACTTCTCTCTCTATCTCAAGTACGTGTTCCGCTTCGGCTTGACTCACTGGCAGTCACACGGATACAGGCATACACCCAGACAGCTGCCTGCCTCCGTGTCTGCAGGGCCCCGAGGCTGGAGCAGCTCAACCGGGCCGCTGCTGGCACTGGGCAGGTGAAAGGCGTGGCGTTGGGTGGGGGTGCTTTGTGTGAAGAACACCTGAGGGAGGAAGGGTGTGTAACCTGATGTGTGGGCTGACTGCAGCACACTGGATGTGTTGAGGAACTGTTCTAGCGGTTTATGCCCCTCAGATTCTAATCTTTCCCAACCGGACGGGTCTGTTTACCGCCTCACGGGCCCAAATCACGCGGACATATTATGGGCCGTAATGAAAGATCGCACTTCTTCGAGGTTTGACCCTTCAGATCAAAGAGTGGAAACTGGGTCAGGGTTGTTTCAGTACTTAACTATTTAGTGACCGGTGGATCTGTCGGTCATGGCGTTGTCTCAGATCCAATGTTTGGACGATCACCACGTCAACTGGCGCGTGAGCGAGAGCAAACCAGAGTTTTTCTACAGTGAGGACCAACGGCTGGCGGTCGAGGCTCTTATCTCCAAGGGCCGCGATGCATTCACGGACTACATCCGGAAGAATGGCATCCGGGAGTTCCTTTCGGAACCGGAGCTGGAGCGGATTGAACACATAGCGGAGGCCTACCGGCCTGGGCACGAACACCACCAGAAGCCAGAGACGCCAGGACCGGGGAACACCACCCCGGGGTTCTGGGAAGAAGGGGGAGACGGCGAGGTGTCGCTCGAGTACTGGCCTGACCGATCTGAGGCCTCAGTGGCGGTGCTTGATCTCGGGTGGCCCGAGGCAAGTTCATACCGAGGGGTCACACGCGTTACCGTGCACACCCAACCTCCAGCCGACGGCCACACGCACATCAAAGAGGTGGTGCGCAAGAGCATTGCATCAGCACAGAAGGTAATCAGTGAAGAAGATGTTGGTAGTGGTGATGATGGTCTTATAATAAGCAATGAAGTTCAGGGGATCTCCATCAGATCAAACAGAAAATAACAAGCTTTCTGTCTGTAACTTTTTTGAAATTTGTAAGTGTTGACATTGTGTCAAAAAGGCATTCAACTCTTCAGCATTCTTTAAAGATAACATGTTTTTGCATAGCTTGTTATAAGTGTTTATATTTGGTTGTCCCATTTTATGTACATGTGGTGGACAAATGCATTTTAGTGTAGAATCACATAAAAAAAAAATCATAATATAGAGGCTCACAAAATGAGTCAACACATGAACAACCCCCACAGTAATGGTCACAACAAAAACTGATGTGAGGTTGCCTATTTATAACAGTGCTACCGAATGCACCACAATACATTATGGTTTTAATGCTTCTCTGGTTGCTCGTTGTAAAATGCAGGTCACTGTCACAAACAACACCACAAACCACAAAGCAGCGCTTGTCTGACACAGTAAAGAAAAGAGCTTTACAAGCTTCACACGGGTATCACAGGGCTATTGTGTTTAGAGCTAAAATGATTAGATGATTGGCTGATTGACAGGAGATTTTTCAAAAACTATTTTGATAATTGTTTCTGTCACTTTCTGGTTCCAGCTGCTCTAATGTCAGGTTTTTACAGTTTTTCTCTGTGATTAAATGATAGTAAACTGCACGTCTTTGGGTTTTGGACTGTTGGTCGTACAAAACAAGGAATTAAAGATGTGACTCTGGGTTTTAAGAAATTATAATGGGCTTATTTCACTTTTTTCTGACACGATTGATTAATTAATCATGACTACAATGAGCAGATTAATTCATAATGAAAATAACAGTTAGTTGCAGCCCTAATGTTATTTTCAACCCCCTCCTAGTTCAGTATCAGTGCTGTTTTATGTTTAAATCACTGACAGATTAAGAATGATTGTTTTGATCAGAGGTTTGTAGTAGTTGTACACTAGGCTAACTCATATCTACCAAAAACAATCTGACATGATCTTTTTTGGACTGAATTTAATCCAGGCTTTCTCTAATTTCTATCTGTGTAAAGTTGTAAAGATTTATTTTATTTGGTCCATTTACATAATTTCATTCTCATTATTTACCTCTGTGTTGTCTTAAGAACCTTCTTCCTTTTCACTTCTTCTGTCACATGTGCCACACTCACATGCACACAGCAAGGTTTTAATGACACAAGTCTGATCTTGGTACGCTAGCGGTAAAGAATGCTCTCACGTCAGTGTTCAAGGTACAGGCCAACATCACCTTCACCTCTCGCATACATAAATGTGAGCACATGCACATATATTTAGTCTAGGTTTGTCCCAAAACAACAAAGGACTTAAAGTAAAGTATGTACTAATATTTATTACAACTTATCTTTCTTTTTATTTCTACTTTTTCTAACTTTTTTTATAGCATTGACAGGAACGTGTTTCATTTTACACAATGACAATAAAGTGAATTTGAAATCTAAAAATAACCTCAAGGTTTACTAACCAGCATTTTCCAGAGCTATTTTCTTGTTCAGCGTATTCACTTTAGTTGTGCAGTTTTAAGATTGAGACTGGGTCAGGTGAAGAGTGAATAGACAGCACTGTGTGAAGAGTACCATGCTGTGTTACTAGTAATGATGTGTTGTTGAACCCACAGAATGCACTGTCCAGCCACTTTACACTCTGCAAAGCACTCTTTGTTCCCAGCAATCTCTTTATTGGAACATCTATGTTCAGAACAGTTAGAATATTCCTTGTCTTTGAGGGTTTAATTTGTGTTTTAGATGCAGTTCTCATAAAGTGCCCAGCTTCCTATGAGAATGTAATGGATGTGATATTGTTGATAAGAGCAGCTTAAACTGAACCCACCCTCATACAACAGGAAATACTAACACCATTTGTGGTTTCTTCTGTGTGTGTGTGTGTGTGTGTGTGTGCATAGGCGATAGCCGTGGTCATGGATGTGTTTACAGATGTGGATATCTTTCGAGACCTGCTGGATGCAGCCTACAAACGCAAAGTTCCTGTATACATAATCATTGACTCTGCGGCAGTCCCCTGCTTTCTTTCCATGTGTGGCAGAGCTGATATGCACCGTGGACACCTAAAAGTATGTATTCACATACCCAGATGATGTTTTGATAAGCCTGGTGATGAGCTAGTTGGATAGATGGATACTTTTGATAAGTATATAATAGATATTTAAGCTCCTGTTCCAACATGTCGAATAAAATGTTTTTGTTAAAGACACATTTCTCAATACGTACATTATACAAGGGACATATTTAGCAGTAGGGCACATGTTAAACTTAGGTGTAACAGGTTTTTGTCTGCAGGCCTTGATAAGGCGCATGCACCAGCCAGTTCGCCACAGGCTGAATGTCTTTGTTATTCTTTGCCTCTCGGAGCTGAACTGGTCCAGGCAGTAACAGAAAAGACTTTCTAAATATTTTGGACTGGAGGCCAAAAACACACTAAGCACATTCCCGTCTGTGCTGCAGGCAATTAGATAAACCACACACGCTACTTTCTGTAACATGTTTCTCTTTCATTTCTCCTTCTTCCTTCCTCTAAAGCGTCAGACCTCCCCCTCTTTCAGCTTATTCCTTATCTTCCATCTGTGCTCTTCTTATGAGCATTTATGACTCCAATGCTTTGTGTCTCCTGTGAGATTTCACACAGAACATTTACGAGGCAACACACAGCCAGGAACCACACCCTTATCACAGGCCCAAAGACAAATACCGCAGGGTGTGTCATACAAGCATGCACTTACGTAGATGCAGTCCATGCTCTAACCTGTAGGGCCAACACGAGGTTATGGTGGTACTGGTAATAATAGAGAATAACTATTCTTAAGCAACAAGAAAACTCATTCTTTTCCTTCCACCCATCATCGTCATCTTTATTTCCCCTTTGTTCACTAAAATCCTTCCTCCCACCAACACTAAATCTCCAAGAACCTCTCTTTACATATCATTAACCGTGTTGTGTAGAATCTGCGTGTACGTTGCTGTGGAGGCGTGGAGTTCTACACCCGGTCGGCACAGAAGGTGCACGGATCACTGAGCCAGAAGTTCCTCCTGATAGATGGAGACAGAGCCATCTCTGGTTCATACAGGTGAGTAGTGTACTACCCAGTATGCATGAACACAGTGAATTTTTTGTGTATTGTTTATTGGTGTATTTAATGCTGCTCTAATTATTATTTTTATATTAACAAGGATTAAATAACCATGTGACACGTAAATGGGGTAGTACTAAGAGACGTAGCCACAGAAAATAATTATCGGACTCTGCAGTTCCCCTTCACTCCACAGAGCATTTTGGTATCTTTCAGCTCATTGTTTTGGTTTTCTGGCCCACAACTTCAATGTTATGCTTCAGTCCAGTCTAATAGTGCTCATCCAGTCTCATTATTTTATTTTTTTTTGCTAACAAGCTCTAAATACCCACTGTACACTACCCACTTAGCACCAAACAGCAGATAGACACAGTTAGAAGCAGATAGAAACTTGGTCAGATAGTCTTAATCACAACTCTAATTGAATGCTGATGTCTGCTGGATTTGTAAACAGGCAACTGTTAGCTAACTTGTTCGCCACAACAACCCAACAAGATGATATGTCAGTATTGAGTTAACTGTTTTTTTCACTGCTCCCAAGTGGCCAAAAATGTCAATGAAACCTCCCAGTGGTAGCATCAAAAAATACATTTGGCAGCAATGTATGCCAATATAGCCCCCCACCTGTCCTGAAACAGTGAGATGAAAAGGCTGAAAGAATAAAATAATTTGAAATATGCCATAATCACATACAAATTACATGAAGTGTCCAGCCAGGGTTAGCCACTTTTGGCCCCTGTGCATGCTGCAACAGTGACTGAAGCATTGTTGCTTTGCTGCAGAGCAGACATACAGGGAGAGAGAGAGACTGAGGCAGACTGACGTATTTGCAGCAGAGGTACGTTAGGTCTGTGAGTGTGAAGAGAACTAAAGGAGGTGGATTCAGTAAGTGAGTGACACTTAAATAAGGTGGAGAATGAAGTATAATTAAAACGGTGAAATAACAAACAAGATGAGTTACTACAAATAGTTAAAAACATGCCCCCTCAACGTCCCCCCCCCCACCCCCCCCCCACCCCAACATAGCAGAAAATACTGATATATATATTTTATATAGGGGAGCCACTGCTGTGAATTTATGTTTCAGTGTCTGTGTTATTCCAGCTTCACCTGGTCCTCATCTCGTTTGGACCGAAACCTCATCACTGTGATCACCGGACAGGCAGTGGAGACCTTCGATCTGCAGTTTTGTGAGCTTTACTTCATGTCCAGAAGTGTGTCTCTCAGCAAGGTTCCCATGGTAGATGAACCAATTCCTGACCCGATCCCTCAGGCGGCTCCTGTTCCGGTGTCAGCTGCTATTGCTAGGAAGCTTATCAATCCCAAATATGCCCTTGTTGCCACAGGAAACCACATAAGTCCCACTTCTTCCGACCAAAACTCCAGCAACAAGAACTCAAACCTCCAGAATCCAACTGGGCTAAAAATAATGAAGGGACGTCTAAAGGGGGTTATCGAAGAGCCACCCATACATCCAGGATTAGCCTGTCTGGAGAAGGCATACCTCATATCGTACCTTCCCACCTGGCCAGAGCCAGACCCACCAAGCGACGTGATTGGCTTTATCAATATCAGGGATGAAAAGCGAGCCAATCAGGTTCACTTACAGAGGTCGGAGAGGTTTGAGGTCAGCCAGGCTATACGCTTTAGCTCACCACTGACACTACCAGCAAAGACTGAGGAACTGGATGTAGGTCGGGATGCAAACGCTGCAGGTAAAGCAGAAAATCCTTCTGGGAATACAAGTACAGAAGCCTCTACTCTTGTGAGTCCAACCAGCAAACAGCTCAGAGAGGAAACTCCGAATAAAGACCAAACTGATGAAACAGATACCATAGAGCCCCCTCAGCAGCCAAATACACCTTTAATACAAAACACACACAAACTGAATTCACACACTCATACACCACCCCCCACTGTTACTGTCACTTCACAGCCAACAGACGATGCTAAACAAAATCCAGAGACTCCATCACCTGCAGCACCTCCTGTTCCTAAACGCCGCACACTGCAGTTAGTCATAGACCCCACCCCCTCAGAGCAGCCTGGCCAGCCACAGGTCACTCTGATGAAAATGGGCCAATTGGAAAATCTGGATGCCTTAACCAAAAAGAGAACCCGGGAGAAGCTGATGCCTGGCCGCATAATATCAAAGGACGACGTCGGGGATTCTGGCAGCAACGGTGACGGCAGCCAAGACAGCACCAAGGTCATGTGTGACCGTGCAGCCGCTGATAATCCTTCAAGCACTTCTACCGCATCAGAAGAGGAGTTTTATGATTGTTCCACGCCAGAGCCAAGAGACCCATTGACCAACGGAGTGACGACGGGGTCAGGTCGTGGGCATCGCCAAGGAGACGGGGTCAACATGATGGCCCGCCTCTCCCAGAGCATGCTGGATCTGCGGGTGCCCACCCAGTCAGAAGACAGCACTGCCCTTATCCGCCAATCACAGCAGCTCCGCAGACAAGCACACCCATCACCGCATAGGCACATAGGACAGGTGAGCAGCCAGTAGAAATTATGTCAATATTTCTAGTCCTTTGGTGTTAAAACAATTACTCAGGTAATCAATTGAAAGACATTTCATGGCCAGAAATTAATATTTTAAGTAATTTATCAAGCAAAAATGCCATCTTTCTGTTCATTCCATGTTTTCAAATGTGAGGGTTTACTTTTTTCTTTTTTCTCTCAGACTAAATGATTAAGTGGCTAGTTAAATTTGAAATAATCATTCATTGATAATGAATAGAATTGTGATTTGTAGAGGTGAAATGATTAGTTGATTTATTGATTGACAGAAAATTCACTAATTTAATAATTAGTAGGATTTTTTATAAGTAATTAAGCAAGTTTGAGCTTCTCAATGGTAAGAACATGCTGTTTTTCTCTATTTTATATCATTGTAAATTGAATATATTTTGATTTTGGACTGTTTGTTGGACAGAATAAGTACAATGAAGACAATGCTGTGGTTTTTAGGAAAATTTAATGGTGTTTATTATTTTCTCATATTGAAATGATTTAGTTGCAGCTCTAGATAACACTGAAAAGTAGATGCTGATTTAATGCTTGTCTAAATCTTTTAAATCTTTTTTAATGTTTCATGAGTAATCACTGACAAAAACAAGTGTAGATGTTCCCAGGAGTATTGTTTGCCATGAGCAAATTGGCATCACAGTTCAGTGATAGTCCAGAGTTACAGGAAAGACACAGACGCTCCCTCACATATAGAAATTCTACAAAAATGGGTGTGTTTCACCAGCAGTGTCAAAACAAGCCACTACCTGCTTAAAGTAAACCTGTAATTCCTTTTTCCTAATTAAATTGTGTGTGTGTTTGTGTGTGTGACTGTCCGCCCACATGTGGTTGCACGCACCTGGATAGAGAGCTCGGCTTATCATGCCAGGGAGGATGATGAAGATAAAAGGCAGCATCTTCAGATAGGCCGCCAGGATTGATGCTCCTTTCACATGACTCATGTTCTTAGCAGACAGGGACCGTTGTACAATTACCTACACACGCAGAAACGCAATAACAATAATTGTACTGACCTTATTTATATAGCACTTTTCAAAAGAAATAAAACCAAGAAATGTATAGTATAATAAAATATACATCGATAAGATTAGAGTGCAATTTAACAGATGAAATGAACAACTGTGGTAAAAGCCCATAAAAACAATTTAGGAAAATGCTATTCTAAAATAATGTGTTTTTAGGAGTTGTCAAATTTCAGTGCTGTGCAAGTAAAGAAGAATGAATTATGGAAAATCCAGAGATTTGGAGACAGAATTCACATGGCGATCAAAATTAAAATTTAACCAAAATTTGAATTTCATGCATTGTGTAAATAAACTACAATGATACAAACATATTTGTGGTCATAGCCCTGCAGCATACAAACATTGATGAATTGACTGAAAACATTTTCCACAATTTTCACAAGCCCACATAGCATTAATTATGCTTTCATACAGAAAGGGGAAGATTGTTAGCTTAGCTCGCTAACATTGGTGCTGATTCCTATAGACCTATATATATTCCTATTGTCAAATGTCACACAGGCATTTCTGCTATGAAGCTTAATGTTTGAAGAACCTAACCGAAAGAGTCTGACTCCATGATTATAACTTCTGACTTCTGATATTTGAAGGAAAGTTTTGATTAGAAGAAAGGCAGACCTGTAGTGTTCTCAGCCTTGTGGGATCATTTATATCAAGTAGATCTAGGAATCATCTGCATAATATTTGAGGAAGAGAATAGTTATGGACCAAGGATTAATCCCTGAGGTACTCCATGTGTGAAATAATTAGTGGAGGATTTACTGACTATTTGCTTCCTCTCTGTGTCTAGCTGTTCCAGACCTCAAAATCTCCAGGTCGTGATGCGCGTCTGAGTGGAGCTAAAGTAGTCATTGCCAAACCGGGAAGTTTTCACCGCCCCACCCGAGCATCTGGCCCTGTGATTGGAGGACACCGTTACTGGCATGGTCAAATGCTGCACCCTGAATCGGCCCATCTTGGTGTGGAGACACGCTCCGGGCGGTCGCCACGACGCCACAGCCCAGGTTACAGAAAGACGGATCACATCTCACCACAGCCGCCTGCCAACCCTTCAGGGTTACTTGGAGTATCTTTCTCAAAACTGAGCAATTTAAAACACTTAAAGAACCGTGGCGGAGCGTCACCGAAGAAAGCGTCTCAAAATAACAAGGCTGTTAGATAGAACTGTAGTATTGGTACACTAGGATGTTGTTGAGGCCAGACTTCCTGCTAAGAAATTGTTGACTCTTTAGTGTGGAATCTTCTCTCTCTTTAGCATGCATTCCCTGTTTTTAAGCCCTGAGGCTCAACATAAAATAACTATTTAATAGGGATTTTTTTGTCTGTGTCAACAAGGACTGGTAGTTTAATTTAATGATGTGTTTTGAGAGGTGTTGTCTATAAATGAAACCAAGAGTTTAGAATTTTAGCAAAGCGCATACTGATATCTGGGAGGAAATAAACTGATATATCAGCTGACATTTGCATGTTTATAAACATATGCATAAGCACACACTTGCATGGATCTCTTCAATATGTTTATGTTTATCAAAGACTTGTGCTAAGATTTCTACCAGAGGCAGAGTATTTTGTAGGTGATAACCAGTCTTAACAGACACCCTGTCATCTTTGGTCAGCTGTGATAAGTCTTCTCTGCCAAATCAGTCACTTCAGTATTGTAAACAATCAACAATTGTAAACAATTACCTCAACTGCTTTTCTTATTTGTATTATGTACTGTAAAGTTTTTCCATATCCAACCTACACAGGCAGGATCAGCCGATTCTGTCTCCCCACATGTACAAGTCAGGCTCTATTGTTGATACCACTGGGATTGGTTACTTGTGGTGTGAGGGTGGAGTTAATGTGTTGATTACTTTCACATGTTTGGCAGATGTACTGGATTACCTATATGCCATTTTACTGATGTGGGACCAAAGGGGATGTAGTAAATAAAAAGACAGCTTGTTGGAAATAATCCAGAACAGTTTGATGATTGTGTATGTGTACAGTGAGGTATTTTTGAGTATGTCTGCTTTTCCCTCGTAGACTGCACAAAAGTATAATTGTAGCTTTTAGTTTTCTCGAGGAATTTTTGAGCCTGGGGTTTGGGTTTGGCGCAAAATCATTATCAGGGCAACCGGGTGGCGCTTGACCTTTTTTTCTTTTTTTTTTTTTTTTTTAGTTGCTGAAATTTGTGGAAGCAGCTGCATTAGTAGAATGAAGTTGAATTTTAGATGTGCTCACTTTCTTTTTAATTCATTTATTTCTGTTTAATTTAAATATGCTAGTCTAGTTGTCTGTTTATTGGTGATGATATTTCTGTGTGCCCAGATTTCCCCAGAATTAATTTAGTTGATCAAAAACTACTAAAAGCACTCAAAATAAGGTAGCTTTTGTATCATAAATGGACAAATAAATTTAAAAAATGCCACCATAATGCATATTAGAAGATGTCAACACCCCTATGGTGTGAAAAAATGCATTTAATTAAATTATTTGATTTATTTAAGAAGTTAGGAATTTCCACACTTCACTTCAGTAAGAGTGCTTTTGTTGCAAGCCTCTAGTGGCAATTAGAGGATCTGGATATATGCCACATCTGCAGCAGTTGAGGTTTCTGCTTGTTTTGTGTATATAAATGTACCTGGTCGGAGCACCAATACCAGGTGGCCAGTATGGTGAGCCCCAGAGTCATGCCGGGCCAGGGCAGGTCTCCAGTGACGGCGTCTCTGAAGAGGTGCATGGCGTCCTGACGTGGCAGGTGGCAGGTACTGTTGGGAATGATCTTTTTGGGCACTGCCATGCTATACACATGCTCCAGTTTGCTGTAGCCGCCGATCTTTTTGAAAGCTGTGGACCGGGAACACACAACTCTAACTATACAATTGCTAAAGTAACTGCAGTTGTGTTTGTTTATAAAGTATGACAATTGTACAAACCAGTGATCGTTAGGATGATTGCTCCTATGATCATGACAAATGTCTGTAGAGTGTCGGTGTAGATGACAGCAGCAAGACCACCTGAAAGAAGGTGAGTGTGTGTTATAGGAATCTTTTTAGATGAACTGACAACACTCCCAACGTGAAACGGGAAATTAGTGATTTGTGTACCTGCAATAGTGTAGAAGGCAGTGACCACCAGCATGAGGACAGTGGACAGGTAGAGGTTCCACCCCAGACACACCTGGACAAACAAGGCTCCAGAGTACAGATCAGTCTGGTGACAGAAAAACAACACATCTGTCAACAATGCCAGCAAAGATTCAATCTCAAATCAGAGGATGTTGCTAAATGGCTGAAAGCCAAAGCATCCAAATGTGATGTGTTAAGTTGCTTATTTGTGCATGTGTGTGACGTTGTCATACTGATATCTTTGTGAAGACGGACAACAGCAGTGAGAGGACAGCCAGGTACGTTCTGATCCTCTCGCCCCCGAAACGACGGCCCAGGTACTCCGGCATTGTCACGATCTGATTACACACATTTCCACATCTTCAACACACCACAGCTACACAGAAGAGGCAAACTTGAAAAGCTCCAGATGGTCTCCGGAGCTCAATATGATCTGCCAATTAGCAGCTGGTGACTGTGACTGTGGTTTGATTTGTTCACACTTCCTGTTTTTAAAAGAATTACATAGGCCTACCAACAGAGAAATAAATTAGGCAAGTAATGTATGTTCTTTGTTATTAGATGACAGTTGTATGTGGTGTTAACACCCTGCTGGGGAATTTTCAAGTAGGGGAGGAGAACGTCTCTTGGCACCTAAATGTACTTACTGAACCAGCCTTAACAAGCAGACACTCACCCGATGTGTGTGTTTGTGTGTGTGTGCCAACTAACCCCTGAGGAGATGTAGACAGGAACAAATACCCAGGCCAGAGCCAGCAACACATAGGTGGCCTGAAAGGAGACAGAAAGGTTTGACCAGATTGTCCACAACAGTCCCCTCAGGAGGGGAAATCACTCAAGCTGAGGTAAATATTTTATCTTTTTAGGTGCTCTGATAGGTCATGTGCTAGCCTTTGTACTGTGGCTATGGACTGACTCATGGATTGTACACCGCTTGATGCAACTAGATGGCATTAAAATGTTCTGCTGCTGCCCCCTGTGGTGGGTTGCCTGCAACAGCTGTTGGAGGAAGTGAAAACACAAATACACAATTGGTCTAGACAGCCATGTTCATGCGCTTATGCCAATTGTTTTCATCTCAGATACAAAAGGGAAATTAGTTATTGTAGCTGCATGTTGTTTTTTCTTATACAAATAGTTTGTGCACACCACAAAAGAAATAACATGTTGATGGATTAGCAGGCTAGCTCTGCTTCATTCCAGACTACAATGTCTTAAATTACTATTAATAGATAAATTAGAATAGCATAATGTTTTATTGAATGGATGGATGTGTGCATGATGTGTGTCTACTCACATTCCATTCAAAGCCAGCAACAGCGATGCCTCCAGCAGCTCCAGTGCCAGCCAGACCAATAAACAAACCTGAGCCTTCTGAACTGGCAAAGAGAGACGATCCAATCTGTGCACACCAGTGATGGAATTAAAAGTACCAATACATCAATTCACAAGTCTGTTACAAGTAAAAGTCCTGCATTCATGATCAAACTTAAATAATAGCAGTAAAATATACTTAAAGTATCAAAAGTAAAAATACTTGTTCTGTAGAAAAATGTACAATATATTAAATATTACATTGTTGTTATTACTGATGCATAAGCAGCATGTTTGTCATGTAGCTGGTTGACATGTAGCTAGTTTTAGCTACTTCACTTAGAGTGAGGTAGTTTAGTCCAGTGGTTCCCAACCTAGGAGTCGGGTCCCCTTCAAAGGGTCAGAAGATAAATCTAAGAGGTCATGAGAAAATTAATGGGACAGGAAATGAGAAAAAAAAATTCTGATATACAAATTTGTAGGACTTTTAAATTTTAACTCTTTGCGCCTTGAAAAGTTATTTAAATTAAATCACGTGAAAAGGTTAGAGGGGAAGTCACACTTTGGTGGAACAGCTGACAACTCAGACAATGCTTTTTTGTAAGGGGTCACAAGCCAAAAAGCTTGGAAACTAATCTAATCTTCGACTACATTGTATACTGTACTTTATAAGCTTAATCTGACAAGAAACTAGCAGATAACTATAATGGAGTAATAAGTACAACATTTCCCTCTGAACTGTAGTGCACCAACTATGTTTGTCTTTGAACCTGCTGCCAGGCTGCCAAATATCAGTATCACTCTTTTACAATCATATCCAAGCTTGTAGATGTTTATATAACGAAGATTATAAAAATGAATTTAGCTTCATCCAGTTAAAGATAAAAAACACATACCATCTGCACAAGAATTGGAAACTTCTCTTTGGCCTTTATTCACAAAAACAACTTTAGCAGTGTTACACACACTCACCGGCCACCAGGCCATGTCCCGTCCAGCCAAGAAATATCCGCTCAGAGTATTCCTGCTTACCCTGCATGACGACTGACAGAGACAACTGTTACACAGGAGCATCCACACACATACACATAAGCAAAAAAACACACACACATATATACACTTCTCACCCAGATGCCGACAGCGAGGTTGAGAAGAAAGTAGGTTGCAATGACCACAATGTCAGAGAAGCTGAAGGGCTGATGCTGGGCGTAGAAGTTGGTGGTGTCGTTAGACATCTTCAAGAAGTTCACAACAATGTGCACACACACTTAAAAACCCCACCAAAAACACACAAGTTTGCTTCTTGTATTGTCGTGCCCTTACAGCCACACATATACACATACACACAAAGACACACACACCTGTTGAATCTAACCCTTACACCTGTCTCGTCAACCCCCTCTCATAATCTGACACTGTACACCTACTTTGCAAACACCCTGAACACCAAAAAGAACTCATAACACTCCCTAAAAACGTGCAAACCACCAGACAGTCTCATTAACAACCTCGGCCTTTAAATGCTCACTTCTGTTGCAACACCTATACAAAAATAACTATCTTACTAACATGAACACACACACACTCCAGCCTTTGGTAAAAGTCCCTTCTTGTCTGAACAAGCAGCTGACCTTGCTGTTACAGAAAGTCTGAGTGTTTCGTGTATGTGTGAAGAGGGGCAGTCCCTCGGTTGAATTGATGATTAAACACATCACCTTAATGTGGCACCTGCTGCGCTGACACACACGCTGTGCTAGGGGATAATGGAGTGCATGGTATGGGCGAGCAGTGGACTACGGCAGATGCTCATGTGGACCAGAGTCCGCGCTGATGCATGCACACACACACACACACACACACACACGGTCAATAATTGGCAATGACAAGTTTATAATCATTAGCGTCTAAACACACAAACATTTGCTGGTAAGTGCTAAGTAGGGTCAGTGAAAGTGTGGGAGAGAGATAACAGTTTTTACCTGTTTATAGTTTCATTCAGTAACTTTTAGGAAATAATCTGAAAGTCCATATGAATAATTTTACTCCATTGAGACAACTTGTGAAAACTGTGACACCTAATGTTAAAAAATGAGCTTTTTTTTTTTGAAGATGTTACTCCAAAAAATTTAATTTTTGAGGTTTTGCTGACTGATTTGTCTCTAGTCAGCTCACTCTCCGGACAAAGCATTTGTCAGGGGCTCTGAATTCTTGACAATTTTATGCAAGATAAGTACATGTCAAAATGTTTGTTTATTATTGTCATTATTATAGTCAGTTTAACAGCTTGCTCCTGCTTATCATAGGCTACATAATATCCACATTTCACCAAACCAAATATTGTGCTGTCATGCTATTTTTCATGAGAGCTGTCTGTCTTGTATCTATCTTTATGTAGTGTAGGCGTTATTTGTATCTGCATATTTTCATTCCTTTTATTATTGATTGTATTTTATTCTAACGTTTGTGCTTTTAACTTTTGACGGCGTCTAACAGTAGGAGCAGCAGCAGCACCAAAAGAAAAGTCTCTTTTTGAGGCACTTTGCTGCACCTGCCTCAAGCGACTTCTTTTTCTCTCGCTCAACTTGTCAGAACCACCTTTGTGTTTGGTTGCATGTTTTTTATCCATGATTTTTGGGGTACAAATAACCAGGCTAGAGGTTAAGTCTGCGTTTCAACTGCTGTAGTTACTTTAAACACATCTGGACATTTTTCACGGACAACATGAGAGGACGAGAAGGCCGAGAGGAATTGGGAAGAGTTTGCTTTTGTACTCCCTGGTGTGAAATTAACTCCGTGTCACACGTACCCAGTGTTTGTCTGCTACAAGGAGCAGATGGTAGAGACACCCTGACGTCACAAACATCATCATTAATCCTTCACACAAACACACTCACACACAGAACAAAATGTCAAAGCTTAAGACGAATGACGATTTTGTGTGCAACAGAAACTTTTATTGAAAACAGTCCACAGTACAAATAACTTTGCATTTAGAAGAATTTAGAATTGCTCGCCAATCAATTTCCAGTAGGTCTACATGGCAAATACAAGAAAAGTAACTAACACATCTAAATACATAAATTCATTGAATTTAATATATCATTTTGAGGTGGTGGAAGAAGCACTCAGATATTTTACTTTAGTAAAAGTAACCAATACTACAGTGTAGAAAAACTGTTACAAGTAAAATACTGCATTCACAATTTTACATCAAAATGTATTGAAAGTACAATAATGACAAGTATACATTATGCAAAATCACCCATTTTTGGGTAATGTATATTATAATACTGAATCATAATCAAAGATGCATTAATGTGTGCATTACTTTAATGTTGTAGCCGGTTGTAGCTGGTAAAGATGGGGCTTATTTTTTTTTACTAGTGAATTTCACCAAGCAATCGATAAAGTTTTATTAAAGTATTTTAACAATACATCATAATTTATTTGTTGATTATATATTTTATTATTAATCTGAATATGCAAATAACCAGTTACTATCGCTGACAAATACATGTAGTGGAGTAAAAAGCAAAACATGTCTCTCTTAACTGTAGTAAAAGTATAAAGTGGCATAAAATGGAAATACTCAAGTAAAATACAGGTAGGCTACCTCAAACTTGGACTAAGACAATACTTGCGGTACTTTCCACCACAGATGTCATAAGTGTTCTAATAATAGAGGGACAAAGACAAGCTTCCTGCATATGTTCATGTATTTGTGTCTGCATGCACACCTTAACATGCTTCACATGGCATGTGCACGTGAGCGTCTGAGTGTGTGAAAATGGGGCTCGATAGTCCGCAACAGAAATCAAGGAAGACCAGTCTGCAGCCGAGAATTCAGACAAGCTGCAGATCAAAACAGACTCACATCTTAAGCACCTTATTCTGTATAGTTTCCCTGTGCATTATCTGGAGCGATTGTGTGATACTGAGAAAATATGTGCTGAGATTTAAGTGTTAGAAAAACAAAAACAACAACAATATTTGTAATTCACAGATGAGGAAATATCCAAACATTGAAAGGAATAATAAGCTTTCTCTACCCGAACAGTTATTATCAGTGTGCCTTGTTGCACATACATTGATGCCATCCTGGACAGCAGTTTATGAATTTTCATTGTGAACTTCCTAGCTGCCTATTTGTCTTTAATCTGAGCAGCAGTGAAACAGGCTGTATGATGATAAAGTCATCTACGGATAAACACCTCCATAACAAGTAAACAGCACATAGTGGTATTTTTTTTGGTCACAAGAGCTTTTTTTCCTGCCCAGCAGGGAGCATTCAAAAGAACACTAAAGCCCATTGAGTCAGTCATTAATTGTCAGTGGTCCAACTTCTAAAGGAAGTGAAGCAAATTTGATTCAGGCAATTTCAAAGTGGATCATACAAAGGAAAATATTTGTCCAAGTAATAAATATAAGTATGCAAATTAAGAGCCAAGCCTATTCAAGAAAGACACACAAATTACAATATAAAACCTTCACACATTTCAGGCTATAAATAAAAAGTTAAATAAAGCTTCCTGTAAAAGTGTGATAAACGAGACTACTTAAAATACACTTTAAAATGTTATTACATAGGATACCTTTTTACTTTACCTAATTTGTACACCATGTGAGGATATAAAGATGTTTGTACACCTTATGAAGATATAAAGATGTAGTGCCACCCTCAGGTAGAACTTGTTTATCCTGATCGGTCAAAGTAAAACAACGTGGTCTTTGCGTTTTCATGCCAGTAATGCAGGCTACACATGTCACAACCATAGTCTACAGGAGATGATGGACATTTAACCCCCCAAATTTCTTAAATTTAAAGAAAAGTGTTCATCCCCACGGAGCATGACGGGAGCAGAGAAAAGTTTTAATAACCAATCAGAGAACGGATGACTCGCTTTACCCGGAAGTAATACTTCACAACAAAAAAATTGCCGGGAAAAAGGGAGGCTGCTGAAAAAGCAACGGGAACAATATTTCTGAGAAACGGATTAATAGTTTGTTTGTCTTTAGACTAAACAACTTACCGGGTCTCTGGTTGTACTGTGCACCTGTCCAAGCCGATATGGACGAATATGACGAACTCTTCGAGATACAGGACGACTTCGAGGACCAGTTCGCCGACGAGCTGGAAGTGTTGGCTCAGATGGAGGGTGAGGAACCACTAACGTTAGCTAACAGACTTTATAACTTGAGTTTAAACTGTTATATTAATCTCCACTCACCTTACTATCTTCATCATAAAACACACACGGACCCCAGCTGTCTCTGTTTGCTCCGTTGGAGCATCGGAGGTAATTACACTGAAGCAACTGTCAGCTCATATATTAAATCTTTTAAAAATAATTCTTGGACAAATCTAACTTAGCACTCACTTTGGTAGGCAACACACGAGTGCATCATTGTCCATGCGTAAGATTAACCCATTAACATCCAGATTGCATTGATCATTTCCTCTCTAATTTGCTGTAAGGTTGTAAAAATATAATTAATCCACGCTGTTTGACGCTATTTTGTCCGTCAGTTCTATCTCTTCCTTGGTGTGAGAACAATTTTTATTTGGTTTCATGTTGACAGAAAAAAAATACACACCTTTATTCCCTCATTCACTCACCTCAACATACACACACACCCACACACAATGAAAACAATCTAACAATTTTCAAACTATATCTAATCCCTATTGAGTGAACCTGTTCTGTGGGTTTTAATAATGTGTGGCTGCCCACAGCCCTTGTGTGGAACACAGAGCTGGGCAATATGTCCCACAGGGCTTGGCGATGGGGCCAAAAATGTTATTGCAATAAAATATTTCATATGATTCCATATCAATAATTATCACAATAAATATCACAATAACAACAAGCAAAAATTATTATTTTATTATTTTAGTCCCTCTTCCTCAACAAAATAAATATCTTGATAGAAAAAAAAAGTGCTAATTTGTTCATCAAACATTTATTGAACATTTGTTATATTGTTGGAAAATGAAATTGCGACAATTATCATTATTTTTTTATTGCCCAGAGCTAGTGGGACAGAGGGATTGAAGTGTTTAAGGTAGACTTCAAAAGTGATCTCCAAGCCTATTATGATGTGTTGTCTTTATTTGTTTAGCTCAAGTAATCATTTAGTCAAACAAATGTCAGAAAGTTGTGAAACCTGCCTGTCACAACTTCCCAGAGCCAGAAGTTAGATTAATAAAATTTTTTTCTGGCTGTACAAAATCCAAACACAAGATTACTTTATTATCAAAAATGTTATCAGTTATTTTTGTATTGATTGTGTTACCAACGTATCACTTCAACATTAATTATATGTGTGTGCATTTGCTTGAATGGCTTAGAGGACTCAGGACATCAGAAGCAGGGTCCAGGAGACAGCGTTGCTGACATAGAGCACCTGCTGGATGATCAGCCCATCAGTGAGTTCACAAGTGTTTTTGTCCCTGTTGTGTTTGTTTGTTGCTGTAAGTTTGTACCTTAAATCCGACTTTGTCCTTGCAGCCCCAAAGGCGAAGCGGCAGAAGCAGGATGCAGGAGTGGCCAAGCGACTTTTCAACTCACAGCAAACTCAAGAGAGCAAAGCCCCGGCACAGGGTGATGACATCACACCGCCGTCCTCCCCAGAGCAGTATGAACCCACTCACACTTTTAGGTAAGAGGTGCATTGACCAGTGTTAAACAGTGTCAGCTGCCAGGGGAAACGGTCCATGTTATGGAATGTGATGAGGGAAAACGAGACATCAGTAGAATGCAGACATTTTGTGCATTAGCTCTGCAGGACATCACAAGGATGAAACATGGGAGTGTGATGTTTATAGAGACACGAAAGCTCTCGCCTGACCTGTAGCTGGTGACACATCACTGGTGTAGACCATTAAACTGCCATTTTGTTCAAAACACTTTTTAAAGTTTGTATCTTTTGCATTCATTCAATTCAGTCAATTAATCATTTGATAGACAGAAAATCAGTTGGTCAGCATATTACACACAGTTCCAAGAACAATTACAGGAAATTAGAAATCGACACACAGCTAAAAACAAGGACAACAAAGCTGAACAAAGTTTATTTAAAATAAACATTTAACTATTATGTATATACAAGTAGATGAAAAATAGGTGTGTGTGTGTGTGTGTGTGTGTACAAATAAAAAGCAACAATGAGCAACAACATACAATGTCTATATACAGTCAAGCATTTCTGTAAATTGTAAACAAATGGTGCAAAGGAATAAATAATGAATGGGTAATGAAATAGAATACTTCATTTACATGAAGAGTGGTTATGTACAGTATCTGCATGTATACATGTCTATATACAGCATGCAAGATTTATATTGACAGTTACAAAAAATCCAAACATTTGCTCTTTACATGTCAGATCTGAGGATTTGATTGTTGCTCAGACAAAAAGTAGAACTATAAAGACATAATATCGGCCTGTTGTAGCACGTGGTGAACATTTATCATTATTTATATTTTAAAAATTGAACCAGCCTTTGATACACAGTACAGCAGATTTCTGAACATGTTTTGTGTGTTTTAGGTCTACCCCAGCTGTGTTGGATATCAGTGGCTTTGCTGAAATCCTAGAGACGCCCAGGCGACTTCCCACAGTGGCGCCAGCATCACTGCATGTGCTGAGGAGGCCTCCTTTAGAGGGAGACTACATCAGTGTGACAGACTCATCGGGGAGTCGGGTGTACCTCAGACAAAAAGAAGACGAAGGGACAAAGGTTAAACTCCTCAGCAGTTAATCATCTGTGATGTTCAATATTAAACAAACATTTTGGGCTGGTCTTAACCCTGATTTACTGTCAGCATACATACCTCCAGTGTGCTGGGCCTATATATGATGTATTTATTTGCATTCATCTGTGTGTGTGTGTGTGTGTGTCTCTCCAGGTAGTGGACTCCAGAATGGAACCAAACTCCCATGGTGCACTGGGGCTGCTGGCGGTGCCAATACGTGTGTTGAGAGAACAAGAGGCAGAGAAGGTGAGTGACCAGGCTGCAGTTGTTTGTGTATAATCGCCAAGTAGCATGCACATAACCACACTGTTGATTCTCAGTAATCACAAGTGCTAATGGTTTAATCAGTTTCCCTAAATCCAAACATTTTGATTATGATTAGACAAATACACCGACCCAAAGAATTGAGTTTATCTGCTGCCAAAACAACATTGTGATATTGTTATATTATGTCTGATTGAGCAATCTCATGTTGTAATGAGTGAATGTTTACATCATTTTAAGTTACAAGCCTGTAGCTTTAAATAACAATTAATACACTAATTCATTTGACACACACACACACACACACACACACACACACACACACACACACAGTGATTCACTTTATTGTACTTTTAGGATTTATTTATTATTATATAAATTAATTGCACAACAGCATGAGATTGTCGAGATTGCAAAGTTCAAATGTCTTCTTTCTTTGAAATCATGCAGCGTCACCAGCAGGTTGTGGAAGAATCTCTGCAACTTACAGAGGTGCTGGCCAGGTAACTCACAACCCGTCTGTCTCTCACACATGTACACACTGATGCATCAAAAATCTGATTCCATTGTTTTTTGTTTTTTTTAATGTCACATTTCAGAAGCGTGAACGAGGTGTTTGTTCAGCCTGAAAGCAGAGACGATGAAGAGAAGGACGATCCTGAAGACACAGAGGGCCGAAACTCTCGACTCTGGGTGGACAGATTCTCTCCCCGACACTACACAGAGCTTCTCAGTGATGATGTAAGTAATGTTTAGTGTTTCTGTATAACTTATCGCACATGTCTACATACATGCTAAGTGAATGATAAGTCCAAGTATCCTACACTGATGCCAGTTGTGTGGGACTGTTTCATTGTAGTTCACCAACCGCTGTCTGCTCAAGTGGTTGAAACTTTGGGACACCGTTGTGTTCGGAAGAGAGAGGAAGGCCCGCCCTGCCAGGTCTGAAAGACAGGCTCCCACCCTGAACTCATTCAAACCCAATCAAGCAAATCAGAATCCAAATCGCTTCAAGAGCAAGATTGAGATGACTGAGGAGCTACTGGATGCTGAACTGGACCAGTACAAACGACCCAAATTCAAGGTAACCACACCTGCATGTCAATACAATTTCACCTTAATGAGCCTTAGTTGTTATTCAAAACATGATTTATTTTGATCTTTCTTTAGGTGGCATTGTTGTCTGGTCCTCCAGGTTTGGGGAAGACCACCCTGGCCCACATCATAGCAAAGCATGCTGGGTATAATGTGGTGGAAATAAATGCCAGGTTAGACAAACCTAATAATGACATAATGATAGTAGTAAATCTTAAGAATTAGGTTTGCAGTAATCCTCCTGTGGTGACCTCAGTGGTACTGTTGATGTTTTTGCAGTGATGATCGCAGTGCAGAGGTGTTCCAGAAACGCATCGACACAGCAACTCAGATGAAGTCCGTTTTAGGAGCCAATGAGAGGCCGAACTGCCTCATTATTGATGAGATTGATGGAGCACCTGCTGTATGTTCTGGACACTTAAAGTCATTAACAGCAAAATAATTGATTTCAGTGTTAATGCACTCCTTCAACCCTGGTTATAAATGTCTTTCTTTTCCTTCATCTGTGGTGTTCGACAGGCTGCAATCAACATTCTGTTAGCAACTCTGAACAGGAAAGACGGACACGGCGGGGAGGCTGGCACAGAGACTGCAAAGAAGAAAAAGAAGAAGGAGTCCATCCTGCTTCGACCAATCATTTGCATCTGTAACGACCTGTAAGAGAGACTGTGGTGTTGAACAATAGCATCAAATTGTACATTTTTGTAAATTTGGAAGCTGTCTGTGTTGATTTTAAGTTTTCTTTGCAGCCATTTTCTGATCACCTCTTTTTCATTCTAGTTATGTTCCAGCTCTCAGACCTCTCAGGCAGCAGGCCTTCCTCCTGACTTTCCCCCAAACGCAGCCTTCCCGCCTCGCACAGAGACTGTCAGAGGTCAGCTCACACACACACACACACACACACACACACACACACACACACACACACACACACACACACACACACACACACACTTACAGTAACACATAGGAGTACACAAGCATTTTCGAACACACTAAAAATGTAGGTTTACATTGAGTTTTTGTGTGCAGATCTCACTCCGGCAGGGGATGAAGGCAGACACAGGCACTCTGATGTCACTGTGTGAGAAGACTGATAATGACATCAGGTCTTGCATCAACACACTACAGGTGAGTGGCAGTACTGTGAAGGACAGCACGAGCTGTTCAGTAGTAGACAGTATTATAACATCACAGCATGCATTCTTGTCTCTACAGTTCCTCCACGGTCGCGGCCACAAGCAGGTGGACTCCAGAACCATCCAGTGTATCTCTGTGGGGCAGAAGGACCAGAACAAAGGCTTGTTCCATCTGTGGCAGGAGATCTTCCAGTTGCACCGAACAAAAAGGTAAGGTATATTATAGGTATATTTATAGTAGTCATAAGTCTGTCCTTTCTCTTGTCTGTGACAGACTTTCATTTTGTACTTTGATCTGTGAGCAGTAATGAGAACAGGGCAACGTCGTCACAGAAAAGAGAGTAAATAAAAAGACACTCCAGTTTTTTTTGCAAATTTCAACTTGTCTCACCTTTTGAATCAAAGGTTGATATGGTCTTACTGTATTTGTTACCTCTCTCTGCCTCTGTTTTGTCCTTGTTCTTTCAGGAAACGTATTGGTGAGGGGTTTGAGGAGGCACCAGGGTCAGGAGGTGGAGCTCAGAGGTTTCAGCACATTCTACACTTGGCTTTATCTACTGGAGAGTATGAAAAGGTTTCTCAGGTAATCAACACTCCTTCCTCATATATTACTTATAGATATATGAAACATGCCCCATGATTTACTCGCATCAAAAAGAATATTCTGAAACAACATTTAAGCTTTACTGTATATTCATGGATAGTAAAACACTACATTATAATATCTTAGGTGTGATATTATCACTTTTTTTCTCAGGGTCTGTATGATAATTATCTGTCCATGCGTGTGAGGGACCCCAACCTGCAGAGTGTATGTGAGGCTCTGGAGTGGCTGTCGTTCTCCGATAGGCTGAACCAAGAGATTCTGCACGGGCAGAACTTCTCTCTCATGAGATACCTGCCCTTCTTGTCCGTCTCATTCCATTTCCTGTTTGCCCACACGCACGTGCCCCGCCTCAGCTACCCCCACAGCCAACACGAGGTACCAATCAACTACATGCACAATTGAGAAGCAATGTGATGAAAACATACAAAACTGAAGAGCACATTAAATTGGATGAAGACAAATAAAATAAGCAACGAATAGAAAAACAAACAAACATAAAAACAAGAATCAAAGACCAAACACATACAGAGATGTTTTAGGCAGGGAAATCTGGATGATAACAACTGAGATATCACTCCTGAGTCATTTTTGTGTCCCCTCCAGGCCTCTTCACGGCTCCTCAGTAGCAAGAACGCCTTGTCCACCATGTTGGCTGACATTCCAGCGTGCATCAGAACGAGGATCAGCCAGCTCAGCCTGACCCTTGATATTCTCACACTGCTCCTCGACATCATCTGTCCCAGACTGCGGCCTGTATGTAAAAGCACATACAGTTTATCTGTGAATGTGTCTGTTTGTAAATGTTGGAACTGGGCCCCCGGGTATTGCAGCAATGCATCTATATATCATGTGTGGACCTGCCAGAAAATACAGATGGATTTATATGATTGCAGTGATTACTTCAATGAGTTATTTCTGTGGCAGTGCATTTAAGCATTTAGTAATACCCTGGTTGCTTCAGTTACAGAGAAATATTAATTTAACTATATGTTTATTATTGAAGTTGTTGAACTGGACTGCATTATATTGAGAGGGAGGAAGAATATTAGAAATACATTTTAATATAGTAATCTTTGTGGCAGAACAAATTGTATTCGATTGCATTAACTTGTGTACCTAAGAAAGTGGCCAGGGAGTGAATTTTAGGTGAAGAAGAGTAATTATAGGCACATCACGCCGGTGCTAGGCTATCAGAAAATAGTGTCAATGAAAAAAAACCCATCCTACTCAGATTTTTGTCAGGTCAGGGCAAGTAATAATGCTATCATTATTAAACTTTTGTGCCTGGAGTAAGTGTGCAGGTGTACCCCTTTTATTGCAACACTTGATTGTATTTTGCCAAATGTAGAGAGATGCGTTGCTACAAATGTAATTTTCTAATGTTTGTATTTAAAATAAATTCCACTAATTGTACTGGTATGGTGACAGAAGTCGCAGCGGGGTACATCTCAACCTCAGCAAATAATAACAAATGTGTCTCTGCTAAAAACTAGTTGTGGTAGTAATTGTCAGTCTTCTTGTGAAATTGTTTTGTTTTGTTTTTTTTGTGATGAGAGTAAACTAACCACTAAATGTTGTCCTAAAACAAACACCATGGAACGTTGATTAAAAATAAACAAAACTATGATTTTACTCACAATTTCTCTTAACAAATTATGTGCACACAGGATTAAGAGTCTAATTTTAGTAGTTTTGGACAGTTTAAGGTTTGATTTTTCACTCTAAATATGCATTAGGTGTTTTTCTTTTAGTGAATCCTTTATGCATGTGTTGGTGCATCAAACTCAGGACAGCGGGATAGCTGATAAGGTTGGGTGTATGAAGCATGGTGTGTGAGTTGTGATGAATTTTAGATATTGGTATGGGTCGGGTTTTATAAGAAACAAATATTATGTATAATGCCAGTCTAATCTCAAATCCTGTGTGTTTCTTGCAGGTAAATCCGCAGCTGTTCAGCAGCAGAGAGAAAGAGCAGATGCGAGAGCTGATTGATACCATGCTGGCATACAACCTCTCATACAGGCAGGACCGCACCCCGAGGGACAGTACACGTACATGCTGGAGCCGTGAGTACACACACACACACTGAGGTGTTGAAGGTCACTGTTCTTGTCCACACTGTGGTTCTCTGCATGGAGGCTTAGTGAATAAGCTCCTCAACACCTGGTGTGTGCTTGTGGGTGATGGTAGTAGTGTGGGAGCAGAGTAGCAGGCTGCAGGTGGATGGACGGAGAGATGAATGGATGGGTGAATGAGGGTTGAATTGTTAGAGCAGTGAAATTAGGAGGAAAGAAGTTTAAAGAAAGCAAGAGACAATCTGATATATTGAGGTATGTTTAAATTAAAAGACTAAACTGAAAGGAGCTGAACTGAGCACATTTTGGTTCAAACACTTCACGCTTTAATGTGGGAGATCGTCGTTCATCTTGGACCTTCATGTGAGGACAGCAGACACTCTGGTTTATGTTGAATGGAATAACTAGCTGTGCATCTCAGTCATGCCGGCCGAGGGTGAGGAGCATGGCTCCTTCCTGCAGGCTCGCTGTGAGACGGTGCTGGTCACCAACGACTGGGGCCTGCCTCTAGTCTTAGCTCTACTGCTGCTTCTTCTGATCTACGCCTTCCTGTACCTGCCTTCTCAAGCTCACCACAACACCACACTCTGATACCTCATGGAGAAAGACGTAGAACACAATTGTGGATATAAACATTTAACATCACAGACAGCGGATACGCCCAGTCAGAATCATTTGATTGGACACCTTTTTTTTTTTTGGGACACTGTTGTTGATTGGTCAGACTGTGGCAGAATTATTAACACTGCCTGGTTTTGGAGGCATTGAGTAGGGAGAGACATACAGATAATCTTATTCATATAAAATCTGTCTGTTTTTTGAGCCAAAAGACATTTAACACCTTTAATCATTATTTGCTTTAATGTGGAACTTTCTCAGTGCCCTCACTAGACGGGAATGCAGTCACGCCTATATTTGCAGTTATATTTGTTTTTACACTAAGAGAGAGCAAAATGTAAGTAACTTAAAGGTAAATAAATGTACATGTATTGTAAATTATACCTAATTTGTAGTAAAAGATTGATACAGATATCCTAGATGATGTGATTATCTGTACACCTCTGATAAGTAAACAGTTACTGTAAAAGTGTTAGCTAGAGGTTAAACTACTTAATATTAGCTGCATAGTGAATAATCCAATTTGAGTTCCAAGCTCTTTTATTCGATTTTGTCAAGTTCTGATGATAACACGGCTGATATTTTATAGAGATGACTTGCAATAAATAGCTCACAGTCACATAGACTGGTATTATCTTTAGTTATATTTAGGTCCATCAGGCATCAAGTGAGAGTTTACAGGGCATGTGCTGTGTGTGTGTGTGTGTGTGTGTGTGTGTGTGTGTGTGTGGGAGTGGGAGAAAGATGGAGATCACCAGTAAGAGGATTAAGGTTTTAGAAAATGACAGATTCAGGGTTTTAGTCTGGAAAACATGGCACCAAAAGTGGAAGCTTTTTGTTATTTTGTTTGTCATCTGACATGGTTCACCTCTGTGTCAGCTAAATGCTGTTAAAGCATGCGTTAGTGTAAATTCTGTTCATGTTTATGTAGAGCTATTTACTTTGCATGTGTTTTTGCAGGCGTGTTGAGGAGGTAGTGAGGTTTCCGAGCCTGCCTCCACGACGTCAGCTGACGTATCAGGCCAAACAAACCATCAGCAGAGAGATGGAGCTAGAGAAGATGAGGAGAGCCGAGCAACTGATGCTCCAACGAAATCCTGCAGCGGTGAGACTTCAGATACACGTTGTACCCAACAGAGTGTGGGTTTGTTCTGTACAGTAGAGCCTGTAAATAATCACATGACCATGTGTGTGTTAATTATCTAATGTGTTTATAATCCGCTGTGTCCGTGTGATGCAGAAAGAGGAAGAAAAAAAGAGTGCTGGTCCTAAACCAACCAGGAACCATCAGCAGAGGCTGGAAAACATTGTCAAACTGACCACAGTGGAGATCAGGGTGAGACACACACACACACACACACACACACACACACACACACACACACACACACACACACACACACACACACAAGAAGACATTACATTGATATACTTTGAATCCTTGGAGATGCATCCCTAACTTTAACTACAGTCAGTACATACCTAATCACAACCTTGACCCTAACAAAAAACTAATGTGGTGGTTTTCCTGGCTGGGACAAGCTTTTCATCCACACATGGGGAAGTGAATCTATCATAGTGTGACTGAATAGAGTTTTCTACCAACCATTTTGATATAAAGCCTCCATTAGGGTGCAATTCTCTATGACTGGGCCGCAGCCCGGTCCATCCACTGTTGTGACACTTTTATCATGACATGATGTATAGTCATGAAGTAGAATTAAATGAATGAATCTATGTTTAACCTTAATTTTATCAATTTACATTCTATTTTGACAACTTGGACTGAATGCAGTTGTTCAAGTCACTCTCCAGTCAAAACATGTGTTTTTCTTATAATTACTTCACTGTGCAAAATGATGTAGCCCAGGGGTTTCCATTTTTTTGTGTTGTACATTTTTAATAATGTTTCACCACTTAAACAATAATTTACATTGAACTACATCTTATGTTTTCAAACATCAAATTGTAAGAAATAAAAAATATAAATTGAAATCCCCACACTAAAAACCCTGTTAAATATAGTAGTAATAATAATAATAATAATAATCATCTTTATTTGTAGAGCACTTTTCAAAAACATGTTACAAAGTGCTTCAACAAGTGCAAAGACAATAATACCCAAAAGACAACAATAAAAGCAAGAAAACATTGAAAAGACCAAAATACACGTTACACAGATAAATATAAAATAAGTAAAATAGAATAAAATAAAAGATCGTGAAAGGCTCTCCTATAAAAGTATGTTTTAAGAAGGGACTTAAAAGAGTTCACTGACTCAGCCGACCTGATTTCCTCGGGCAGGCTGTTCCAGAGCCTCGGGGGCCCTGACAGCGAACGCGCTGTCCCCTTTAGTTTTCAGTCGAGACTCTGGAACAGACAACAGACCTCTGCCCGAGGATCTCAAGGTACGTGAATTACCGTCTCCTCGTCGTCAATTCTAAAACATACTGGGAGCCAGTGTAATGAAGCTAACACAGGGGTGATGTGGTTATATTTCTTTGTTCTGGTTAAAAGCCTGGCAGCTGAGTTCTGGACAGTTTGGAGTCGATCAGTAGATTTTGGGTTAAACAAGTGAAAAGGCTGTTGCAATAATCCAGGCGTGATGAGATGAAGGCGTGTAAAATGGTCTCGGTGTCCTTAAAAGTTAACATAGATCGAATTTTTGTAATATTTCTAAGTTGATAAAAACATGATTGAACAAGCTTTGTGGTGTGCTGCTCGAAATTTAAATTACTATCAAACCAGACACCAAGGTTCTTTGTAAAAGGCTTAATGTGATTTTCTAGGGAACCAGCAGATGGCAGTATTTGTTTTGCCATCTGCTGGGACCCTATGACCAGGATTTCTGTTTTGTCTGAGTTCAGCTGGAGGAAATTATTTGACATCCATTTTTTAACTTCACAAAGGCAGTTGTTAAGTGAACTCAGCATTCCAGGGTCTGTGGATCTGACGGGCAAGTATTTGTGTGTCATCAGCATAAATATGAAAAGAAATGCTATGTTTATGGATAATATGTCCAAGGGGAAGCAGATACAAGGAAAACAAAATGGGTCCTAAGACCGACCCCTGAGGCACACCATATTTAACTGGACAGAACGAAGAGACAAAGATGTTTACAGACACGCAAAACTTCCTATTTGACAGGTCGGATGAAAACCATTCTAGAGCAGTACCAGAGATCCCCACCCAGTGCCTCAGTCTGTCTAACATGATGTTGTGATCAATGGTGTCAAAAGCAGCGCTAAGGTCCAGGAGTACAAGGACTGAGCACATGTCTTCATCGGCAGACATTAAAAAGTCATTGGTGACTTTAAGCAGGGCAGTCTCAGTGCTGTGATACTTTGTGAAACCAGACTGAAACTGTTCAAATATTTTGTTATTTTCCAGTACAGTGAGCAGCTGTTTGGACACAATTCTTTCTAGAATCTTTGCAATAAAAGGCAGTTTTGAAATTGGTCTAACATTTTGATGGAGGGAGGGATCTAAACCAGGTTTCTTAAAAAGTGGGTTCACGCAAGCCGTTTTAAAATAATCAGGGACACAACCAGTAGATAGGGAGCTGTTAAAAACAGAGATCAAATGGGGGCCAACAGAATCCATTACTTTCACTTAAAACTTTGTAGGTATTACATCAAGTGGGCTGGAGGACACTCTCATTTGTGATACTGTTTTTAAACCATTATAGCTGGTGAGATACAGAGCAAGATTTATCAGTGTAGATGGAGCTCAAAGATACATTTTAATCCTCAACATAGTTCAAGATAAAAATTAACTAATTTTAATTTTGAATAAAACATAAAAAATGTCTTTAACTCTTCAGGGCACTTGTTTTTTTTATTGATTGGTGATTTTGAGGTCAATATTTTTCTGCAAATCCACACACCCTTTTTTCAGATGCCTGCGTTATTTCACTTAATATTGATGTTAGTTCATGTAGGTCACATATTTTACATTAATCTTACAAGACAGATAGAACATGTATAAACATACACATAAACATTTTCAGATAAAAATTACACCACCACAGATATTAATGGACATGGGGGGAAACAATGAAAACAATGTGACATTGTGTAGCTTACATGCTCAAACCTGCAGGGGAGGTGTGCTCAATGTCTTGATAAACTGTACGTAGAAAACACTGCAAGATGACTTTTCAGAGACTGGCCATTTACACAGCTAGTTTTCATTAAATAGTTGTCATGGATTTGTGGGGGTTCTTTGCTTATTTGAGTACCTAGGTGGTTGAAGATGAAGCACACACTTTCTACCAGTATTTGAGCTTCTCACAGTTGAAAGTGTTACGTGATGCCTGTAGGTGGAGCCAGAGAGGAGTAGTCAGCATCTTTTTGCACCGGGTTTGCACAGAATATCACAGCCTCTGTGGATGAACTGAAGAGATATACTAATTCATTAATAGGCTGTGTTTCATTAGTAGTTTCACTACAATTACTCATTCACTTCTCCTCAGCCCTTAGTATTATACAACAACATACTTTGCACGGAGGCCACAAACCTAACCTTTAAATCTCATCTGGCCTTGTACACTTTCAGCACTAAACTATTAAGGATCCATTGCCAGTTGTTGGCATAGCACTGTACTACTTTTTACTAATCATCAGAAATACAGATTCTTTTCAATGAGGCGAAGGCGTCTTCTACGCATAAATGCAATACGTCTGTAACAGTTTCTGATTTAGACATTTCTATTTGTGATCTGTATCATGATTATCATAACTGTAATTGCTACAGGTTTATGATATCTTGCAAAACAACAGTTTCCCCACGCGTTTATGGATATCTTTGGGAATAAAGAAGTAACAGAACAACAATCTTATGTAACTATTAACTGCAGTTAGTTGCATGACATTTACAACATATCAAGCTATGAATTAAATTTTAAGAACTAACTAGGCAACAAATTTATGTACATTACTGCCCCCTAACCATGGATGTATTTTCTAGCAACAAATTTATGACTGCAATGCATTGTGGGTGATATATACGCCTCTGGAGTGACCATCGTTGTTGACGTGCTCCCTCGGCCCTCCGGGGGTCACTCTCACTGAGTTCACAAGTTTTTTTCTGACAAATGGAACACACTTGTCGTGGCGGCTTGGATTCCCCCGAGGGCAAGTGCCGAGGGGAAGTCAACCGGGGCATGCTGAGCGACTAATGAAACGCAGCCATAGTGACAGAGAGAGTGAACCTCTAGAGGGCAGAAATGAGGATAATTAGAAGCCACTGGGTTACAGTCCCTAATGGTGAAACTGGGAAATTAGGCTAATGAGAGGGTGTGAGTGTGTGCATGCATGTGAGGCTTGTTGAGGACAGTGTTCCTGACTAACTTCATCCTCCTTGTCACTCTGTGTTTGTGTTCTGCAGCCGGAGGTGGATTTCTTTGGTCGAGCTGTTGCACCCAAACCTCAGAGGCCGCAGTCGTCCTCAGACACAGGTACTGTGTGACTTTGGTGCAGCTTCTTTTTTTCTGAACCTCTTGAGAACACAGGCTCTTTAGGGAAAAATGCCTTAAGGCACATCAGGTCCGAACACACCAGAGGTGATTACTGACTGTGTTATGTAACGTTACTAATTTAGAGCCCCTGCGGCAGACTGTAGGCAGGAGCACTGCCACCTGCATTTTCCCACTATAAATGCTATAATGTCATATTTCTGTTACCAGCATAAAATACTTGAAATGCCTGATATACAGCTCTACTCCTTTTATATTTGACAATAAATAGCCTTCATGTTTTATTTATGTAAATAAAATGTATAATACTGCCTACATAACTTGGTTTGCTACATTTCTTTAAAAGTCCTATAGTCACTCTAGCTTCAAAAACATAATAAACGTTTGGAGAGAAGTTACTGGGGCTCGGCCTCCCAGTGTCTTGGTGTCATTGAAAACAAAGATGACTGCTGTGTTCAAATGCGTCGCAGTTCCACACCCAAAATAGCAAATTTGCATAAACAATAGAGGTCTTGAAGAGAAGTGAAAAGCTTGTTTGTTATGTCCCCTCCAAAATGGCCACCTGAGATAAAATACTTTCAAAATAGTGTTTTCCACTTTGCATACAGCTTTGGAAAGGCATATTGCAGTTCCTCTGTGACTTCATATCATTTTTAGTAATTGCTTTTGTTTATATTTTCAGTATTTCTCATATACATTAAGTGTAAAAACCACAGCAACTTGCTCCTATCAGCGTGGAGGAAAAAGAGGTTTTACAAATATTCTGTGAAAGACCTCTTGTTTTAATTCTCTAAAGTTTAGGTAGGCGATAAATGCGATTGCTATTCAAACACAGGTACATTTTTATTCAATTGGTAACAGGCTCCAAGTCAGTGCTCAGTGGTCGTGGCAATTATAGGTGGACCCATTAAAGCTTTCTGAAAGCACTGCATTCCCAGAATTGATCAACATGGTAATCAGGGTGGGAACGCAGAACTGTGGCTGTTTTTAGGTCAAAGCAGGAACGGTGACAGGGTTCTGCGGACTAAAACAGGCACAGCTCTACATCCTGTGTCCTGATTACTTGGTTGATTACTTCACCAAATTTGCACCATAAGATAATTTGCTTTCCTGTTAATTCTGACAAACACTCCATACTTGCATAGAAATAGAAATATAGATCTGCAATTTTCAAGTGACACCCTATTGTGAAACATGACGCTGCCACAATGTGAGAGTGAACTTTCAAACCCAAAGGTGTTCAGGCTTTCTAATCGCATGAGAGTAATTCACTAGAGCCATATCGATTAGTTGATCAAATGAATCAGTAACAATTTTGATAATCTCTTCACACTTCAAGCAAAAATGCCAGAAACTCACTGGTTCCAGCTTCTATAATAGTCTAATACTCTTCTGTGATAATAAACTAAATATTTTTTTGGATTCAGATAAAACAAGCAATTTGAAGACATGACATTGGGCTTTGGAAAATTGTGATTTTATGTTAATGCCGAAGTAATAGTTAGTTGCAGCCCTAGATTAGTCACAGGCATTTAACTTGTTTTCAATCATTTTGCTTTCAATTTACTATTAGATTAAGTGACTAATGTTTTGAGCAATTGTCCTGAGAACCAGCGGGTCCTCTTTCTTCTTTCAATCATCCCAGTAGTGTTTTTTATTCTTTTTTTTTTTAACCTAAAAATGCCCTTTTCCTCTGTGCGTAGGTGAGAAATGTCCAGTTCTGTCTATGGGAACGGCAGTGGGCAACAGTGATGTGTGGTTCCGCTTCAACGAGGGCATGTCCAACGCTGTCAGACGAAATGTCTACATCAGAGAACTACTGTAACCCCCGAAACACACACACACATATAACTGCTTCAGTAACATCTGTATTTCTTTGTCCTGTGTTAAATCCGTCTGAATAAATCCAAAAATCCAGCTGTTAAATTCAAAACAGTCTTTTATTTTGATTGACAGTGTAAAGAGCCAATAAAAACATGTTGTTGTTGAACATTTCCCAGCAGTCCCATCAAAACAAACTCTAGAAAGCTACTCAGTGCTGTACACTCACACAGTAGTCTTCACATAAATTAAAAAGCATTCAGGAGTCTCCCAATAAATAAACATGGTAACAGCAATAGTGTGTGTGAGAGAGAGAGTTAGTTCAGCATGAAGGAGTATGGGAGTGCATGATTATGTCGTTTTTATGCATTTGTGACAGTGTGTGTGTGTGTGTATGTGTGTGTGACCATTAGAGGATCACACACTTGCCCTTCTCTACCCAGGGGTTGGCTCTCATCAGCTCAGGGTTCAGAAATGGATCTTCACAAACACAACCCTCGATCCACTTCACCAGCCTGCCAAAAAAAATAACAATACACACACCGTCAGCATGAATCTGATATGCGATACTTAGAGAGAGAGAGAGAGAGAGAGAGAGTGTGTGTGTGTGCGTGCGTGTGGACAATACACACTCGGTGACAGTGATGGAGGATTTCTCTCTGTTGATTGCCAGCTGATACTGAAGGCTTTCCACTTCTCTCCTCATCTGTGGGACGTCTAACTCCTCCATGATGCTTCTGCTGTTCGGACACACAGAACAGATTGAAGCTCGAGCTGATTTAAGAGTTCGGGCACACAGCGTCACATCAAAACTTGGTGGAAATAAAAATCAGACGTTTTGTTGTGAAAAGTGACACTGAGTTCTGCGGTCGAGTTCAGCAGCAGTAACATCTTTTAATTAGTGCATTCGACAGAAATTTTGCTTTCTCTTGAGTAGATACGTGACTTAAGTTTCACTTTTGGAAAGACGAAAATAGAGCAGAATAAACTGCAGTTTTTATTGCACAATCAGGATGTCAATATACTTCAGTGGTTCCAAACCTTTTTGGCTTGTGACTCTTTAAAACAAAACTGTATTTTCTTCTTGTATCTGCAAATGTCTACTGGATGTGACCACTTCACGCTGATTTCTCTTCACTTTATTTGAATAAGTTTAAGATGTAAAATAAGAATAAGCAGATGAAAAGTTAGTCTGAAAAATGCTTGTTTCAATGACCGTGTGAAGCGGAAATATTTTTTTGTTTTCCTCTCTTGTTAGGTCATATTTGTGACCCCTTGGTGGGAACAGCTGCTCTCTTTGATAGATTTGACAATATCTGAGAAAACCTTATAGACCAGATGGTTGCCTCCTTGGAGACCTTATTAGGACATAAATGTATAAATATAATAATAGTTACTGTCAACATGATATGTTGACCCATTAATTGAGACCACATCTAACTTGCTGTGAGTAGTTCACAAAAAAGCAATCTTAACCACTCATGTAAAGCATCAGTGCTTCCACTAGTGAAGGACATTCTCTTATTTTTTCTTCCATAGCTGAGCCCAGTAGCTTTTGGCAAACTATATTCAAAAATTAATACATATGTCAATTTATTTGGGGACTATTTTCACATGTGGATGTTCTGTTATTGGTGCTCCATTATTTAACGACAGCAGGTTGGTGTATGTGTGATTGACTCAAAATAAACAACCCATGATCATCGCAATGAAGGAACATGTCAGCCCATGTAACGGTGTGAAATTTAGTAAAGTAATAGGACACAAGTGTTAAGCAGCAATGTATTGAAGCATCAAAAGTAAAAATACTCATTGAGAAGAGTATTAGCGTATTATACGGTATGTCAAAGGTTGTCGTTGGTCCCCTTGGAAGTTAAGTCAAACCGCTTTTTTATGCTTTTGTTAGTTTTATCTATAGCACTGAAGCCTATTACAGGAGCATATAATATGTGCCATATGTAAAGTATTTATATATGCATAATATACACTCGGTTGCTAGTTTATTAGGTTAGCTAAAACTAATGTAGTCTAATACAACATTCCTGCAATAAATCCTACCTTCATGCAGTTTAAATTGCATTATACAGACAGGTGTTTCTATCATTTTGCCCTCCTATCAATGAGGGCAAGCTAAACAACACACTCACCTCTCTGTAAAATGCAAAACAGCTGAACAGCACTACATTCTCGAAAATGATCATAGTGTTGAATCAACTTCTCTCTAAACCAGCTTCAACAAAAACTGAACCTTCATGAAGGGAGGATTTATTGCAGGACTGTAGTATTACACTGCTTTAGTTTTTGCTGGGTGTACCTAATAAACTGGCAGCCGAGTGGATACTGACTGTATTTTTGCAGAGTGACTAGTTACTGTCATAAATGTATTGTAGTATCAAGTTGCACCATGTCAAAGGTATTTGTACTCTACTGAAGTACAGTAGCTACTCGAGGAAATCCAGTTTGTTTTTACATCGCTGGCTCCTTCAGTAACTTCGGTCACTTCAGTGCGCCGGCTGCATTTGCTGGCTTTTATTTCTATTTCTTTTAAATTCTGCCCCACCCTGCCACAGCAGGAAGCGAGTGAGGGCCCAGATGAGAGTTCAGGCCGACCATGGATCAGTTTAGTCCTCCCTATTGGGAACTGCCTCCCTCCTCCTCCCCCCACCACCTCCTCCCCCCCCACCACCTCCTCCCCCCTCATCCTCTTCATCGTTTTAATGGATCTAAGTAAGTCGCCTGCACGGTGCCTGTTTCCTCCACCAGCATCCATCCTGCTGGAGCCAGCTGTTCCGTGAAAATGCCTTCATCATTTAATTATATGGTCATCTAAATGCGTTACAGTGACATCAGTCTCTATCACTCAGCAATCAGGGACATTTCAGGCTACTGATGACACATTTACAGTAAATTAAATCGCATTTGACATAAACATCAGTGTGTAGGAGGATAATGCCGAGTATAGCTGGTCATTGTGTACCTAAAACATCCAAACAGCAGTTCAAACGCAGATGTATCGTGATTAGATGTGGATGGAAACGCATTAAACCCACCCCCCGCACAAACAACCGCTCTTACCGTCAGGCCTACCGGAGAGGACCGCTGGTCGATTTTGTGTGCAGCCGGCTGGTGGAGAATGCAAACGGGGCTTTGACAGCGACAATAACAGCTGAGAGTCGGCGGAGTTTCCCTGGCAGAGGAGTCCGGCTTCAGTGCAGGAGGAGGAGGAAGAGGAGGAGGGAGGAGGCTGCGTGTGTGTGTCGGCAGTCCGCTGCGCAGGGCACTCCCCTGCGCTCCTCTCTGGTAGCGACTGGATGCGGGATGCGCAGGGCGGAGAAAGGAGCCGCGCCGCCTGGTTTGACAGTCAAACGAGGGCTGGAGCTGAGGACGCACCTGTATGGAAATCCGGACACGCGCCGAGGCTGAGCAGAGGCAGGAAACACGCAAATGAGGACGGGCTCCGAAGGGAAAACAGCCCGGGAATTAATTTTAATTTCTGGTCACATGACCAGAGCCAATGTCGGTTTGTGTGTTTAGATTCTCCAGAGATCCCCAAGTAAAACGAAGAAATGTGAGGTTGAAGACCAAACATGTCCACAATGATACTCCAGTTTATATGGTTTTGGTTTCTAGATGACTTATTTTTCGTCAGACCACTAAGTCAAACTTTATGGGATCCAACATTTATATTGCATCCGCTTTAGCACTGAGCAGTATAAACTACACATGGTGCCTGCTTCTTCCTTCTTCCTATTGTTTTGGTTATTCTGTGGGTCAGGGTTTCAACCCCGTTTCAAAAGTCAGCAAGTGTGTCAAAATACAGGACTGGAACTCACTTTTCCTGGCAAACTGGCTAGTGTTTTATAATAGGGCCAAATAAAAAAACCCAAAAACAAAACCTTTAAGTTGTCCTATGAACCTCCAATTTCAATTATGACCATTTGAGAAACAATTCTTCAGTTACATATGAATAGTATGTAAGCACATCTTTTCAGCTTAAACTTACACTTAATTTCACATCTAAAAAGGAAGGGGAATGTCTTCTGATGTGGTGAACATCAACTCTAAGCCACTGGTGAAGTTCAAATATAAAAACTTATTAAAAATCAAATTGACATGCAGGTCTGTGGCCAGCTGGATCAAAATTTGGTGCCAAAGTTATTTTATGGTTGGCATGCTAGACTATTGGGCCAAAAGTACTACGGTTTTCTTGAATCACAACAGATCATTCAGAAAATGTTTCCAACTCAGTTACTGTTTATTCGACAAATACAAGTCAACAGTTTGATGCAATAGCTTCAATATTAAACCATATTACACACTGTAGTGTCTTCATTCAGGCTTGTTCCTTTAGAACAACAACAGCTTTCTGGTCAGTGGTGACATTGGGGGAAAAAAAAAAAAAAAAATTGGTGTTTGGGCACCTGAAAGAGACAAATGCAGATTAGACTAAAACAATCTGTGACAAACAGAAATATATCCTCTGTAGCCTCAGGTTAAGAGTTGGAATCAGGAGCAAATAGCTCTCATACGAGGTGTCAGAAAATGATTATTTGTCATCATTGGCTGTATCACACATGTGCAACACACATGCACAGACTTACCTTTAAAATAAAAACAAGATCACCAGCATCATCATGAAGAGGCACTTTCCCCATCGTTGTGTCATGAATCAACCTGTAAGCGAGAGTAGCTCGTTTTAATTCACATAAAGAAAACAACGTGTACCCACATTTACTGTTGGAGCCTCAGAAAAAAGTTAGAATCAGGAGCTGGAGTTCAGCTCTCATAGTAGGTGTCAGAAAAGTTTTGATTTTTGTCATCACTGGCTACAAGTCCTCAAATGTAAGTCACTTTGGATAAAAGCATCTGCCAAATGAGTAAATGTAAAATTATTCAAATGCCAACGTGGTGCAGAAACTCACCAGCTCTCAAATCCGGCAAAGGTCCTGGTCAATAAGAACTTCGATCTCAGGACCTTGGATCTTTGTTCAGAAGCTCTGAAGTTTTCAGTCTTCGCATTCTTACCCCAACAGTCCGAACTGTTAAGAGAAAGTGGAAACTTAAGGAAGTGTCACAGTTTGAGGTGAAGACTACACAATACACTTCAGAAGCCTCAGGGGGAAAAAGTTAGAATCAGGAGCTGGAGTTCAGCTCTCATAGTAGGTGTCAGAAAAGTAATTTGATTTGTCATCACCGGCTACAAGTTACTCAAATGCCAACATGCTGCAGAAACTCACCAGCTCTCAAATCCAGCGAGGTCCTTGTCAATAAGAACTTCGATCTCAGGACATTTGTGTAGCCAGTTCTGAGTTTCAGTCTTCTCATTCTTAAAGAGAAAGTGGAGAAATTAAAAGAAAAAAAAAAGTTAAAGAAAAGTCACAATTTTGGAGGTGAAGACTACACTAATGGGGTGGGGGGGGGGAGCCTCAGAAAAAAGTTAGAATCAGGAGCTGGAGTTCAGCTCTCATAGTAGGTGTCAGAAAAGTTTATTTTAAGTATGTCATCATAGGCTGAAACAGTTTCACATGCTTAAATATGAACTCACACATGGCAAGGCATTCAACTTTGATCCCAGTGCTCACCCTCAAGTGTTGGGAGATTTAATTCAGGTAGCTCCCGGGCTCCTCTGTGTACCAGCTTCAGCTGTATATGTAAAGTGGATTAAAAAAAAAAAAGTAACCACGTTGAATATTTAGGCATACCACCTTCATATCCTTTATTTGTTCATATTTCAGTAACTCGCCTCTTGTTTTTTACCCGTGGTCGCCACCCGCAAAACACATTAAGTTTCTTCATCTCAACTGCCTTGAAAGTCATCCAGGTGCCGACGCCAGCCTCCATGTAACTTACTGAAAAAGAGAAAAGGTCAGCTGAGGAATAAATATTAGATCTTGAACACAAGTTTAATTAGCTGGACCTTTGAGATTTTACGTCTACTTAACTACATACGGGAACCAAGTTAGGGCTGAAAATGTGAATGAAGATCTAACTTCGCATAGACTTGTTTTGTAGGTCAATGTAAGAAAGAGTACATTACTTTTGACTGTTTCAGAAGAGGAAACACGGCGTGGTGATCCGTTTGGTCTCTGGCCCGTGCAGAACAGCCACGTGTTGGTGACCAGACCAACGTGGTATTAAGTTGGTTCACAATAGCGTTAATACTCACATGTTTGACTTTTCTCTGGTAACCGATTAGTCTTCTTCCAGAGACACCGAACCGCCCGGTTCATCTCTGTTGCCGTGAGGTAAAGTTAAAGATAAAACGGGGTTTCGTCTCTCCTGCCATGCTGCCAGAACTAAGTGACTGCACCAGAGGTTAATATAAACCGCTTCCGTCCAACGGGAACCCGAAGCCTCTCCCCTTCCTGGGCTGGCTAGCTACATACAAAGCTGGCTAGTTTCGTTTGTCGGACTTTCTGAAAAGTGATTATGGGATTATCTGGCTATATTATATGCGTATCGGTCCCCCATTAATGTACTGGACAATGCTATCTGAACAACGAGTCGTTTTAACTAAGATAAAAACAGCACGATGCAGAAGCCGCCTTCTTCTTCAATTCGGCTGACTCGACGCATCGATGGCGTTTTGCTGCCCTCCACTGTTCGGCTGTCGTTCTTCTTCTTTTGGTTTATGGCGGTTGACATCCAAAATGTTGCACTACCGCCACCTACTGGATGAAATAGTTTCTCCAGTGCAATAAATTTACAGTGCCCACCTTACATTGTGCTGACCCCGCGTGGTGATTTCCCGCACAGTGAAGGCACTTTGCTTCTTCTTGCTTCTCTTCACAGTCCTCTCTTTCACATTTGTTCTCCCCACATCTCCCGGATCTTCTGACTCCTCTACATACTGCAGCCACATGTCCATATTCCTGACAACTGAAGCATCTTAATGGAGCTCTTTGATAAGGCCTCACCCTGTAACATATGTAATCTAAATATACCCTCTCTGGCAAATCTCCCTCAAAAGTCAAACACACAGAATTACTTTGCTCCATTTCTCCTTGTTGGAATCTTGTAAGTCTTCTCGCCTCACACTCGCCTTCAATACCGTGAAATTCCTCATCTTCCACTGACAGCGGTACGCCGCTTATCACTCCTTTCTTTTTGATTTCAGAACCAAGTGGGAAGCATTTCAAACTGCTATAATCTCACCGTGATATGGTGCAGAGTCTTGAAATCAGGATGGTTCTGGTATCCTTAGCAATATTTGGGGTTTAACAAATGTCTATGTAACGTTACATATTGCCCTACTTACTCATTTCTATACATTTCATGAAAAATGTCTGAAAAATGACAAAAACCATGGTTATTAGAGAGTTGCTTGTGATAAAGGTAACCCACTGGAGTCAGGGTGTTTTACTAGGGATGTGTTATTCTAATAGGCTTTGTACTGCAAAACATATACAAGTCTGCTGGATATGAAACATTATGATGACACTTTCTGTCTTTGTGCTTTACTTCTGCATCATAGACAGTAATAATTATTTGTAAACCATCCAGTAACTGCTCATGCATTGTCTTAAAAAGAAATGTGGATACCCCTGCCCACTTTTGATCTGTGGCTTTTTTTTGTTTTTTTGGGTTAGGCCCTTTAGTTCCAGCTGAGATAAATCTGCTGCAGCATACAATGATATTTCAGACATTACAGAAGCAAGGATTTTAGAAATACTGATGTCCAGTAGAGATTATAGCCACCAACCAAACCCTATACAATTTTCGGAGCATTTAAAAAGCCAGTAAATGTATTTTTCTTTCCAATTATGTTTTCTGTAAATGCTATCTCTGTACACAATAGTCTAATAGGGGTGGTGGTGGCGCATAGATAAGATGCTTGCCTTTGGTGTGGGAGACCTTCAATTCCCGCTGTGAAACATCCACCATTGTGTCCCTGAGCAAGACACTTAACCCCTAGTTGCTCCAGAGGCGTGCGACCTCTGACATGTATAGCAATTGTAAGTCGCTTTGGATAAAAGCGTCAGCTAAATGAATAAATGTAAATATTGTATTTATACTAAACTGGAAACATCAAATTGCCATGGTTTGTGCTGGGCTCTGCAGCGGGTGATGTAAAATGCCCAGAACTCCTCTGCCGAGCATCACTGAGGTGCCTGCATGGTGCCCAGAGAATAACAATACCCACCCAGCCACAGCTTATTCACCCTGCTGCCGACTGGCAAGAGAAATATCCACTCCCATATCACTGCGCTCCAGAGCAGCTTCTTTTCCCAGGCTGTGAGACTTTTAAATTTCTCTGAACTCCATCAAAATGATTAGTTTTTTGTTATGTTTTACTCTGTGTTGTTTGTGAATGGGTAGCATAAAGGGACAGCAACCGTAAATATGGTATTACAAACTTGGATACCATTTCTCTATACTTCCATGTATGTAATTCTAGTAAAAAACTCCCTTTTAATTTATTTACTTTTTTTGCCAAAAACTGTCTAACACTATAGTCTTGAAAAATCCCATTACATGTAATATATGTAGAATGTAAAATCCTTGACATGACCCTGCTCTATGCAATGGTAGCCACAGCCCTGAAAGTGGCATCCCAGATTTGTAGTTATAGTCTGGGGAAGGCCTTATTGCCCAACATCACCAAAGCTATTGTGGGTAAGTGGAAGCAAATCCCCGCAGACAGGTTCCAAAATGCTATGGAAAGCCCTCCCAGAAGAGCGGAGGAGTGTCATTCATAAAAAACTGGGGTTGCTGAAGAGGAAGAGTTAATAATTTCTGACTGTTCCTGCGCAAATGCGATATAAAAGAACCACAGTTAAAGAGTCATGTAAGGTTTAATTTATACATTTATTCTGATCACAGCTGTACAGGAATGCATCGTCACAGCAGAAAACACAACCTAAACCCAACCATGGCACAACAGCCGTCACAACACATCCAGAACTCAACCATAAATGTACAGGCTCAATCAGCTCACCTCAATTCAATGTCTATAATTATCATCATTATTATTGTTATTCACATAGAACCATCTGTCTCTCAAATATATCTTTGTTTTCAAAGAGCATAAAAATACAAGTGGACTCTTCATTGGGATGAACACTGGTGGTTGATCCTCTGTCTGGCCTACATGGGGGACCACTGAAAACTGGGGAGCCGAGGAGGAGCAGAGCCAATTTTTCACAGCTTACAGGAGGGCGCTTATATGGGCTCGTACAAGCCTTCTCAATGGTTACAGGAGGACTGCAGACAGGGTGATTGACTTTAGGGATCAGGACTTCAGGGATATAGGACTCACAAATCAACCTATAAGCTACTTTTGACATCACACACACACACACACACACACACACACACACATAAGGAGTTTATAAGGAACCAGAAAAAAAACCCATAAAACATTTTATGAGTGGAAAACAAGAAAAAAATTTTAAATATATGAAAGAACACTACCAAGGCACAGAGAGATGCAGAGATAACAAAAAGGACACAGAGGGAGATAAAAAGGGGGAAAGACAAGATGGAAGGTAGGCAGATTAGAGGCAGTTTTACTAACCAACACTAGAGGGAGCTCTAACAGCTCAAATACCAAGGTATATTATAAACTCTATGTTTACTGGATGTATACTATATAAAGCATTGAAATATAGGATTATCTTTTAAAAACACTGTTCACTGCAGCAGGACAAAGGGTTACACCGCATGAGTGTGCTTGTATATATGTGTCTTTGCATGTAAATGTGTGTATGTATATGTGTAGATTCATTTCCAAGCAAACCTCCATAGATGGAGCTAAACACCAACAAAGCAGAACACCAGCGAGCTCACAACCGATGTGATGTGAATCTGCGTGTGTGTATATTTTTGTGTGTTCTAGTGTCTCAAAATTCATGGACACACATCTATTATCGTCGCTCTGATCATTAGAATAACTACTGTACGAGTGGGAGGACATTGACATGAGCATCAGCAGGGACTACACACACTCGTAACGACAACAACGGCAACAATAACAACAGCAACAACAACAGCAACATGAAGAGAGACAACACACAAGTCAGGGAGTCCGGCTAACCACAATCCTCCACTCATACAGAAGAGAAATTGAGGCCCCGATTCATCTGGAAAAATGCATCCCTTTGACATCGCAGGAGTGAGACAGACTCAGAAAGCAGCCTGTCTTTCCATGTGCTTTTAAAAATTCTCTCCGGTATCTTATCTGTATGCATCTTTTCTATATATCTAGATGTCTATCTTCCCGTCAGTCAGCCAGTTTATGTGCTTATTTTTGCAAGCAATATGCTTATCAGTCTGTCTCCCTGTCTGACTGAGTTACCATCTCTGTCCTAGCCAGAGTCTGTAGAGATAAAAGGATGAGGAAAATGATTGTGCTTCTCGATCCACGCAGCCGAATGAGGCTGGGCGGCGGCGACTCGCTTGGCTGCAGAGGTCAGAGGTTGTGTGGGAGCGGCCTCCTCGCATCGGGAGGCGAACTAGAGCTACCGCACCAGACGAGGAGGACTCCCTCCTCAAAGTACTGTACAAGGCTACATGAGAAGCGCTCACGCAGGAGGGACACACGCTCAAGCACACACGCACACACGCTCTCAGCGCGCCAGCATCGAGCCTTGGGAGAGCTTTCTTGATAACACCTACACATGATGGGGGGAGAGGGAGAGGGCTTGCAGGGAGTGAGGCGTGGGCAGGAGATCAGTCGAGCATTGCATCCAATTGGTCTGCCAAGTCGTCAAACATGCTGCCGATGTCGTCCAAGATGGAGACTGTTGTCTTCTTGCTGGAAAGAGAGCTGGGAGATGGATAGCAAAAAAGGAAGATGTTAGCTGATAATGAGGCAGACAGCACAGTCACAGTAGTGGATCAGAGGTGTGAAGGGGAGGGTATTTGGTATTTTTCCACATTGTTAATTAGCATTTTAAAGATCTCTTTTAATGATAACTGCAATGCTCCTCAACATAGATACAGGATTCTCCTGGATACTAACAATACTTCAGACCTGCAATAACTGACTTTTTTATTCACAGTTACGGAGCAACATCATCATTCATTCATTCTTTGTTCATCACTACAAGCAACACCTTTCACATTGTCACATTGTTTAACCATTGTCATTTGATATATAGCTTTTAACTGTAGTTACATTCAGTCATTTTCTCTACAGTAGTAGCAGTTTATATTGGTAGTGGCGCAGCCATTCCACGCTGGAATAAGATTGCCTACCTTAGTACAAGGGATGCACAGCATGTAATCCAGTGCAATTTGATCTGATTTATAACTGCCTCAATACTTACTGTTCACTCTCAGAGCTGTATTAAGTCCTGCCATTACAGGAAATGCAATGACCTTGTTTGGTTGGGCTGTAAAGAGATACACCGGTTGCTGTTCAAAGTGTTCGCTGTAGAATTAAAATGCACTTGCTCTAACTATGGCAACCCAGTTTATTTGTCAAATGCACCAGAACTGAAACCTTAAGCACTGCAATACTAAGTTTATGTCATGGCAACCAGCTATAAATACTCCAACCTTGTTTCCGTCTGTTTGTTTTGATGTAAGGCTCCAAAAAACTACAGTACACATCAGCCTTAGCAACCATAGCTATGGTAAATGATGCCAGCCAGAGGCCACAAATCAGAGCTGTGATAAATTTAATACAGTTTATTGTTGTTTACAGAATTCAAAGTGAATGAATGAGTCTCAAAACACTGGATGTTTTATCAGATTTCTTCAAAGGCTTCAGCTGGCTTTAAACTCTGTTTATGTTTCTTTCCTTTTTTTCCCTCATTCGCTTTCTTTCTGAATGTGAGATTAACTTGTTACCAGATATGATTGTTGAGCACATGCTTTTGTTTTGGTCAAATATGCATTACAGCCTTGCTAATAGGCAGCGTGAAAAATAAGATTTAGAAAAACTAAATATAAGGAATAGAAATTCTAAATATGGAAGTATATGTAAACATTTGCAATGTTTCACATGTCACACTTTTAAGTCAAACTATAGATTAAAATTGTATACATTTTATACATGCTTCTTTTTTCTTTAAGGTTATATGTACACAAGAGAGCATCATGTCCATCCCAGCATTGGAGGCGCTGCAACTGCCAGTCACCAAAACATGTGCATGCATAAGATGAACAGTACATTCATTTTCATAACACTCGACGCCTGAAACAAGTCTTCTCGTTTTGCATCACGACATTGTGTGAGGAAAGCTAATTTATGCACTGATCCTCTCATCATCAACTTTGATGCCAACAAGTTGTCCCGAGAGATTATTGTTGGATAGAGATGGTACATTCTGTGGCAAAATCTGAAGATTAACTTCATAAATACTCACTCGTTTTGTGCGTCCTCCTCTTTCATTTTATGTTCTACAGCCTGCACAGCTGCCGCCAAGGAGGCACTGGTCTCCTCCAAACGATGCCGCACCTCCTCCTCCTGCTCTTCTTCCTCTACGTGACCCTCCACCTCTCTCAGATTCTCTTCCTCTGCTCTCTTTTTCTCCTCCTCCTGCTCCTTGTGCCTCTTGTGCTCCCTCTCTCTCCTCCTCTCCTCTTCCTCTCTCCTCCTCTCCTCTTCCTCCTCCACCTCCCGTCCTCCCAGCAGGTCGATGGAGAGGCCGGCGATGGAGGAGCGGGGAGGTTTGACAGGGTGTGGAGAGGGGGTGGAGGGACTCTGGGCCGGAGAGGGGGAAGTAAGAGGGAGTCCCGGAGAGAGGGAGGGAGCAGAAGGGGTGTCAGGAGCTGGAAGGGGGGCGGTAGAGGGAGGAGAGGAGGGTTTGGGGGCCGGGGTGGGGCTGCCTGCAGCTGGGCTGGTAGCAGCAGGACTTGGGCTCACGGTAGCTGAAACTACTATTGCTTTGCCTGGTTTGGGTGCTGTTGGAGGTCCACGGGGTTTTGGGGACACAGGAGGAGGGACACGCTTCGGCTCTGATCAGAGAGAGTCAGAGAGAATGCCGTCATTAGTCACTCACACATACACAAGACCTGTAGAGGACTGGTGCTGGATGAAGATCATTTTTGGTCAAAACGTCACCATAAATAATCAATAAATAGCAATCTTTATATTAAAATTATTTATTTTTACCTTTCTCAACCTTTTTCCACCCAGACTTTCCCCAGGTGACACTAGCAGTGCAGAACCTTTAATTACTATTTTTTTAATCAGAGATAATTCATTTTGGCAACAGAAATTGACACAATCTGGTCAAATCATCAAGATACCATTTCAAGGCAAATCTATAAATAATAATATAAACAGAAAAGAAAAGCATTAAGTCCATCCATCATCAACCGCTTATCCTGCGTACAGGGTCGCGGGGGGGGGGGCAAATATACTAAACATGATCATGTTTAGCATATTTGCTAGAAAAAATAATTTAACCATTTATCGATTAACAAAATGGTTGCAGATTTATTTCCTGTTGATAGACTAATTGACGAACTATTTCAGCGCTAGTTTTTCACAAAAGGTGTTAAGATCGCTTTAAAGCTCTTACGTGGGCCAAGTTAAGAAGTATACAATATAATTGCAACATCCCTGGTTCAACTCCAACTGGGGCCCTTTGTTGCATGTCATCCCCCTCTCTCCCTGCATTTCCTGTCTGTATCGCTACTACTTTAATAGCGATATATAGTTTCTATCACCTTATAAATATCGCTAAGATAAAACTTATCTTAAATGCCAGAGATACGGAAACGGTTAGACATGCTTTTATTTCATCTCGCCTGGGCTATTGCAACAGCCTGTTCTCATGTCTAAATAAAACCCTGAACCGTTCTTATCTATATGTTCTTATTGATTACTTTTAAAGCTCTTAATGGCCTTGCTCCAGAATATATTCTTGACCTATTAACCCCTTACGATCCTGTGCGCAGCCTGAAAACTAGAGGAGATAGAGCCTTTGCCTGATGACATCAGGATGTCGGAGTCAGTGTCTTCTTTTAAGTCTCGCCTGAAAATTTAGTTATTCTGGAAAGCGTTCACTGATTTTATCTGATAGGCTAGCCCTCTTATTGTTTTAATTTCATTTTAATTTGTGCATGTTATGTCGTATTTTATTGTTGTCGTTTTTAACTGTCATGATTTTAATGTTTTTATCTTCTGTGAAACACTTTGTACTCTGTTTTGATAAGTGCTCTACAAATAAAGTTATTATTATTATTATAATTGAAAAATTGTAATAATATATATATTATTATTATTATTTTTATTATTATTAAATAAAGGCAAAATGCCAATTAAATATCTAAAAGACACTGTGGCAGAAATGCAGCTTAATATTCCCACTCTTCAACAACACAGTTTCAACACAAGGACACTGATGTTGAAGGGCTAAAAGGCACCACATATCACTGCTTATTTCACAAAAATTAATACCACCAGAATACTTACATGCTATGATCGCATTAAAAATCTACACATTGACAGACAACTCTGACAAGGAAGCATAACTCAATGACTAAATAACAAATCTTCAGTTGTGTGTTTTGTGTGTTTCTCACCAGGGCTCTGTGCCAACTCAGCGTTATCAGGCCCCGGTATGGGGACCCTGCGAGTCGGAGTTGGAGGGTCAGCTTGTGTCTTCTTCAGGGTGACCGTGGATGGTTTGGGTGAGACTGGTGGCTTCAGAGACTTCCTAGCCTCCATCCACTCACAGCTCTCTCTGCTGGTCTCTGTTCTATCAGAGACCTCAGACACGGGCCTCCGCCTCAGGACCACACCGCCGTTCTGCTGCGGCAGCTCACCTCCGTTTTTCCGGCTACTATCTGTTTGACTGCTGGGAGAGTGTGGTTGGTTATTGCTTTGACTGACCCTTTCCGTATGGTCGGGCGTGTGCGGTCTCCTGCGGATGGTGTCGGAACCAGTTGTCATGGTAACAACAGTGGTGGTCGCGGATGCAGGTGCTTCAGAGTCTGTTGGCAGAGGACGAGGCTTCCTTCTGAGCGTTGCTGTGCTGTCTGTGATCTCTGATGCTAAGGGGACTACGGTGGAGCGGGGCCGTGGCTCCGGACGTTGCTGGGCCGGTTGTCGAGCTAACAGGTCAGTCTGATCACTGGGGAGGCCTTCTAGTCCACTGATGGTCCTGCGGCGAATTAAGACATCCTCTTCCTCAGATCCAAGACCCCCTGCGCCTGCCTGCCGACGAAGTGTGGGTGGACTCACCTGGAGGTCACATGATTGTTATTTTGACCATAAACATTTTAAAATAAGATTCTCATAGTACACACCAACCACAAAGACACACACACACCCACCTGTAGGTAGCTGGTGCTGCCTCCCAGATTCCTTGGCAGGGTTTTGGCTCCACCCACGATGGATGACTCCAGCATAGCGGCGAGGCTGCGAACACTCCCAGAAGCCCCCTCTGATCTCTCCAGGCCCGCTGACTGCTGAGATCTTAAAGCTGATCCCAGGCTGCCGCAGTCACTGGCTCGCCGCTCTCGATAGGTTGGCAGCCCTAGTAGCCCCTCCACTTGTCCCTCTCCCTCCCCGTCACCCCCAGTAATGGAAGAACAAGACCGTTTAGGTGGTGTTGGGGGCCGACCTTTCCGACGGGGGCGGAGCGTGACAGATGATTGGCTGCGGTTAACGGTGACATCATTAGGGGCGGCAGTATGTGCGGAGCTGCTGCGGCACACGGTGGCGTATCTAGAGTCTGATTCTGAGCCAATTAGACTATGAGTTCTCCGTCGCTCTTCCTCCTCACTGGGGAGACGGAGCAGCGGTACTGATGAATCTGTTGCTGTCATCTGGGTGGAGGGACGTGGCTGAGCTCTGGGGGAGGCCTGCTGGGTCCGGCCATGCGGGGGAGTCTGAGGTGGAGTTTGTGGGGGGGTTTGTGAATGTGCGAGACCTGGGCGAGGTTTGGCCAGCGGGCTGGGGGCACCGTCCCTCTGCTTCCTCACCTGTCTCCGTGGCTCTGAGCCGGTGCTGCCACCTGGGCTGGATGGAGGTGTAGAGGGGCTCTGAGGAGGCTCAGAGATACTTTCTCCTCTCTGTATCTCCTTCAGTCTCTTCACTCCCAACATCAGCTTCTTCTGATGGCCTGGGGGGAGGCAGGGGTGTGAAGGAGAGACATAGATTAATAGTTGTTGTGAGGTAGAAAGACAATAAAACTTATTTTAGACCTTACCTAGAAGTATTCCAGAATATTTTATGAAAATCAAATATGCTACTTTAACGTCGACCCTTGACCGCATCCTGCACTAGTAATCGTGATCATTACATCTAAACCACAGGTTCCCAATCCCTGGGTTGCGGGCCGGGAACGGGCCTCGGAACATTTTCTACAGGGCAACAAGGAAACTATTTGAATAGACAATAAGCTGAATAATAATTACGAACTATACTATAGGCTATGTTTGTGGTAATTACCTTACTTTTTTTTCTGAGGGGTCTATCTAAGTAACCACACTAAAATTCAGAGCAAATTAAGTTCTGAAACTTAACTTAATTTGCGCTGAATTTGAATTTGTTTAGTTACTTAATTTTCTATTTACAGTTTTTCTCAATTGCTTAAACACTATAAACAGACTTTTGAACTAAAATTTCTAAACCATAACTCAATTTTTCAAAAAGCACACCCATTTCTCTAAACTCTACACACAAATCCCTTCATTTCTCATTGCCTACACCATGCGGTCATTGAGAAAACACAAACATTCAATATTGTTCAGTCAATCAGCACAGATTGAGCTCAGTTAGCACCCAGCTACCCAGGTGGAAACACAAAGAGTCAAAATTGATAACACACCAGTCAGAACCTTCAATAGATGAATAAAAGGGCCGGACTCAGTTCATTCAGTTTTGGAACAATGGATCCAGAGAAATCTGAAGGAAGGGGTAGAGGACACCACAGAGGAGAAGGAGGAAGATGAGGAGGAGGAGGAGGAAGAGCGGTAGGAGGAGGAGGAGGAGATGGGATAGGAGTAAAATGAGGAGTAGGAGGAGGAGCAGGAGGAGGGCGGAGGAGGAGGAGGTGGAGAAGAAGGTGGAGGAGGTAGAGGGAAGAGGAGTAGGGAGGAGGAGGTGGAGAACCAAAAACAGGACGCTGGGGCAGAATAATTAGTTGTTTGGTGTGTTGAACTGTACAGCACACTATTTGTTACTTCTTTTGTTGTGTTCATCATGTGAAAAGGTTTTTGAGGGGGGGGGGGGGGGGACCACAAGCAACATTACTAGTAACAAAAATAAATAAATAAAGTTTTTCTCACCAGTGTGTAAGACTGTGTTGTAGTGTGTGTGTGTGTGTGTGTGTTTGCTTGTGTGTTATGTCTGATGGCAAAGTTTTGTTTTTCAGTGAGACTGAATGGTTTTGAGTGGAGAGCTTCATTTTGACCTGAAAATAGGAAATTGGGGAATTGGGAGAAGTTTTTTTTTTTTTTTTTTGGGAAGAAGGATTTGTGTTTAGAGTTTTGAGAAAATAGGCATAATTTCAAGAAATGTGTTGAAGCAATGGAGAAAAACTGTAATTGTGAAGATTTACATTTGTCTTATTTTGTATTGTCTTGTACTATGAACGTATACTCTGTCAACAAAATGAATGCTCTGTGATTGATAACTGATAACTGAAAGCTGATAACTGATAAAGTGAATAAATCCAGATAGAATAACAGAACTTATCCCTTTTTTAATTATTGTATGTGTGGTAAAGTGGGGTGATGATTCTTAATGTAAATAATAGACTGATGTGTAACCCTGAAAGGCTAGTTTTGACTGACATGTCTTTAATTTATATGTTTTGACAATCATACTTTTCATCATTTACATTAAGTGAATAAAATCAAAGCCTCTATATCTCTACTTACTGTCTTATTATAGTTTTATTTGTCTTACCGAGCTTAGTAATACCAATCTCTTGCAGATCCTCAAGGCTGATGTCAGAGATGAAGTCAATGTTTTCATACCCATTCTGAACCAGAACCTGGTAGTACTGACTAAGACCCAGGTGAGACAGCCAGTCTGCCAGATTGGCCTGAAAAACACACAGGGACACACAGACACGGACACAATGTAAAAACCGCAGAAGATACAGACTAGAATTGTAGTGCATTTTGAATCTAAAAAACTAGTTTCTTTTCTGGAAGAGCTGCATGTGTGTATGCTTGTGTGCGTGCAGCTGGCAAAACTCAACATCTCCACCTTTATCTAGTTTGTATAGTACACGTGAGAGTCTTACAGGCTTGTGGTCCGGCAGCCAGTCTGTGGAGGGAAGCTTGCTGATCTCTGATGTTAACTTCTTTCGATGTCCAGGCTTCATGACCCCAATTGCCGTCAGGTCCTTCAACGCAAAGCTCACTTAGTCACATCAGGAATTCACCACGACTACTGGAGGTGTCTTTTTCTTTTAAATGCAAACAATTTTATGCATACGTTTGACATTTGTACATGAGCTGCGTCTGATATGCCTTCAGGAATATTTTGCTTTTGCTTTTTAATCTCTGATGAGTGTCCCCTGCCCTGAGGGGGGTTACGTCATACCACTGTGTCTGCTTCAGTACACACACACACACGCACACTGAAAACACACTCAAGGACAAACACAGAGGGGCATTTACGGCACAGACTGCAACACACGGCCATGTGTGAACACAGGTATGTAAATGAAGCAGACAGAGTATGAGAAGTGACTGGTTGAGGCTCAGGACTCACACCGGGGGGTCAGGTGACAGAGACAGGAGGGTCATGATGACATCATCCAGGTCAGTGGGGAGCTGATTTGAGAGCTTTGCTGGGCGGAGCCTTGACAGACAAGGGGCGGGGCGTGAGGGGGTCAGGGGTCATGACCTTACCTCAGGGGTCATGCGGCTAATGGTGTCTAGATCATATCCCGCGGTGAGGAAGTGGGTGGTGTAGAACTGCAGCTGAAACTCACCCAGCCACGCCACTACTGCCTGCTTCTAGAACACAGAACACAGAACACTACTGCCTGCTTCTAGAAGAGTCCACAGGCCTCTTCTAGAGCACAGAACACAGACCTGTTCTAGGACACAGCATGGCAGCCTGCTCTAGAACACAGGGGAGAAGAATGTTCTAGAAAACAGCACAGACACCTTCCATTGCAGTCCCGATATTTAACCCTGCTCTACGACAAAATCTAGAAAGTGTTTACCAGCAAGGAATGGGAACCTTTTCTGGAGCACATAGTAGAGAGCTTTTCAGCTTATCTCTGGTTGTCTTTAGCTTACCGAACAGTAACTGTGCAAACACCGGCACAAATTCTACATATATTTATGCTCAAAAACATAACTGTGTCTAACTTACTGCTACTAAAATATGCAGTAAATAACTTAAGGGGTTTTCAGGAATAACACTATAAATGGATCTCTCAGTAATATACATTACTGCCAAACAATACTGCTTGTGATTCATAAGTGTTCGTAAAAATAACAAGACACATCCTAAAGGACAAATAAAGAACTAAGTGAATGTGAAACATGTTCCACTCAATCATCCCTGGTGCTAACTAGTTTTGTTAGATCACAAGCTTTGTGATCTCTGCCGATGAGACTTCTGCCCCCATCCAATTTTGACATGCAGGAGATTCAATGACCGACCCCACAATTAAAGGTTGATTAACACCTGGTTTTTACTGCTGGTTATTCGGGCTATTTTTTTGTTTTGTTGTTTTCTCACTGATTTGAGCAGGTCAAATATATTTCTATTCATCTGTATTGTATGTAGTAGTGTTAGGAGTCTCAGAGGTGGAGATCTCAAAAATCCCTGCAAATGAAAGTGAAACTACCGGTATGGTTAAATACCACTAGGTATCATTAAGTGTGGAACAATGGTTTTGTAATTTGGTTTGACTTGACCCTTTGCTAGGTCAAATTAGAGATTTTTTCTTGCAACCAATGAGAAAACACTAAGAACACTACTGCTTTTGCTTCTATGAGGGAACACTGCTGTTGCCTGGCAGCTAGTAAATGCTTGATCCTAGAAAACGCCGTCTGCTTGCTGCTAGAACAAACACAGAAAATTTAACCCTCACAGAACACACAGGGCGGGTTCTAGAGTAGAGCGGCAGCATGTGGGTATCTCAGTGTGGCGTGAGGGCAGGCAGGGGGTTGGGTGGAGGGACAGACGGCTGACTCCTCAATGTGTCTGTCAATCTGTCTGTCTCCATTTTGACACACTGGCATGCCCATCCTCAGGGTGTCATCTGTTCAGGTGCAACACAACCACGCTGGCAGACACCTCGCTGTGCCCACTGAACGCACCCTTAGATGTCCTTCTCTCAAACCAAAGCGCTGGTTGAGAGGAAAAACAGCAGCAACAGAAAAGAGGAGGCCCCAGAGTGAACCAATCTGCCATCCAAAAACTCACTTTCCCATCGTCCTCTTCTGCCTTCCGCTCAAATGACCGCTGTTCATGAACTGTGCAACTGGAGGAGCCTTGGTGTGGAGGTGAAAAGAGGAGACATGGGGAAAAAACAAGAGGGGAAAAAAATATTACTTTCAGTAGTAAATGATAATTTTGTTGTTTCACTCTTTTTTATTTTAATTATAGGTTTTAACATAAACCCATTACCCATACTCAGAACATAGTGTATTTCTGTTAGTAAACCTTTTGTTTTGTATTATCTAGTGATCAAGTGCAGTTTTTGAGGGTGAGAAGCAGTGGAGAAATTAGATCAAGTAAGGTTTATATTCCCTCTGCAGTCCTTCATAATAATTCTGGTAACACCTTTCATGCTTGGCTAGCTTTGCTGTGTTACCATTACACTTCCCACATATCACTTAAACCAGTTGAATGACAGCAGATTAAAATATGCTAATTTATATGCTTCCTTTAAAGTGAGATTACTAAATCATCTACAACTAGAAGCACAGTGCCCACATTAAAGTTACATGCCTACACAATACACTGTATATGTGTGTATAAATATGTCACACATGATTTATAGACACATTGTGAATGTACTACTTTCTGTAGCCCCAAGCGAACAAAGAGAGCAGCTTCTTACAAAAACTTGTGCCATGTCAGGAATGAAGTTTACTAGTTACAAGTGGGCCCTGATCCAAGCATTAGTCATTCAATACAGGCTGTGGTTAATACATGATAGCAAAACATGCCAGTCCAGAATGCTCATTTTAACATCAATAGGAGAACGCCAGCCATCTGCTGATTTTTATCAGCTTTACTGGAGCAGATTTATATGCTGAGTGCTTTCCATTCTAAGGCCGATGTTATCCTACTGCAACTGCCTCTTTCTTATCATGTTTTTTCTTTGGGTGCTGCACTGGAACATTTAAATTTTTGTGGTCCATCTCCTTATTTATGGTGGCTATCGCTGCTCAGGTTAATTACAGATTTTCTATTCTGCGTATTACACGTAGCCTAAAGCCTAAAACGAATGAATTCCTTGGGGCCAAAACGGATTTTTCCCCAAAACAGAGCGACCTGTTCCCTGGCTGTTTAGGACAGCATTTTATAGCAACTTTTATAAATAAAGCATGGGTAAGGCTGTTTGTATCTGATGTGAACAGACAGGTGGTCTTTAGAGGGCCAGGCTGACTAAAAGTGAGATGAAGTGAAATTATTCATAAAAGCAGCGATCCTAACAAACCCTGAGGCACTTGTCATACTGGTGAACACCGCCTTGATCTGTTTTAATTGTAATCACTTTACTACAGAGCGAATGCTTTTTTTTTTAATCGCTGGTATACAGTTTTTTTAATAGCAAGTGAGGACAAACTCACTCATTTCAAGTAAAGCCAAATATTTTATTTTCTATTTTATGCTGTGTTTGGGTGACTTGGTGTGCTTACTCGCTGACTGCTCAACAGACTGCGACTGCTCCAAGAGATGCTCCTTAGCCTTTACCGACTGGGACAGCACGGTGGCCAGGAGCTAAAACACAAAGACACACACAAACATGGTCAAACACACACACAGACACATGGGCACACACATGCACTCACAAGTGAAACATTTACTCAAGCATAATCATTCAAATCTTCATGGTACCGTGTGACTCAGTTCAGCGGTGCGCGCACACACACACACACACACACACACACACACACACACACACACACACACACACACACACATAACAGACAGATTCAGGCTTGTGACACTCTTCCTGCTGACACTCTGAACTTCCTGCAATTTACCAACACTGATGCAGCAGAAATCCTAGAGTAAACACTTCTTAAAATAGATGATGTCCCTACAGCAAAATACAGAAACACCATGCAATTCGGCTAATTGCTCATTCAGCATTATTAAGGTAGTACCTAAAAATAGACTTATTATATCTGGTAAAATAATTAAATTTAGAATGTGCTAAAGGTGTTAGAGAGCAGACCTGCAGGTTGTCATCACTGATTATAAAAAGGAAAGCACACTAGAGAATGTGAATGTGAAGTGAATTAAAATACCTTCACTATTTTGACTTTAGCCAACAGTGTGATATATTGATAATCTGTTTCCTTACAAATACATACAAATACTTGGTGATCACATACCATGTGTGATACATGAAAGCTTGTTGTTAAAAGTATGAATTCATTACTTCTTTTTACAAAAATTACTGTTAAATTTAGTGTAGCTGACGCCAGACAACCCACTTTTCCACACGCCACTTTTGTTAATTAACTATGTTGGAAGTGACACATGGTTACACAATCTAACAAAACCAGTCTAGCACAAAGAGAAGGTATTCAGGGATGTATACAGTAGAATTTAGTTGTTACAGTTTGTCCAGACAGAAAAGGTTGATATTGGGATTTTCAGGTAAAATTTTTCTATGTGACTGATTTTAAGGAGAAACCAGGAGGCCACCATCTTAATGCACCTGGTCTACTGTTGAAAAAAAGAGATCTCTCCAACGGAAGAACAGACTGAGCAGGAAACAGAACTGTGGTTAACTTGATAACTAGGCTTTGTGTTTGTTTCCTGAAAATGTTATGTCGTTTCCCAGAAATGACGTGCTTGCTGTTTTGTAAAGATTCAGCAGCAGTGTGATGTAAACACGTGCAAACACATGCACACAAAAAAAGTCTCTTACCTTGACCCCTTCAGCTTGTGCGTGCAGGCCTGGAGCGTTAAGGCCATGTGTGTTGACTCCTGGTGTGGTTGCCGGGTGTGGACTGGGGGCGGGGGTGGTCAGAACATGTGTGTTTCCAGAACTCTGCAAGCTGCTTGATGAACGAACACTGCCGATGCTGCCCACACTGCCACTGCGCTCGCCACCTCCACACACATTGCAGGATGCAGTATTACATAGAGGACATTCTTCAAATACATACATTGTAACCTGACAACACACTTTTGAGTTTACCTGCCAACGGTTTGCGTAGCACCCAGATATCCTCGCTGGTGTTGCTCTGCTGTCCCAGAGTTGGAGAGCCTTGAGGACTTGGCTCTGCAGTCCGTGAACCTGTCACATACACCGCACGCACACATGCACACACACATATATTATAACCAAAAATGCAGTAACTAATCAACAGCTACACAGACACAAATGATAATGTGTCTATTATAGTTATTAATATAAAAATGTGTTTACTCTCACTTTAACCTGCTTAGGCTCACAAAGATACACTCACTCACCTGCACATTCACAAAGACAAAATTACTCATAGTGGTTGCTCCACCCCTGAGCGCTAATCATTCAGAGTATCAAAACCCACAGATCTGGTACAAATCATTGTGCACTTGTCTGCACAATATTAATAAATTAATAAATATTTCAATAAATATTGTGCAGACAAGCGCTGGTCAAAACACAACTTCACTTTAAATAAAACATCCAATTATTTAAGAAAAGTTCCAAGAATATTGATATAAAATTGTGAATAATGCCTCTCAAAGCTTCTATAATATGCACAGTATGTGAAGTTTAAAAAGTTTAAAACGGTGCTTTTAATAGAATAATTCAGTTAAAGGGTCAGTTCAATCAAATGACAAGAAAGATATTCCATATTTAGTTTTAAAAACTCTAGTTAATGTAGTTAATTGGGATATCCCATAGGCTAAAATGGCAATAGAAATCTAATTTTGTCATTAGGGTGAACTTAGTTAATATATATGTACATATACATAATCTACATAAATCTACACACACACAAACACACATACACATATATAATATATATGTAGTTGCAGTGAAGTGCTGGAATAAGCAGATAGGTCATATATTCTATATGTGGTCTTGTCAAACAGCGTGGAAAGGATGCTTATCTGTGCTTTAAAGTGATACTACAGTATGTACCTGTCTGACTCTGCTGCTCCTGAGAAGTGGAGAGAGGAGGAGGAAGAGGAGGAGGAGGAGGAGTGGACAGAGGAGGAGTAGACAGAGAAGGAGGAGAGATGGGAAGAGGAACGTACCCAAAGGAGGAGAACCGAGGGAGGGACTGTGTGTTGGGGTGAGAGGGAGGAGGGGGAGGCAGATGCAGGGGGAGGACTTTGGAGGGGGGGTATGAGTGTCCGTTGACCGAGGCAATGGGACAAGGGTTGGGCCTGCGGAGCAGGAGGGTGTGGCACTGCTGGGAGGGGGAGTGACCTGGACACAAGCCAGGAGGAGGAAGGTGCAAAACAACAACAACAACACAACAACAACAACAACTGATCAGTCAACTTGAAACAAAACAAATCTAATCAAATTTGAAAATGTGTAAAATAATAATTGATTAAAATCAAAATATGAGAAAAGTATACATCCATATATCCACAGGGAATATATCTCTATAAATTAAATATAATATCACTATAGCAATAAAGCAAACAAACAATATGAACAAAAGCATCACAATCTAGAGCAGGTTGGTTAGACGGCTTTATTAAGTAGGGAAGGTGACAGAAGGAGCAGAAATATAGAGGAAGGGAGGAGGGTTGACAGCCAATATGGGACAGTATGTGATCAATGGAAATGATTGACAGATTGGGAAAAACAGACGGGCTTCCTAAAGAGGCCGATGATGTTGCAGCTAGCTACAACTAATGATCAGCTATAGCTACAGAACAGCTGCTGAACTCACACACGCGGAAGCACACACACATCCCCCCCCCCCCCCCCCCCCCCCCACACACACACACCACAGCTGTGACGTGGGTGGTCACCTGCCCTCTTGATGACTTCCACCATGTTGGAGGGGAAGTAGCCCACACGGTCATTTCCTGTGCGGTTGTCGTGAATACAGCCTTTCCATCGGCCATCAGAGTGCTGCTCCAAAACCTGTCAACAAACAGACATACAGTTTAAAACATAACATTTGAACCTCTTTACACATTCAGACAATAATTGGACTAGGTTGCACCAGCTACAACCATACAAATTTGTGTGTAAAGTTCATGGTACTAGCTAGTTTCAGACTAGTGATTTAAACAATCTAGCTAGTAAACACCTTAGTAATGTGCAAAGCTGTAGCGCTATCCAGTCAAAAGTGATCAGCTATGTAAACAGGAAGTCACTGTAGCATCACAAGCTGTAACATAACTGCCCAAAATGATTGTTTTAGGGGGGCATCCCTTATAAATGTATGATGTTAATGATTTTATTTTATTTATATCTTCATACATGAAGGAATATGTCAGACATCTAGACAGACAGATAAAAGCTCATTTTGAACACAAAAAGCAATTTTTAATTAGCAGTTTTGTTGGAAAAATCACTTGTGTTCAAAATAATATTAAAACAAGAATCTCTAAAATATAAATAAATAAATAAAAATTGTGATAAATATCCAATTAAGTTAACCAACTGGCGCTGACCTCATAGCACAACATTTTGTAATTTGGGGTACCGTATACTGTCTTATTTTTGTGAAATGTTGTTTATAATGTTCAGTTTATTGCACCGCACTTTATCACGTGTCATGTCAAATATATCAAACACATTGCATATTTTCTCTCTATTTACTCATCTATTTAAAAGGGTCATATAGTGAGCTATATAATAATAAAATATTAGCAAGCTAGTTTCGTCAGTTAATTCATGCAGCAGTTACACCTGGCAGTTACTGATTTTAAGTATTCAGTCACAGCTAACTAGCTAGCTTTTGTAGTGCAATCCATTTTAATTTAGTGATGCGTTAATCTCCACATTGTTAATACTTAAGTTAACAAGTTTAATAAGAGCTGGTGCAACTGGCTAAGTTAATGTTCATATGTTTGTCTATTAACTAGATTTTATATTTTCAGCATTGAATTTGAATTTCAGACAGACATACTGCACTTTGGGGACAGGTTGAGAAATATATTGTGTTTTGGGACGATTGTTAGATCTATGTACCGTGATAATGTCTCCAGCTTTGATGTTAAGGCTGGTAAGGTCGTAGTTGTTGCAGTAATCCTTCAGTGCTCGCACCTGCATCGCAGCTGAAGCATCTGCAATACAAGAGTATGATATGAGTGAGCAGTAGATTTGAGTAGAGTTAAGCAGTGGACGAGAGCACAGAAGAGATTTACAGTATAGGCAGTATGAAAAAGTAGAACAGAAAGGAAGAGGTAACTGTAAACACTTGCTGCAGGGGTGGAGTGCATGCACTGTTTTGCTTCTCCACTATATGAATATATATGAGTATATGAATGCATGTAGCAATTACCCGTGTTTCTCAAAAGATTCACACAATTCTGTTATTTACTATTAAATATGTCCTGTAATTTCACATCCATGTAATAATAAAATAACAGAAAATAATTCTTAATGTTTGACAAACTATTTGGTGGTGATGAAAATATATTCAGAAGTAGCCTATTAATGAATAAATCAGGACACATGACTCTCCCCACACATCATAGACCAAAATTAATCAATTTTTATAGGGTCATTAAAAAATATCTGTATCAATATTGGTGATGTCAGCCCTAGTATTACTTGGTGACTAAATTAATGATGATGATGATAATATTTTATTGTCAGATCAAGTCTGAAATTGTTCTTGCATCACAGCAGCTCTTTTTGCAACATCACAGAAAAGACAAAAATAATGAAGAGAAATGACAGAAATATTTATACATTTAACATAACATTACAGTCACAGAAGAAAGTACTCAAGGCTCTTCAATGTACATTTGATATGGGATTAAGCTCCATATTTGATTTTGGGATTGACTGGTGTACAAAAGAGTACTTCAGTCTAACTTATTAAAACGTGGAACCCTGTATTTTCAGTTGGATGGTAACAGTTTGTATTCACTGTTCAGGACATGGTTGGGGTCAGAAACAGTGTTGTTGGCCAGTCTTAAGATGTTATTGTGGTAGGTTGATTCATAGAGTTTTTCAAGGGATTGGCCTACAATATTTGAGCAAATTGACATTTGCTGGAGTAATTTTGACACTCCAAAGTAGTGGACAAACACTTAGACTGTGTAGTGTTACAATACTGTGGAACAGTATAACAGTATACAAAAGTAGAATTACTCTACTCCCCCCAAATGGCCTAAGGTGGTGTAGAAAAAAAAATAGTTGTAGTGAGTGTGTGTGCGCACTCCTGTACTCACCTCTCAGTAGTTGTTTGATCTCTCGGCTGGCCTGTGTGGTGGTGAATTGGTTAACAATGTCCAGAGCAGTTTGACTCAGAGTGTTTCTCACGCCTGCACTGATGCCGCTCTGGGTGGAAGTGGAGAAAAATTATTAAAGCAGCACTGTGAAATTGCGTCACATTGATTTTATAATAGGGATACTGTGCATTTGCGGTGTCAGTCTGGCTGTGTGTACATGCCTGTGGCTATCATTTGTTGTGTGTGCTGCCTCAGCAGTAACATCAAAAGTGAAATACAGTAGGATAAGAGAGGACACTGAAAGCAGGCCCTTTTCAAAAGCAGGATCCTTATTCATCTGAAGGTGACAAATAGATTAAAAAGCAAAACAGAGCTGGTTTGAATATTGCATGACGTTTAGGGTTCTAGCCACTCTGCTACAGTTTTATGTAAGAGGCCAACATATCCCACAGGTTTCATCACACAGCTCAGTGGGATGAATGCCAAGTGCTGAGGTGTAAACTTGCTCAGCTGTGGTGAGAGAGGCAGCTTTAACAACAGTTGCTTTTGTAAACACATTAAACAGACAGACAGATAGACTTACATCCAGCAGCAGGCGTACTACCTCTGTCTTCCCACAGAGGGCTGCCTGATGTAGCGCTGTGCCAGACTCAGACTGTCTGTTGATATCTATACCAGCCTGAATCAGCAACCTGCAGCACAAAATAATATTAACCTTTATTTGTTTAGCATCTTTCATAACATGACTACATCAGAGTGCTTATATAGAATAATACAAATGAAAAACAGAAGTAAAGTAAGACAATATGTCTACAAAACCTATCTACATAAATGCAGGTCAATAAAAGTAGTAGTAGTACGTTTTAAAGCATTTTAAAAGACTTTAACTGGACCTATACATTGTATGTGCTATAGATCGTAATAGATTTTTAGATCATAAAGTGGCCCTGGAGTTTAAGGTTTTATTAGATGAGTAAGTCAGGTGGACGGACTGACTATGCAGAGTAGGTATGAAGACAGACTGACACAGAGAGAGGCAGACTGAAAGGACTAGCTTGTCAGACCGTATGACATCAATGTGTCCGTTCTTGGCAGCGAGATGTAGAGGTGACACTCCGTTGGGGTCGGAAGGTTTTGGTTCCAGCATGGCTGCACACATATTACTGCTGAGCAGGAGCTGGACCACCTAAAAGACACACAGCATGTTCATGTATTATATTTCTACGAACAGTTCCTAATGTCTGCATTGAACAATGTAAACAAGCTTGTATGAAGCTGCTCCCACAAGTTTCAGTGTGTTAAGCTTTTGAGGGCCACCGTAATTGAGGCTTTCCTGATCAAATGAATGTTAAATACAATAAAATATAAATAAAAATTTCTCTGTAACAGTTTGGTTTTCAGTCAAATCTACTCACTGCGACGCGCCCAAATTCACAGGCGAGGTCCAATGGAGTTTTGCCAGCTGAGTCTGAGATACACGGGTTGGATTGGTGTTGTAGCAACATCTCCGACTGTAACACACACACACACACGCAAATCTTACTGACACTTTCCACAAATCATACGTGCATCACCCGGCACACATAACAGAAAAACGCACCTCACAAAAACACACACACACGGCCACCAATATATACCACCTACACCTACAGTACACAAACACACACACAGTTACCCCATCATAGTGTCCATGCTGAGCTGATAGGTGGAGGGGGATCTGTCCTTCATCTGACTGTCCGTTGACTGACGAGCCTGCCTTCAGCAGCATTTTCATTGGCTCAGTCTTCCCCTGCCATGCAGCGTAATGCAGAGGACGCATTCCTACACAAAATACATACACACACAAACACACAGACAAATACACACAAAAACACACAGCAAAAAAGACATATAAGACCCCACAAGCACATGCACACAGACACATGGATGGATGCAAAGACGCACACTCTGTTATTCTTATTTTTACACACAAACCAGTTTGCCAGTGGCCATCCAGCTGGCAATAATACCTACATATACATACATTTTACAGCTGAATCATTATACTACATTATTAAACTCACAAATGTATTCCAAAAGTGTTGCCACTGAAATTGAAAATATGCATTACAGCTAAAACAATTATTCTACAGGTAGAAATGGATCAGTTACTATACTGATTATCGATTCAAGTAATTATTGCTATATAATGACAATCTGTAGACCAAATGATGGATGGATTAATTCAGAAAAAAATCAGTAGATTAATTAATAATGACAACAATCTTTAGTTGCAGCCCTAACATGAATGCAATGTAATCTGTTTTACTGTAGCAACAGATATAAGCACACACTCTCAGTATCCCTTCTGGATATGCCATCTTATTGTGATTGACATGCTTGTGACCCTTTGTGAACGTGGATGCATTGTTTGTACAAGCTTCATACTCATGGGACGCTGCAGACAAACTGCTTTCAGAAAAAGCGCACAACAAGAAATCCCCTGTAAGTGGCTGAACAAGACCTAAGGGAACCTTGCAGGAAACTGTACATTGCAGCACGCTCGTGGAGCCATGCAGGAGATACAAGGTGGTTCAAAGTTCACCTGAGCACAGCATTAAATAATTAACCATTAAGCACTTACCAGTGCCTCTAACCAGAAGATATTAAACGCCACTTTTTAGCGTGTAGTGTACCTAAGACCCCCAGTCTTGATACCAGCGATGAGCCACATTGTCAAACTGAATAAAAAGGCCCTCCAGGCCTGCTGGCATGAGGAAGTCCTGAGTCAGAAGAGAGGTGCTGGCAGGATAAAGAGGCACAGCAGCTGTAGGAGTTATAGAAGCTAAAGCCTGAGTATATGAAGGGATGTGATGGAAAATGACTTTCAGGCAGGCTCAAAGAGCTTCTAGAAAGTGTTTTGGTGACTCGCAAAAAGAAGTACTTCACCCAGACTGTGCAGGGAAAGAGAGTCACACAGGTATTTTGTGGTGTAATGGACACTGCCTCAATTCAGGAGGTTATTTTAAAGGATTGCTGGAAGTGATATGAGTTTGTTTCTTTTCCAGTGGCCACAGAGTGGTATTGTGATTCACATATCCTGTGTTGGTCAATGTCTGGATCATATTTATAGAACAGACGACCCACTTTTCATTTTTGCACCAATAACAAGAACAAAGGTCATGCAGAATTTTGATAATTATAACCAAATGAGTTTCCTGATTTTGGAAATACCCTCAACTGTGTTCCCAGGAGTATCTTGACAAAGTTGTGGAATACACTGTTTGGCCCCTTTTCTTTTTTTATGCTTTTGTTTGGACAGGATATAAGGCCCCAAAGTCTACGCCTGCAAGACGTCCAGGTCAGTGACCTTAAGATGGCATCTTGCACAAGAACATTTTGTAGATGGGTGTGATGTCTTCCGAATGAGCAGTAGAATTTAGAGGTGAGGAGAGGATCTTAAGCCTACAGTATTGTATTTCTTAGCCAAAACAAGCTATGAACTCTGACATTTAAATTGATATGGGTATCTACTTAGCAAACAGCTGTCTATTCACACATCCAGCAGACACAGAGCAACATTTTTATTCACTTGGAGTCTTTGGGTTTCTGGCCACCTGATGAATGTAAGTCCAATCTTAACTCTCCTTTTAGCTCTGTTTTGTATATGAGAATATCTGGCTCTTTAGCTGCTAAATGCTCCACTAGCTAGCATGTTTACCAGCTAGTCTGTCTGTTATTTTAAGCTTTCCAGTCTTCACCATAAGGTTGTCACTGAAGGAATGATTTTCCTACCACATCCATGGAGAGAAACTAGCCACCTTGCAAGGACGCCTGCCAGTTGTGTACCTCTATTTGGATAACACGCTGGGCATGACTGACTGCGAGTGCAGAGACAGTAGCCCTACATCCTGGAGGGATTATATCTCCCATCTGCCATGAGATTTCTTCTTCTTCCATTGGAATCTGCCCGTATGAGATGAAGATATTTGCTGATCTGCATCCTCTTGGCTCTTAGTCCTGCCACCATAAAGCATTCCTCGTCTATTGTCTATTGTTTGCTGTGCACACAAATCTGTCACTTCTCCTAAGCACTGCTACTTCTTTTATTATTGCATTTCCAACAAGCTCTCCTTTATTACACAAGATGGTGTTTTGGTCACACAGGGGAAGCCAGAATATGTATTTGTCTTCCTGTTTTTGGGAGATTATTTTGCTGAGTGTGTGTGTAACATAGCACACTTGTATTCTGTGAAAATCTCTGTGTATTTTTTTTTACCTTTATGGTCTTTAATATCCACTGCTGCCTGGGCCTCCAATAGCAGAGAGATCAGCTCCTTGTTACCACTCAGAGCAGCATGGTGCAGCGGTGACAACCTTCACACAGACACAGATTATGCATAAAAATACACATATTCGTAGATGTAGTGTAAAATCAGAGAATAACTTTACTGAAATAATCTTCAGCGTAGAGCAGCTCCGCCCCTCAGCTCTGTGTGAGCGACGGGAGGGGGCAAATGACCTACTTCCATTAATAAGCAATCTCTCTACCCCGGAGCCGAGCGTACACACAGCGCATCTATGCGTGTGTGTGTGTCTAATGGATCCCTGGTGAATATAAGGGCCGGGCCCTGGAGTTAGATCAGCGAATCATCAGTCATTACACAAGGAGCTGCGTCCAATTATCTGATTCCAATCAACATAATAAAAAGATATTTGTTATCTGATGGGGCCAAATGGAACACAATCGCAAACCAAGCATGTGCACATAAAAAGCTTAACCCATCATGATTCTAAATATAGCCAAAATCCATAGATAGATTTCTGAGCAAATTAAGAGCTGGGAAATTTTGGCTTTCCTTTGAGGTAATTACACTACATTACATTTGAGCTCTTCAGCTGGCTACAAGTTTCAAAGATTTAGGCTGAGCATAATGTGTAAAATGATATGGCTGTTAATATGTTAATCTGAGAAGGAGATTTCTTTTTCTTGAGTCGTGTTTCTAACCACCCGATGTATGTAAGTCAAATATTTACTCTCTTTTAGTTTTGTTATTGGTCACTATCAACTAATGAAGGAATGGGTCAATAGCAAGTCGCTAACTGTGTCTGTCTGCTGTTTGGTGCAGAGTGGGTAGTATAGAGTGTTTTTTAGAGCTTTTTCACTGAAAGCAGCTGCTGCGGCTGCAAATGAAGCTATGAGAGCGGTGAGAGTGAACCAAAGCAGTAAAGTTGTGGTCGAACAGCTAAACATTGAGCTAAAACTTACTATAAAGCTCCGTAAAGCCGAAGTGAGCCTCGGATTTGTATAATAGGCAAGGCAAGGCAACCTTATTTGTATAGCACATTTCAACAACAAGATAATTCAAAGTGCTTTACAAAAAACATAAAAGCAACAGGGAAATATAAAAAAGTTTAAAAGCAACATAGGGAAAAATTTCTCATCAATACATTCTTGTATCAATGCGAGCACCTCCTGCATCGTGATTTTGTTTTCACATTACCATTTGATATAACAACATTGTTGCTTTAAGTAGGCTATCAATTTTGTAATCTCTTGGGGAGTTCTGACCTTACAAATTAGGGCTGCACCTAATGATTATTTTTTAATAATTTAATCGAACAATTCTTTTTTTGATTACTCTTAAGATTTGTTTTATTTTTTAATTTTTTATTAATATTTAAATATTTTATTCAATCATCAAAGAGGCACATTAGAATAATATTGGCGTATCTTAAAATTTGTCTGATTTTGTAGTCACTACTGTGTTAGGATATTAATATTATTAACAGACTCTCTTTGTCGGCAAACACTGAATTTCCCCTTGTGTGATTAATAAAGTATATCTTCTTCTTCTTCTGCCTCAGATGTCTGATCAGAAAATAACTGGACCACCAATTCAAAAGAATTGCTGTGACACATCGATTAATGTAATCGCTGTGTGTCAACCTTTTCCCTCAAACGGAGAATCAGTATTTTTATTCAAGTACTTGACTTAAAACTTAAAATGGTTATAACATGGATTTATTTCATCACTGGAGTAATCTGCAGTAAGATAATCAGTGGAAAATGTTTTTTTTGCATCATGGTGGGGCAAAGAAAAAAACTGAGACGATTTATAGAATGTAACAACAGTCTGTAAAATTAGTTTAAGCAATTTTTTAATCATACTCAGTCATATAAGTAAACAGAAAATATAAAAGGCTAAATGTTGATGACATGGTGTAACGCTACCTTGCCACGACAGCAGAGGTGCAGAAACTACTTTGAACACGGGGGCGATTAAGAAACATTTAGAAAGTCAAATATAAGTGACTACCACTAACAGAAAGACGCCTTTCCTGTTAATAATACTAATAGACAGTATGATGTTTGTGTGGGGACAAAAAGTAAACAGGATTCGTAGTGCTGAGAAAGTGCTCTGTGATGATTTCACTTCGAGTGATCACGCACATTATGTAAATCTACTCCAAATTAGGAACCACTGCCCTAAATATTATGTTGCTTCTTGTAATACACTATATGCACTAGAAGGTGTTTATATTTTGAACACGAAAAAATATTATTGTAATTAAAAATATAAATATGAGCAAACCCAATGTCATATTGATTCAGGGATGCATCTCTGTAGCCAAGATGCAATATAATGAATAACACTTTTTTTTAGCTCTCTTAATAAAGGAAATAACATGATATGATACCAATAAGACAGACTGGAAAGAACGATTGAAGGAAAGAAGGGAAAAAGAGGCAGTGAAACACAGAAGACTGCAATGTGGAGCAATGGTAGGGAGTACATTTATAAATTAGAAGAGTTGTAGCCTCTCACCCATCTGCATCCTGGATGTTGACGTTCACCCGCTTTGCTGCTCCAAGGAGCTCTGAAACATACAGAGGAAAGAGACACAGAGAATGACAGAACAGTCCAAATTTATATCTATTCATAATTCAGTGATTAATGTATTCTCTCGGTGTATATGTTCTAATATTTCATTCCCTGCAGGTATAGAGTTGACAGCTACACTTTCATACCTGAGAGCGCTCTAAAACAAGGAACAGTTTCTTTTCTTTACTCCAACAACAACAACAACAACAACAGAGGTCAAAGAGAAGTGACAAGGTAAAGAAGACGAACATAGGTCAGTCTGGGAAACTCCTATAAAAGCTCAGTCTGTACTATATATATATATATATATATATATATATACACGTGTCTGTGCTTGTGATTATGTGAATGTGCACATGCATGTGATAACCTTGATCTTTGACAAAGAGCTGAAGACACCAGACAGCAGGAAGGAGCACACAGATGCAAACACTCACAAAAACCAACACACACACTTGGACACAAAAAAAAGCGGCTTGTTTGTCTCTCTGCCTCTACTTTTTTTTTTTTTGGTCAAACCCACATAATCCACAGGCCGTAATCTGTAGCTGTTCTGTAATCTGGGGAAAAGCTTCTTCCTCTCTCTGCAGCTCTATCTGCACTTCATCCCTTCATCCTGCTCTCACACTCTAATTTTCCCTGTAATTTGCTAAAGAGCGCATGCTGATTGGTAGTTCTGCTGTTTCTGTTTACACTCTGCAGCTGACATCATTCTCCTGCATGTGTGTGGGTTTGTGCACATGTAGGTTCCCCACAATCTATCTTGGATTAAAAATAAGAACCCCCCCTTCCTCCCCCTCCTCCAGCAGAGGAATCAATGAGTGCAGATATCTGTGTCACCATCAGAGAGCCACATGACACCCGACCACAAACTTATGACAGGACCACAACATCCAACACATCCACAATTATTCTACTATCGTTTTCTCAATAGATTATCCTTCTTTTACTAGATGAAGTCTGGTTCAAGGCTTTATTTAATAACGCTCCCCCATCTGACCCAATACCATGATGTATATTTAATCAAATACCGATGCAGCTGACTAAGACGGGGTATCACTCTGTTTCGAGAGCAACGAGGATCGCTCTCAAAACAGACTTACGTCTTCAAACTCACACTCATTTAATTCATAACCACCTCCCTAATTCTATCAGTCACTTCAAAACTGTCACCTTAAATTTCCAATTTATATATTTTCCGTCTCTGACATGAACTGTGTGTTTTGAGAGCATTACCATAATGTTTCTCTGATGGTGTCCTTGGGACCAGGGTTCATGATTTTTATGATAATTTTAGGCGTAACACTGCAACTGAGCCCCAGTTTCCACGGTAACCCCTCGATGTGCCGTTCTCACAGACTGTCAATCACTTGGACGTTATTTTGCAACATCTCCCTCAAATGTTAGCTACTTCAGAGTTTATTTAACATGAAATCGTGTTATTCACATTTCACATGAAACAGTTAAATCTTAATAGAGAGCACCAACAAACTAATAGCTACTGGCAAAGCAACCTTCAGTTGAACAGAGCCTATTCCCAGACCTTGGGAGAGGTGAAGCAGAAGGTTTCTCAAGGGTTCTCATTACCAGAAATGTTCTTTAGTCCAGTTTTCATCACCTCTGACTTTGCCTGTCATCATCCATTTAGAGCTTCACTGTAACATGTAGCCTAAAACAAATGCCATCGCTGACATAGCTTTTCTCTTTCTGTTTTCAGACGATTGCACACATATGTTATACAGTGACTGGACTCAGGGTCACAATATGGAAAAAATCCAGGTACTATATCACATTTTCATCAAAAGTAAAAAATGACAATGTGATAAGAGTGCTGTAAGGGATATAATCAAGTATTATAAGAGTATTTAATGATTGTTGTAGCAAACGTTTATGTTGTAGTACTTAAAATGTGCTTCATTACTTACAGTGATGACGTCATGGCCAATGGCTCTCAGTTAATTAGTCTGTGGTGAAAGAAGCTTTCGGACCAAGTCAAGACAATAAGAAGGGATCTATCTTTTGAATGGGAGTTAATGTCTTCTGAAGTTTTATTATGAATCAAACACATTGCTTTTACATAAAGTTAAACTGTAGGGGTAATTCACTTATATTGGTATATTCACTTTTTCTCAAGTACGACACATGTTGTTCTCCAGCCAAAGAATATTCCCACTACAGCAGCATGTTTCCGTTAATATTTCTGCTGCTGGTCTATAATGTTATTACTGCGTTTAAATACATTTGTTTACTTGATGCAATGGGAATAACAGTAATTTATACTTCAGTTCATTATGAACTACTACTGACTGTGCCAGAAACAGTCAGGGTTGTTGTACTTCCTTGATCATAGATAGGCTCATACATTGTATAAATTACTTTTTGCCCATTTCAGTTGCTTGCTACAACATAAAAGAGATACAATTATGATAAGGATGTTCTCATATCTCTAAGAAAAAGAGCTTTACTGCAACTGAGCCAAAGATAAAGAAACCATTACCAAATAGTTTGGAAATATGCCTTACTTTGTGTAAGCTGGCATTGGCTTTTAATGTCATCTATTCATCTAAGTCTACCAGAGACTCAGCATCTCTGTCGGAACTGAGTCATTAAAACTTAAAAAAAAATCTAAATCCTGACAAAGGATTTCTCCAAACAGAAAACAGTGATTGCTGCGAGACTGAAGGATAGATCTGGTGATATTTTTCTTATTGTCAACGAATCCCACGAAAAGACCATAACCAACAATGAATCGATCCTATTAACAAATGTTGTCTGTGTTGCCATAGCCTGGTATACTGTTTCTTATTCCTCTGTGCAACAGATTAAATGCAACGATTAAAAACTGGGTGACACATTCCTTCATTACGATGAACACGGGCCCTGTAGGTTATTTTAAGTCCCACATTCAACTTTTTGGTGCTCAAAATACTCACTAGAGCAGCAGTTGTACATTAATGGGCAGTGGAAATAGTCCCCAACACTGTTTCCTCTCATTTGAGTAAAGTCTGCTTAAAGCTGGAGTGCCCAGCTGGTTTAGGAAATTGCTGAGGCTTTTTTAAAAGATGAAACTATACTAAGGTGACCGACTTTTAAAGATGTATGTCTAAAGTATGTCTTCAGTAGGAACAAATGGGGTTGACTGTGTGCCACAGACAGTGTACTACAGTGAAGTCGGAAAGTAATAAGAGATGGACTATGGTCTTCATGGGATTTCTTAACAATAAAAATAACAGCAATATCCTACCTAAACCTATTTAAATAACAGATCTTCTGAATGTCCAAAATATGTTATCAATACATACGATATCTAAATGTGGAAATTACCAAAAGAAAAGTATTTTCTGTAAAGAAAAAGCTCAACATTTTGAGAGATTCAAAATCAAAAGTGTAAAAATGTTTTATGGGGGTAGTGCCAGACTGTTTGGCCGGGAGCAATTTTGGGGCAACCAGAGACTCCAGGAACTCACGCCAAGACATAGTCTGGCACTAAACCCCTGTAAAACAACAAATTGGCATTTTTACAATTTGTTTTTTTGTATGGATTAAAGAAGTGAGATAGAAAGTGTTAATTAGTGAGCTTTAGAGGTGTTGGTAGGGGGACTTTGCTATCTTCTCACAGAGCCAGACTAGCTGTTTTTTCCATTTCTAATATTTATGCTAAACTAAGCTAACTGGCTGCTCCAGTCTCCAGCTACATATTTACCATATAGACATGAGAGGGGCATTCATTTTCTCATCAAGTTGTAGGCAAGAAAGCGAAATAAGTGTATACACAAAAATACAGTATCTTACTATTGCTGCGCTGTAATTAGTGGGTCACCCACAGCGACCATTTCTTTAATCCCCTACTGTATACATCAAATTGTGACATTTTGACAGAGCACACCCACATCATTAGCATACTGTTAATAACACAAACGCATGACTAACACTTGATGTGTCAAGTGTGTTTCTGTGCACACTTGCCTGTAACTGTGTGTGTTGGAGGTGTTTGTGTGTGTGTGTGTGAAGGCAGTGATTCTCCAGCAGAGAAACCTGGCTTCCTGTTTAATTATTCAAACATAAACCTGGATTTATGCAGTTATACACACACACACACACACACACACACACACCTCCCATAACTCACCTAACCTCTTTCCATCACTTCCTGTCTCTTTACCTCTCTGCATTTACATTTTGATGCTTTCCCTCCTTCTGTCCTGCGCTCTCACACTTTTCCTCTCCCATTCTAACCCTCCTCCTCACCCTCATCCGCTTCACCCTCTACCCTCTACCCACCTCCCCCTTTCTCTTTGTCACTGTGCAGCGGACTGAGCACTCAGAGCTGATCTGTTCTGGCATTTGAGGAGAAGCATTTTTCTTTTCCATGGCACTGCTGGAATGTTCAGAGACAAACACACACATGAGCAGAGGAGAGGAAGAGAGAGGAGAGGTGAGGAAGAGAGATGAAATGAGATGAGAGGAGAGGGAGGAGGGAAGATAAGGAGAGGAGAGGGTAGAAGAGGACAGGAGAGAAGGGGGAGGAGAGGAGAAGGAGGAGAGGAAGAGAGGAAGAAAATGAGAGGCAAGGAGAGGAGAGGAAATGAGATGAGAATAGAGAAGTAGTAGGAGAGAGGAGATGGAAGGGAGTGGGGAGGAGGGGAGAGGAGATGAGAGAAGAGGAAAGTAGGTGACAGGAGAGGAGAGGAAGCAGAAGGGGAGGAAAAAGGAGGAGAAGAGGAAACAAGAGGAGACAAATTCTGAGTAGAGATATCGAGAGGAGCCCAGTGATGAAATGGGAGAGGAGGAGAGCAGTTTCAAGGCTGTAATTGAAATCTAATTATCACCTCAAGTCCCAGCTGACTCCACGTTAAGCAGCCGCACACATGCACATTTGAGCACCACATATGTGCTGACATGCATACATCTGCACATGCACACTTATGATCATCACATTATTACCACTAACATCTGGCGTCTTCACACACCAATAATCCTCCCTGTCCTGAGAGCAGCATAGACCTCCTTGTACCTCACATACACACACACACACACACACACACACACACACACACAAATACACACAAATACACACATCCCCTCTTGCAACCTCACACACATATTTTTGTAGGCTATATTCAGATGACACACACAAACCCACAAATTTCTAATTACATTATGATGACTGTTCTCACACATGTGCAACGTCATCACTATCACACACCCAACGTCATAGCACAAACACACACATCAATGCAGGCACACACACACACACACACACACAATTGCACCATTTAAGATAGATGGCATCATATCAGATTTAACCTGCACTGTCCTGACCTGGTGAGAACGGTGTGTATCTGCGTGTGTGTGTTTGTGTGTGACAGGAAGCTGGAGGGATACTGACTGGCTTTGCCTGGCCGAGGTCTCTGAAGAAGCCGCTGAGCTGTCAGCAAGTCCTCGGTCTTTACGGCCTGGAGCAGCTCCTGGTCCTTCCCCATGTCCTCTCTGTCCCTCCTCGGTCTGCTCGGTCCCGCTCTCTTCCTCTGAGCGTCCCTCTCTCCTCCGTTAATCCGCTGCTACATCCTGCCGCCGCTCTGGGCCTCCCGCTGGCGCTGAGGCGCGGAGGGATGGATGCTGCCGGGAGTGGGATGCTCCGATTCGGCCAGGAGTGCAGCGCAAGCCCCTCTCTGTCTCCCCTCCACGCGGTCTACCGACCCTCACCGACCGACCGACCGGTCCTTGCGCTCTGTCGGGATGCTCTCCAGCCGCGCAGGAACACACTCGCGATAGAATCCACAGATTCTATCCGCGTGACGATTTCACCGGGTCTAGGCTACGTGCGTGCCGGTGGAGCTCGAGCGCCCTCCTATATGACGGGTCAAATCCGCACGAGCCCTCTTCAATCCGCAGAATAACACGCACGGGTCGCTGATGTTTAACGTGTGACCGCTGTCGCCGCGGCGGTGCTGGACCAGCTCGCGCCAGCTCCAGCGCGCGCGCGCGCGCGCACACACACACACACACACACACACACACACTCCCAGTCACATATGGCATTACATAAACACGAGCTACTTGTGCGCGCCACTCCAGTTGTTGTAATCGCAGTCCGCGTGTTTGCGCGTGTGCGTGCGGACAAGTCAAGAGAGGTCGTTTGACATCGCAATAATAATGTACTCAGTCGCGTGCAAGAGGTGCACTCTAAGCGCGGGACAGTGGGAGGCAGAGTCCGGGATCGCGCGGACCCATGAGACACTCAGTCACTCAGTATGGATAGATGATAAATAGGCCTGAATGATAGGCTACACTGCCTTTCATCAAACCTGCATTATTCATTCATGTATTGAACTATAGTTGGCCTATACTGCACCCTAATTTTTATTCTCCCTTTCATTTTGTTTTATTCAAATTATTTTTTAGATCATTTTAAATTTGTTTTTATATTAACCTACTATATATTTAATGACCCTTTTTATGGAGGACAAACCATTTTAATTACTTTGTTGTTAAAAGGTTCTATACAAATAAACTGGTCTTGCCTCAATATGTGTCACAGTGGTGATGGTTTTACATCAACATCTTTAAGGTTAATGAGACAAAGATAATTTGAGGGAAGGAAACGTGTGTATGTGTGTGTCCCTGGTGCAGGGCTAATTTAGAATAAAGGGGCCACTGCCAGTCAGATTTAGGACAGGAAGTGGAACACATGACAGAAGACTGGTAGGCTACTTGATAAAACTAGAAGAGTGCACTCAGTAGAGCGCATTTCTCCACCAGGTGTGTCTGGAGGCATGTGGGTGGAACAGGGAGTCCAGGGCACGATGTGTGTCCAGCATGTAGGCCTATGAGAATAGTGTAATGAAACGTTCTCTGTATAGTAGGCCTTTAGTGTAAGTTTTCTTGTATAGATGCATGCAACATTTTTAACAAAGTATTTTTGTGTTTTCTTTAAGATGCATAGAATTGTGTAATGGTATTGTAACTGAGCATCATTGGTTTGCCAAACTGTATAAACTTAATAAGGAAACAATAAACGTGACAACAAGTCTAAACTTATAAATTTAAACTTTGTTATTTATTTAGTACACACCACACAAAATGAAACAGTTTTGAACCACGACATAGGGCAAAATATTTACTGCAAATAGATAAACCTTGCTTTTAGCCTAGCCGATTGCCGGAAATGCCTTTTGCTATATTGTAATGCATATGATATAATGGCATAATACTGCTCAAAACACAAAAGTCAAGGCTCTATCAATAAAATAGTTTTTCAAAAACTGTGAATCACTGCAACCATGACAGTTCCTTGAGCATACAGTCATAAATGTGCACAAAAAGATTAGCTGGTGGGTCCAGTAGTATGGCAGATTAGGCTACACACACAAACACACACACACACACACACCCACATGCCTATGCCTGGCGAAGATAAAAATCAAAACTGTGTGAATGTTCATGCTTAACCTGGCAATTTAAATTTTGACCTGAAGATGGTGCTAGAGATAACCTTAAGGGACCACCAAGTCTAAGTTAATTCATCCTATGGCAGACGTGAATGTCATGACATTTCTTGTCATGATGTTTCAGTCTGGACCAAAGTGGTGGACTGACAGACCGACACAGCCATAGAGCCATGCCAATAGCATGGCTAAAAATTAAAAGACACTTTTATTACCTGAAAGTATTTTCTACACAACCAGGGGTTTTTGGGATACCTGAGAGCCTGGGGCCTCAGGGCAGTTGCCCACTTTGCTTGGTCAGTATTCAGCCTAGGGTTCACATACATTCAATTAAAATACACTAGGCAAAAGATTTTCATTTATTCAACATGGACAAAGTTTTGCAAAGCATCCCACTTACACAGGTAAGATTGTTTGTTCTTCCACAGGACTAAAGATACTAAGTACACGTGTAAAATGTTTTCAAGTGTTGATGAATAATTAAACTGCATTAATCAATACTGTTATATTACAACAGAATTACATTACCACAGGTCATTTGAAACCATTATTTTATTTAATCACCAACTCTACCACAGGTCATTTGAAACCATTATTTTATTTAATCACCAACTCTACTGCTCTGTGGAACTTTCTGAGCCTCTTTTAGGTGTTTGTTTTTACAGCATTTACAGTATAATTGAGTTTTAGCTGCTCTCATCAATCCCTTCCGTTGCAGCCAGGCAGGGAGAAGATAAAGTTACCTATAGTAGCTACTCTCTAGCTGGAAAGAAAGTTATACATCCAGCAACGATGCATTAGAGAAATATTTTAGGAGTTGATGGAGACCAACACTACAGTACCTTCGTTCAAATCAGGCAGCTAATTTTACATTTACGGACGTTAAAAACTGATATGTATCATGGTGGCAGTGGTGCATCAGTTATACAGGATTTGTTGAAAATAATAAAAATAAAAATAATAATAACAACAATAATAAATGTGGGTTTCCGTTGTTATTAATTAAAAAATGATAACACATGCTCTTTTGATGTGTGGAAATATTCCTTGAACAACTTGCAGATCAAATACTCAAGCTGTATTTGTGTTATTGTAAATAACATAACACAATTACTGATAATTTTTTTTACTCATAATATTACAAACAACATATTAATCCAGCAACAGGTGCTCTGTCCACACGTGTTTCTATATAGAACAAGGGTACGTACGAACATAGTCTTTAACTTGAGTACTGAGTCCAGGCAAGGTGCTCATGTTTTCTGCTCCATATGTGCGTATAAGAGCCCTCCTGCAAATCTGCTTCAGGCACTCCGGACGCTGCTTGCGATAGGGTGCTGTCAACTTACAGGATGAGCCAGTGTAATATGTGAGCAGAGCAAAGAGTGAAGCAAAAGTCCTGTGGCTGCCATAGAGACTGAAGAGCAGGTTGTTCAGCTGGATACGAACACTAGTCGGCCCATCATCGCTTTGGTAACTCAGAGTGAAGAAAACATCCGGCTGGCCGCTGTCTCTGCAACAACACAGCAGCATACTGTTACTTTTAGTACATTTAAAGGCATAGTAAGTGATTGTAGTCCAATACATATTTTTGTTAAATTCAGTGAATATTTCCTCATGGTTTGCTAGCTCTCCGTTTTGTGTGTGCTCTGAAAAAAAATCTGGTTTTCCTACACAGGCCTGGCTCTGCAAATGGAAAACAAAGAAAGTAGGGCTGGGCGATATTCATCAAAAATAAATGTAAAAAATTCATATCAGTCAATATCACAATATATAGTGATATACTGACATAATTATCACAATAAATGTCAAATAATTATTTTAAGTTTAAGTTTTAAGTTTGAAAGCTGATTTGTGATCCTGAGTTGAAGAAACCAGATGGTTAATTGTGATTAAACCAGTCTTTATAGTCAGGACATGACAAACACTTGATGCTAAACAGGGGATAACTTAACAAATCTGAGGTAGAACATTCAAAATTATTATAATAAAATCTTTTTTCAACAACTATGCATGAATAAAATCAAGTAAAATCTGATAATTATCATTATTGTTTTATTGCCCAGACCTAAAAGAAATTTTAGGTCTGGGCAAAATTTGTTCAAGCCAATCAACAATAGGTGGCGTTAGTGCTTGTGCACAGGAGGCGAACGGTATCACCATATGGCATATAATTAACACTTCAATTTTTTAAGTCATTTCATGTGGTATTCCAAAGCATTCTTGCTTTTCAAATGTTATTTCACACCATTTAGTCTCTATTGACTTATGTTGTGCAGAAACGGTGTGCCATTTCACGCCAACTGTCACAGGGAAAAGACCAGGTGGGGATATAAATAACCAGAAAGGTCCAAGTAAAAAGGCGGGTGTTGTGGATGGAAGGCCGTTAAACCACACTTTTACACAACAGACCTTAGGGGGTTTTTGCTTCTGAGTGGAAGTTGAAGAAACCTGATGGTTAATTGTGGTTTAAACTCTTCTTTATGGTCAACACTTGAGGCCAAACAGTGGATCACGTCACATATCCAAGGTAGAACATTTAAAACAATTAATCAAATATGAGTGTAGAATTAAGTAAAAGCTTATTCAGTCTTTTTCCTCAACAAATAAAGATCTTAATAAAAAAATTAAGTCCTAATTTGTTTGTGATTCAAGTGTATAAAATCAAACATTTATTGAATATTTATTTAACAATTGTTATATTGTTATAGAAAAAAATTATATTGCGATAATTATTGTTATTGTTTTATTGTCCAGCCCTAAAAGACCTGTGTTCGGTTCCCGTGCAACACAAAAAGTTACATAAGCTAAGTGATATTTTTTACTTTAGCTACAATAGCTATATCGCATTGCTTTTTAGCCACATAGCGTTATCTCCACTTTGGATAGCTAACGTACCTAATGTTAGCGACATGCTACTACGTAGCTAATACTATAAAACTTACGTTAGCTATGTTAGCTAGCCAAAGTGTGAGTAGCTAGCTATCTAACTAGTGTTAAAGGCATTGACAGCCTCATAAAAGCCCCTTACCTTACCATAACCGTCAGAGGGGTTTGTGCCTAAACCTAAGTTAGTAAATGTATGCATGTCGACCAGTTAACCCTTTGTGTTGCTGCGGTCTATGGGGGCAAAACTAAGAAGGTGCAGTGGGAGAGAGAGTACTTTACACCGGCACATTTGAACGTGATGGACTCCAGGCACTGTGAAGAGGGAGAAATGGCTGAGAAACAGTCAAAGAGGAAAAGGGCTGAAGAGTATAAACAGAGAAGAAAGTTACATGACAAGGTATGGGCAAAAAATTTGGGAAGGAGCACTAAAGGGAGGGGTGTATTTGTATTTGTTATCAACAATCCTTCTGCAGAATCATACTCTCCCTTTAATGTGGAGTGAATAGGTGGGGATCTACTTGTTAAAGGGAGACCTGGGCAAGAGAACAGCATAAGATGTTGCAGTTGAAACAACACTACAGCTTTCAAGCAAAAGTGGCAGATTACCTGATCAGAAAGGTGCCCAGTGGTGCCTGTGTGAGTATTTCGTGTGCTTCCTCCATGGTCATTGATCCCCAGTAGTAACCACTGTGTTGGAGCTGCTGGTAAGTGTGTTTCACTAGCTTATACTCTGCCGCGCAGCTGAATGGACGGAGGTGTGTGGGCAAGCTCTCAGCATCAGCTCCAGTCAATGACTACAGCAGAGAAGGTATTAGAAATAATCAGTCAACATGTACAGACAACACAGTGTCATACCTGACTTGAACTATGTGACATATCAAACTGCTCTGAGGCGCTTCATGTTTTTATTGCAGTCAGACACAGCATTTGATTGTCCTCCTGAATCCAGAGAATTTTCTTAAAGAGCTCTTAATCTACATGAATAAAGTGATTTATGGTCTTTTTAGGCCTGGGTTTCGCCTCTCAGGTTGCATTCAGGCTACCCTGTTGGTGAAGGCTGCTTGGGATTTGCAGTCAGAAAGGCAGAAAACAACTCTTTTGTCCTGAGATAGCAAGATAATTAACTCACAATCTCAAGATAACAGGATTATAAACAAAATTGCAACCACTTGGCTTCATTCAAAACAGAGTAAAGGAAGAGGGAATTTTAAACTTTCATTCATAATGTGGCCAGAAACAAAAAGCTGGTGATCAGTCAGGTTTTTTTTGCCCCTTAGTTGCAAAACATCTACAGTACAGTAGCTTTCAAGAATAACAAGTTAGTTTGTATGGATGTTACAAACTGATATTTGGTGCAGCAGTTACACAGTTGTTCTGTATACGCAGATTTTCTCTCTCTTTCTGTCCCTCTCTCTCCTACTTTATGTTTTGATTGGTGGGAATACTTGTGTGTTTTGTCACTTATTTGCTCTGTCTTCCTTATGAATCATGTTTGAGTGTCTACTCAGATTTGGGTTTGATGAATTATGTACTTGACCTTGACAAATATGGATAACTGTAAAGGTTTAAAGATTGTACATGTCAACATTAGGAGCCTGCTTCCAAAATAGACATATTCAGAGCTTGGGTAGAGGATCAGAAGCCCAACATAATTACACTGTCTGAAACATTGTTAACCAAATCAATGTCTGATCAAGAAATAACATTACCAAATTATGTTCTATTTAGAAAAGATAGAGGTACCAGAGGTGGAGGAGTTGCTGTTTATGTTGCTGATACTTTGCTCAAACTCAATTAATTGTATCATAGACACTATATATTCTATTGAATGGTCAAATGAACAAAAACTGATTGGATTATACCTCCTCAAAAGAAACTGGCATACTATCTGACTGTTTTAGTGACCATTGTGCAATTTACTGTATATGGAAAATTAAAATGCTAAAATTACCTCCTAAATTAATAAAAAGTAGTGCAAAAATATTAATATGGACTCTTTTATTAAGTATATAATTGGTTTGAATTGGTAAAGATTTCAATTAATACAGACAGTGCAGGACGCTCTGCGTTTGGCAGATGTTTTTTAGCACCAAAACACTCAGACCTGTGAGTTGTGATCAAGTTTCTGCTAATATGACCGTTATTACTTAGCTGCAAACCAAAGATTACAGATCGCTGGCGCTATATTCTTTGATTAGACTGACAGGACAGCTGATTCAGTGGTTGCCTAGCGCCATTAAAAATTTGCTCTTTTCCAAATGCAGCCTAAAAAGGCGCTGCTGTGTGCCTCGTGTTTTTCGAACCTGCAAAGGCTGTCTGATCGGGGCCTGATTCTTATTTGTCGTTTTATAGCGATTGGCATTACCGCCACCTGCTGGATTAAACAGTGCAAAATATTTACAGTGTCCACCCAAAGTGATTCCATTCACAACTGTAGTCCGTCTAGTTATTTTTAAGTTATTTTCTTTCTGTTTTTGTGTCTATAGCAGCATTCTCGCGATCCCCCTGGGACTAGGTCTCCCAGGGGGGTCCCGACCCCCAGGTTAAGAACCACTGCTCTAGAAGACCTATTTAACCTTTCTTTGTCTACTAGTGAGATACCATATGTTCGGTAATTTGCTAAAGTGATTCCCTTACGTAAAGGCTGCAATTCTCTTGACCTTAATAATTAAAGACCCATATCTATCATCTGTACAATTGCTTTTTGAAAAACTAATATATATTCAACTATTCAATTATCTTACAGAACAGCCATATTGAAAATGACTAATGACATATCCTCTTCCGCTGACCAAGGCAAATTAACAGGTGCAGTTTTTATTGACTTATCCAGGGCTTTTGACTTGGTAGATCATCATATATTACCGCAAAAATTAGAAACCACTGGACTAACTCAGAATGCACTGGCTTGGATCCATGCATATCTTGGTGATTAGATAGATAGATAGATAGATAGATAGATAGATAGATAGATAGATAGATAGATAGATAGATAGATAGTGTTTAGTGCCCCCTTCTCCTTTCTATTTTTATTAATTAACTCCCATCATTATGTAAAACTCCGAATATCTATTTATATGCAGATGTTACAGTAATCAATTTTTCTAGTGCAAATTAATTACAGATCACTGCTTCTTTACAGTCCGATGGTGCACTACTCACTAAGGTTGATTGTGTTAAATATCTGGGGCTATGGACTGACTCTGAATTATCATATAAAAAGCATATTGATTATAAATATAACAAGATTGGCTGTTTTATTGGGATTTTGTACAGATCAAAGAACTGTTTCACCATGACTGTAAAAAAAGAGGCTATTATTGCCTATAATCGATTATGGAGACATTGTGTAAAAAAAAGTTGATGTTAAGTGTAATGTACAATCAACTGCAGTGGCTTTCTCTCGATAATAGACGGCAGTTACACTGGTACCAGTTTCTTTACAAATTAATTCATTTTAAATATCCTATTTATTTACAAGAGTTTTTCATTCTGCATAATTCTAATCCTATTTACTCTCAGAAGCAATAACTACACTTTAAATAAGAAAAAAAGGCATTTAGTGTCAAGGCTCCTAGAGACTTGAACAATCTGCCAACTTTCATAACATCTCTGCGGTATCTAGGTTCATTTAAAAAAGCTCTTATTACCTTATAACAGAGTGCTACTGTTATCCTTAATTATTGTTACTTAGTGTTATACTGTACTGTTTTACTAGTAGTATTGGTGTCTAGATTTTGTGGCATGTGCAAAATTGGTGAAGGTTACTGGGGGTCTATGCAGCCTGAAAAGAATATCTGCAGACACTACTCTCGGCTGAAAAGGGTATAAAAACTAAAATCTTAGAACTTGTGACAAATGTCTTTCATCAGTTCTTTAGTAATAAGAAAAAAGTACAATTGGGAAACTGCAAGAACTTGAATCCATTTCTGAATACACTCAACTGTACCTCAGAGACTTATTTCAAATAACAACTGAAAACTAATCTTTAAAAATTTTAAACGGTAGTCCACAAACCACTGGTTGACCTCATGGTGGCTAAGTCAACTTCTTTTATACATTCTATGGATTCACCAGGGGAATTAGGCTGAAAAGTTTCCATGCCAACATTTAAAGTCAATGGTCACCGGGTCATACCACTGAAAAGCTTGATGGCTTTGTCCCAAAATAAGGTTTTTGGCTACTATGCAGTTACAAGGTTTCACGACACAACTTAATTTACGGCTCAGTATATACCATATACATTTAGAGAAGGCATTTTCCAACACATATTGCATGTACTGGCGCCTTTTCACACAGCATTTTGGCGGACATGTAGTGCATCTGATCTGGTCTCACACCTGCTCCTATCTGCCACTACAACATTTGAAACACAAACCTCAACTGCACACTTACGTCTATGTAACCACATGATTGGCTTAATGTGTGTCCCAGCCCAGCTGTTAAAAAGTGAAGATTGACTTTCTTGTGGGAGGGGCGGTGTATAACTGATAAGATAAGATCTTATCAGTTATACACTGGCATTTCACTGCATGAGAAAATTCATGTGTGGCTTGACAGTGTGAAAAATGTCATTTGCGCAAGTCTCGCAAGACCTAACGAGAATTCTCATCACACTTTAATCTAGGGAGATCTCATCACATCCCTATTTATATATATATATATATATACACACACACACACACACACATATATGTAAATCACAGTGAGCAAACATTGAGTACTAACCTGGTGCCAGGTTTCAGGTTCCTCCTCGAAGTTTAATTTGCTCCAGTGCAGTAAATCTAGTTGCCTCTCTGTTGGCTCTTGGCTCTCTGGATTAACTCTCTTTTGGCTTTGTGCTTGTTCGTGTCTTGCAGGCTCTTCAGATGACTGACTTTGGCTCTGTGTCTCAGCTGTGCGGCTCTGTCTTTGGCTCTGTACTACTGTTTTATTAAGATTGTCTCTGACCATCCTACAAAGAAGAATCCTCTTCTTGACCACCGGTTGCACCAGTTCCTCCACTTATCTCTGACAGATCCTCCATCACTGACTCCTGTCTGGTCGGTCATCTGCTGCTCAGTCCACTTTGAGACTCCATGTCGCTTAAGCAGCAGCTTGAGATTTTAATAAAGATTTAACAACATTACGACAATGTGCTGGAGGGACGCAGAGGCTGTATCTGCTCTGTCATCTGTCCTTTGTACTTGAGGGATTGTCACTGAAATGTCTGGTGAGCTGAAACACAAAAAGGTGAAAATCACAGTCAAAATGTTTTATGCCACTGCACTGCATCTTAAATCTCCCATAACTGCTGTTTTTGGCCACTTGGGCTTTTGCACATTTTGAAGAAAATCTGCAATGAATGTGCTTTTCCATCCATCATCTACCATTAATTTGTCAAGATGAACAGTTGGTGGCACTAATTCTCAAGTTGGGTGCCATTAAACCACTGCAGCAGAAGAGGGTGCAACAAGATGACGTAATTAAAGGAACACCAGTCAAACCCATAGAAAAGAAGTGGATGTAGCCATCGTAAAGTCATCCATTGGTTTGGAGACTATTGTTCTGAAGTTCAGAGTTTGGCATTTTGGCCGTCGCCATCTTGTTTTTTTGGAACCAGAAGAGACCATATTCGGACGAGAGGGTGGAGCTAGCTAGCTTGGTTAATTAGGCATCTGAAATTCACATTAACTGTGATATTAATTGTGATGCTAATGAATGCTGAACTGGGATGCTAAAAAAATGGAAAATTTGGGCACCCAACAGCACCCAAAAACAAGTTCACGGCTGGTTAAATTTACACAGTGCAAAGGATACAATCCTCCGCTATCCTGATTGACAGGTTGCTGTGGTAGCAACTCGTCACAAGGTAGCCACGGTATTTAGCATACCCTGCTTAATAATCTATTTTCCTCTTAATGGGGCCATAATTTACGAAATGAACATCATGCTATAGACAGAAGAAGACTTGAAGCTAGTGACTGAAACCATAAACTCATTAGGAAAGTGTCACTGAGGTTATAAAACAAGTAAGAAGTAGGCTAATTTTTATATAGACTTCTATACAATCTGACTTTTTTTTGGAACCAACCTGAAGTCGCCCCCTGCTGGCTATTAGAAAGAAGGCAGGTTTAAGGCACTTCCACATTGGCTTCAGTTTTTAGACCCAGAAATTTATGCTTGGTCAAACCTCAGACTGTTAAACTCATAGTAGAAAACACCCTCACACACTCCCAGTGGGAGGGACTAAGACGCGAGGAAAAGACTTAGTTGAGGGAAACATGGATGCAAATAAGAGACTTGGGATGTAGCCTTTAAGCGGCACCATTCACATTGTCACATTGTTATGTCATTTGATTCATTGTTATTATAAGACTATCAATTATATCTTTAACTTTACTATACATCACATCTGATCCAGTCTCTCTCTCTTTCTCTGTGTGTACATGCATGCCTGAGAGGCAGAATCAGAGGTCATGTGGCTGACAGTAAACCACATTTGTTTATCATCCATCACTGTTATAGGCGGACTTAACGTCGTTAATGACAGATAAATGCTTTCACTTTCTCAGTCAAGCGAGGAACCAAAAGAAAAAAACATCTGTGGATTTCTTCCGCTGTAGTTCTTATTAGTTTGTATATTGTATATACTGTATAACATGTTAGTATATACATGCTGTACACACTTAAGTTTACTTACACAAAGTGCCTCGAAATAAAAGACAAAAGTGACAACCTTAAAAGTACAAACACATAACAAGACGGTCTTAATAATTCTTAAGATACATTATACATAGTATAACTATATAAGGATACATATGGTAATACTTTTGTTTGCTGTCTCCTTTTCTGTTTTAAAGCACTTTTGTTTAGAAAAGGTTCTGTATTTCAATCAGTTTTTCTTTTTTTTGACACTTTATTTTTATGTTTTTCTTCACCTCTTTGCTTTAACATTTTAGTGTAGCTTCACCAAACATTTTACTTTTCAAATCTCAGCCCAGATCATATAAAGGTGTTTGATTACCCATTTCCCACAGAGGCAGGCTGTGTCAAACTGTTATTAGATTATGGTCTGTTGTACATAACTCCAGGATCTTTCACAATATTACACCGTGCAGTCTTTCACAACATTTTCTGTTGTTATAGGATGATACTACATTACACAAGAATGTAATGTTTGAATTTGAAATGAAACAATGACTATGAGGTTTAACTTTCAGTTTGAAGGATTTCAGTCCATGTTGGGTTAACAGTGCAGCTTTGGAGGCTACACTTTCTTACAGCTGGAAGTGCAGCAGGGCAGGGCTATGATCCCTGTACTGTTGACCCAAAGTGGATGTTAACACCCTGAAATTAAAGTTGAAAGTCAGCACTTTAACTCTCATTGCAACTGTTTTACTTGAGCTCCAATATGCTGAAGTTCAGAAATATCTTAACAAAAATGTCCAAATATTAAAGCACAGCAAAATATTATTAAATTAGACAAACATACAAATTAATCTATCATATCATTAGTGATGCGTATTTTACTATTTGTAAAAAAACATTTAGACGAAATGGAATTTTAACACGGTGATATTTTATGCTAATGACACCGGGATTGTTTAATCTAATAAATATGAGTTGGTGACTGGGATGGGTTGTCCACGCTTGAGGGAAATCCAAATATGTTCATTTAATTGTTTTTTAATGGCCCAGTAGGCTACTAGTAAAGTTACACAGAGCGTCCGATTCATTTGCGTGTTCATGTATTGCAGTTTTGTAAGCTAAGTTTACATCAATTAAAGGAGTAACGTGTCATTTCTGTCTGGCACGCAGCTGAATTACGTGTATGTATGAATTAAACACAAAGCTCACTTACGTGCAATTGCGGACAGATCAGAGGCGTCCACACAGCAGTGAGCAGCTTTCAGCTTCTTTCGAGGCGAAGGTAGCGACTCTTCTTGAGAAAAAACTCATAACCTACTTTCGGTTCAAGTTTGTAGCCTCCTGTGTTGGAGGCGGACCCGCCGTTTCAAAAAACTTGATCATATGATTGCATTTAACCATAGAAAACACAATAGCCTCATTATCAGCGGTTCTCCAATGAGGGATTCATATACCGCACACGCACTGCTTACACACGCACACAATTAAAAATTTTTTTTTCAGGTGTCATAGGCTATGCTTTCGCTTTCTCTTGGGCTCCAAATTCCCTTAAATCACGTGATGTGCCAGCAGTGTGCGCATGTTGGTGTGTGCGTGTGTGTGTGTAGACTATTTACTTTATATAGTAATAGCACTTTCATGGTTTACAAATAACCACACAGATAGCGCAACATGCATTCAATGTTCAAGATTAAATTACTTTTATAAACGTTTAACTCAATTAGTCTTATCTCAATTAGGGAAATATGCAAAGCACTCATTCCTGTCAAAATGAATGTGAAACATTAAATGATGGGAACATCAACCAGTATATGAAGCATTATGGATCATAATGCTCTTAGTGAGGGGGTGAAAATGCTGCACACTACTACTAAACCTATGTAACAAGAAATTAAGCAATTTCTTTATAAGTTGAGTCCTGAACACAAGAAAGAAGTTGAATACTTTTGCATATAGCTTATACACTATTTACATAGGCCTATTTATATATTTTAGCTCTTTCATAGTATAAAGATGGACAAATAATTACAGTTAAATTCAAGAAATACAATGTGAGATTTTACTACATTGCATGTAGTAAAATCATGCATGCGTGCACACACACACACACACACACACACACACACACACACACACACACACACACACACACACACACACACACTCTCTCTGATGAAATGGAAACCAGTGTGACTTCTCATAATATTAATGAATAATGATCAGACAACCTAAAGCATTTTACATAGCATTTATTCCCTCACACTCTAGAGATGGATATTATCATGTTATCCACGAAGGTCGTTGAATAACTATGACCTGGGTGACTGAGAACCTTTACAGACATAGTATCATGTTGTTTCCTTCTGTTTTCTTTTTTCTGTGAGAGGTCGATCTTTCAGGCCGCAGAGCTGGACAGCTGGTGTTCTTTTTTGTTATGCCTGTGCATCAAGTAGGCAGATGCTGTTACAACCAAGATCCCGTAAGTAACCAAGACACACTGTAAAAAAGACACATTTCTGACTGAGGGCACTTATGCAAAAAAAAAAAAACGTATACATGTTCATATCTAATGGAGCCTGTGAGTGTATATGTGTATATTATGTACATTTCGCCGGCCCTGCATGGTGTAGCTATTAAAGTATTTCCTCCAACCAGTCAGTTCCACAGAAGTTGGGGCAGTGATGCCAAACAGCTGCCTCTGAAACACACACACAAAAAAACAGTGCAGTGGAGGAAGGAGTGCAGTGAGACTGCCTCATAATTTTACACATTTTGTCATGAGATTAAAGTTATATTAAAATGTAGTTTTTAGGATATTATAGACAAAGTTGTGCAGTATATAAACAACATTTCATTGCAAGTAAACAATTTTGAAAAAGATAAAACAAGTAGTAGAAAAAAATAGTAATAATATTAAAAAAAATCAACCTCAAGTGAAAATGAAAGAAAAAACAGTTAACCCCAAAACCATAAGCAACATCACTGTGGCTCCGGAGGTAGAGCGGGTCGGTAATTAATTGCAGCGGTGGCGATTTCATTGAGCAAGAAAATGAACCCCAAGTTATCCCCGATGGGCAGGCAAGTGCCTTGCATGTGAATGCGTGTAAAGTGCTTTGTCTGATAAGGCAGTACAGAGCTATCTAATTGCAGTCTACTTAACCTACCATTTATCCTGCACCCAACCCATATCAAATTGTCTGAGAGCTATGCAAAATCAAAATGAATGTGAAACATTAAATGACGAGAACATGTATTCAGTACATGAAGCATTATGTATCAATAACTTGGCTCCAGAGAGCCTCATTAGCTGCTCTCTGCTTTTTTAGAGGGGAGATAGAAAAGCTGCACACAACCACTCAACACAAACTAAATTTGAAAACTTTGTGACAGGAAATTGACAATTTCTTTGAACATGTCAGTGACAGTTGCGGCCAAAACACAAACAAGAAGCTGAATACTTGAATATTCAAATGGGCAGTTTGTTGACTGAACTGGGATGGCAAACTGATTGATGGTCATGCGATTCACATTCAACACATCAGTTGAATTAGATTAAACTGAATTATTCATTGGAACTCCAGTTTATCATCTGGACTTGCTGGCAGCACAGAGCTCGTACACCACACTCTCTTTGCCACAAGAGTTGGGCTGTGATAAAAGCTTAAAGCTATAATTCCCTTGGCTGTTTGGCAGTTTTTATTTTAATGCATATGATCAGATTATTAACAAAATCTCTCAATTCTCAAATGTTAGCCTAGCTGTCACAAAAATACAAGAAAGCAAGCATTTGCCATTTCCTGACAGGATATTTTATGATGCTGAACACATTATATTCACGTCACCAAAAAATGATGGTTGTGTTGTGTTAAAGGCTTATGCCTTTTTCAGGCTAGCTTGGTCCAACATGAGGCTGTTAAAGAATTAGTTTTGGGAAATACACTTAATCACTTTCTTGCAGCGAGTTATATGAGAAGATCAATATCAATCATGTAAGTGCAGTAAATTTACAGCTAACACCAGGGGACTGTTAGCTTAGCATAGCCTAATGATTGGATCAGGGAAACAGCTACCTTGGTTCTGTCCAACAACAAAAACAATCTGTCTTCCAGCACCTCTAAAGCTCATTAATGAAGATGTTAAACTTTGCTTACCTGCATTAAAAATCTAAGCGTGGAATGAGCCAAACTATTTCTTATTATTTAACATGCTATATCCTAGCTGTTACCCCTGCTTATTTTAAGTATTACTACTTTCTGGAACAGGCCCATGGCTAGCTAGTGCCTCCATCACTCGCTCTCTTTCGTTATGTGTGGGTGGGCATGTTTATGTTGATGGGTGGGCATTTTTTATATATGTATTTTAATATGTATTCATGTTCATTTAATTGTATAAAATGTGTTATATAAATACATTATTTATTCCTCAATTTTTGTAATTCATTAGCTGTTCATGTTGTAGCCTATATATTTTATTATTATTATTATTATTATTATTATTATTATTATTTATTCCTCAATTTTTGTAATTCATTAGCTGTTCATGTTGTAGCCTATATACTGTATATATCATATCCACCTACCTATTTTGTTGTCTTTGTTTATGGTGTGTGTATGTGTGTACTTTACACTGTAGTCTGTATAATTTTTTACTGAGATTTTTTGTTTATGCTTGTTCTGTGTCTGTACATCAAGAGCAATGTAAGACCGACGTCAAATTCCTCCTTGCCATTAAACTGATTCTGATGCTGATTTGACTTGACTTGCTTGTCTCCTGACTCTTGCACTATACTTGTACAGGGTGTGGGATCAGTCGTTTCATTTACATTTCTGCAATAAAGTGAAAAAGTGTGTTTCCCAACATGTGATGTGCTGTGTGTATGTAAATTTCTAATTTAATTTAATTTCTAAAAATGGAAAAGAGAAAAGGTCTTACCACACATTTTAAAATGCATGTAGTTGGACTCTTGTTTGTCTTCTTATAATGTCTCTTTTAATTCAAATGCATTAATGTAATTAGAGTCATGGTGCAATTTGCCCTTGTTTTCTGTAAGTCTGATTCTCCAGGTGAACACCAACAGTCATGGCCTGCATATTACATAATGCACTACTTCTTTCAGGAAACTGTTGCAATTACATATGCTGTAGTGTGTGTATTTTTTTGCATTGGAACAACACAAAAAAGCAGAGAGAAAAAGCAACCTCTGTACTAGAAATTTAGACCACTCTTCTTTGCTAACTGCTCCAGGTCTTTGAGATTTGATGGGTTCCTACTCCCAACAGCTGTTTTCAGACTCTCCACATGTGCTCTATGGGATTTAGATCTGGACTTCAGAACTCTCCAGTGCTTTGTCTTAGTTTTGGGTGCTTTTTGAAGTATGCTTGGGGTCATTGTCCTGCTGTAAGACCCATGACCTCTGACCCAGAGTCCCAGTTTTCTGAAACTGGCCCTAGAATTCTATGGTAGTCTTCAGATTTCATATTACCATGCACAGTCAAGACATGCAGGTCTTAAAGCAGCAAAGCAACCTCTAAACATCAGTGAACCTCCACTATATTTTGACTGCGTTCTTTTCTTTGAAGGCCTCATTTCATTTTCTGAAAACAGAAGAATGATGTGCTTTACCAAAAAGCTCTATTTTAGTCTCATCTGTCCACAGGACATTCTCCCCGAAAGGATTTTGGCATTTTCCTCAGGTAAGTTTAAGCAAACTCCAATCTGGCTTTTTTATGTTTCTGTGTCAGCAGCGGGGTCCTCCAGAGTCCTCCCTTTTACTTCAGATGGCGACAGATAATGTGAGCGGATACTGTTATACCCTGTGTCTGCAGGTCAGCCTGAATTTGTTTGGAAGTTGATCCAGGTTCTTCTTCCACTATTAGAAAACTCCTTTTTTTTTCATTTTTTCTCTTTCGCCCACATCCAGGGAGATAAGCTACAGTGCCATGGGCTCTAAACTTCTTCTCAATGTTGCGCACAGTGGATACAGGAACATTAAAATCTTTCCCATGCTTTTCCAAAATTTAGGTTCTCAAATCCTCGAATCTATTATGGGTCTCTTACGTATGTAACCCTTGTTCCCTGAGAAGGGGAATGAGACACTGCGTCGGTGACGACACTATGAGAACGCCTCTAGCCCTTAGCCGGGCTGAATTATGAATGAAACTACTCCATTCCTATTGTCTTTGCTTGAACGATAGCGTGGGACGGCGTAACTGGAGGCGTATAAAGCACGCCAGCACACAGGACAAAACAGCTTTTTTCTATTCAGCAGGCGCTGAACAGACATGCAGGGGTGACCATATTTTTGACCATGACTGTAGGTGTTCACCTGGAGCAGCAGATTTTCAGCACACAAGGGCAGAATACAATGATTTATGAGAAAAGAGAAATAATTATCAACATAAGACTTGCATGACGTATGCCAGGGGCGACAGCAGAGTGCTGACGAGGCTGCTCAGTTTAGTAATGCTGATTTATTCTGCAACAAATATTAGCAGAGTAAAGAGGGAATGTTTTTATTCTCATGCCCAATACAGATTCAAAAACGTGAAACCATATAGTTGACTGGAGCAGGACAGATTGGAAGACGACCAAAAGAAAGTCCTTCTGTTTACATTCCTGGACCATGGCGCGCTGCAGCATATGCTCACTAAAGATAACCACACGGCAAAATGCAATACCTGCAGTTCCAATATGACGAAGCATTTAGCCTACTTCAGAGTGAATCTGAACAAATCGAGACTTTGACTATTCGGGGTCAGCCCTAAAATCCACATCCCACTTTAGCAAACCACATAAGTGAAAGTGCCTATAGAGTAGCCGCCCTACAGCTGGTATACTTCTGAAAGAGGAACTACTACACACAAAGTTTACTGCATAGTACACATAATCACAGAGATTCTTGTTGGCATATAAGCTTCTCATGGCTGGTTAGCTCTGACTGCCAGCCCTACATCGCTGTCTGTGTCACACTGAGCGGTGGTCACTCAGTCTCCCCGGTGTCCCCTGACCCCCAGCTTCACACACTACGTAGCCACGAGGCCACGTCTCCTACAGCCGCTGCTCCCTCACTGCTCTGCTGCATTTTTAAAAGAGGGATCTAGCAGAATTTATGGGTGCAGTTACTCTTACTAGACACTAGTAACTCTCTGGTTAGGTTACCATGGATACTCTACAATGACAGTCTCCTTTTAGATGGAGCTGAAGTCAGACGCTCTAAATGTCATTATGAGCATTACCAAACCCCTCTGATAAGAATCTTTAACACCCACATCTGTCACTATGGTGGGGTGCTGTGACAGATGAGATCACTGGATGGTTCTGTGTAGCAGTTACCACATCCATGTATATATCAGATAAAACCCTCAAAATTAGAACAATTGTATAATAAATATCAGAATCACAATCGTAAAGCGCTTCATTGCCAAGTAGTATTTTACATGTACGAGGAATTTGCTTTGGTGATAAGGTAGACAACATACAGTTGACACAAATAAATGTAGAAATATATAAATATGGAATGAACAGATACAAGTTATATAAGAATAATAGATAAAATTAATACAACTATTTGCTTTTATATGCCTATTTACTTACTAAAGATTTACCCAGACGATATGAAATTGTGATAAATATGTATTAAGTTTTATCTCTTTTAGGAATGTTTAGGGAGAAATAATAAAAACCTGCACTGTACTGTGACTAAAGTGAATATGTAATATTTAAACGTGTTTAAATTTAAATGTATCATTTGATCCATTGACATCTTTAAGGGGTGTTGAAAAACAGTATCTCTGAATTTTAGAAGAGAAAAAGACTTCAAGGATGAAGACTAACCAGTTGTTTCTGCAGATATGCTAAGGTCTGGTTAACCACCCGACCTCCATTAAAGAACAGTGCAAACAAAAGGGACTATAAAAACCCACTGCAGGCCTACTTTACCTGCAGCACCAAACAGCAGATGATCTCCATATGAAGATATCTGCATTTGAATGCAGAATCTGTAGGCAATGGACAAGATTCTGGTATATGATGAGTTCTAGTGCCTGTTTGTAGTCCGAGTAGTATTGACCAATCACATCTGAGCGGGCTTTGGTTGTATGCAGGTAAAGAGTCCTTGTGGTGAGCAAAAGAGGCTTAACCATCCCTCAACTCTCTTGTTTTTTCTAGCATTCTCCCATAATTTACCATTCTTTCATGCTGTCCTCCCATTTTAATATATTCCTCTAAATCACCTGTATTTTTAAACTTTCTATAAAAAATGTAAGAAAAAAAAAAAAACACTGGGTGAATTTGAAATGTTTGCTACGCTCCCTGCGGTATAGCTGACAGTGTGCATGTAAAGACTACAAACTACAGTAATTTTTCTGCATGAATGATTACGATTATTGACAAGTTAGTACTTAGCATTAATAAATTAGATCCAAATGTTGACAGGTATGGGCTAAACGCATTGCCCGAAATGCAACCCCCATCAATCTCGGCGCCAAAGAGCTTTTTTTATTAATAAAATAATGTCAGATGATAGCTGATATATCCTGAGATTGCTAATCGACCGGCGCACGGAAGAGGAAGTCTCGGCCCAGATTCAGTTATCTGGATGTCTGGATTTCCGCAATGGCTTCACTTTTTAGAGCAGGTGGTTCCCACTTGGTGGGAACATTGTAGTTGACGGGAGCCATCGATTAAAAAAAGTCACTTTAATGACAACACAATATTATACAAATACATTATAACAGGGGGTCATTTCATTAGCATAAGGACTTGCAGAACTGAAAAAAACGTTATTCTATAACTCCAGCAGGGATGTGGGGGAATGAGTATACAAATACTACGACGAATAGCTGTGGATGCGGGGAGGGGCCATAGAATATGCTTATGTACAGGGCACAGATGTTTGTGCGATGACCCTGAACTCCAGACTATTTGTCTGTAAAGGATCTACAAACAAAAGCTTTAAATACATCTTATCTCTTGGGAGACATTGTACACCACATTCCCAGTGTTAAGTTGAGTAGTGTTGAGTTGAGCAAGTTGGAGGACCCAAACGCAGGACACGTAGGCTAGCAGGTAAAGTTCAGATGGTTTATTCCAAGCAACAAAAAGCGAGCACACCTTCAAACTGAGTGGCTGATGACAAAGTCCAGAAACACAAAAGCTGTCCAAACGGTGCAGGGAAACAGGGAAACACGACGTGTAGGCAGACAACAAGGGATCATAACGCACATAAAAAGTAATGAACCGACAAAGACAAGACAGAAACACCAGGTATATATATATATATATATATATACACACACACACACACACACACACACACACGCACACACACACACACGCACACACACAGGGAGTAACGAGCAGGGCGGGAGCAACACAGGTGACAGAGATTAGGGTTAATGAGGGACAGGCAGGCAGGCAGAGAGGAAGAGAAAGGAGAGAGAGCGACACACAGGCAGAGAGAGAGAAGGGGAAAACAAGGACAGACATGCAGAGGGATCACTGGGGTAACAGACAAGGTTACTGAATACTAGACAAGCAGACATGGGGCAGAGAGAATAACCAATAAGACAAACACACATGTACAATGAACAAGAACTCAAAAGGAGAATACAGAGCTAAAGTACAAAGGAGACTAGACCCAAAATAATGTAGACAAGGAACCTGAAGTAAATACTAAAACAAGAACCAAGGTGCAGGAAGAAGAACTAAGATGAGAGACAAGACTACCCTAAAACATGGAGATAAGACCAAGGACTAAGACAGACCATAATGAGAAAATACAGAAGAACATTGATAAGGAAAACACTAAACATGAACTAAAGCACAGGACCAAGTACTAAAATGAGTGATAAGACAGTTACAAAGAAAACCTTCAAGCGAATGAGCCATAATAAACTAGACAACAAAACTCCAAACCCTGACAATATCAAATAAACACAGGAAAAATAACAGCACAAAACCAAATCCTAACACCCAGATGATTTAAGTTTGTTTGCAATATTACTACTTATCCACTGTAAGTTGTAATTATTTATTTACTTATCTTGATTTCTGTATTATTATATATATTATTATTATTGTTTTTTACCTGCACGCACTCTGCCCATGCACTCACTGCACGTGAAAATGTCTTTTGGGTTGAAGGGAGGGGCTGGGATTTTTTCAGTAGGATACTTTCAAAATATAGTCTCTTGCTAGGTTCTCCAACGTTGCCTAACCTAGCTTTATGTGATACGGATGTGGTCAAAAGTTTACATACACTTGTAAAGAACATGTATGTGATGTCAGTTTGCAATAATTACTACAACTCTTATTTTTCTATGATGGAATCATTGGAGCACATACTTCTTAGTCACAAAAAACTGTCATGAATTTTGGTTCGTTTATGAATCTATTATGGGTCGTCTGAAAATGTGACCAGACCTACTGGGTCAAAAATATACATATAGCAATGTTAATATTTGGTTAAATGTCCCTTGGCCATTTTCACCTCTATTAGTCGCTTTTGGTAGCCATCCACAAGCTTCTGGTTGAATCTTTGACCTCTCCTCTTGATAGATTTGGTACAGTTGTGAGCTAAATTTGACAGACTTGTTTCTTCAGCAAATCCAAATGATCTCAATGGGGTTTAAGTCAGGACTTTGGGAAGGCCATTCTGATACCTTAATTCTAGCCTGAGTTAGCCATCCCCTTACCACTTTTGATCTGTGTTTGGGGTCATTGTCCTGTTGAAACACCCAACTGCATTCAAGATCCAACCTTCTGGCTGATGAGTTAAGGTTTTTACGTGAAGAATTTGGAGGTAATCCTCTTTCTTCATTATGCCATTCACTTTCTTTAAAACACTAGGTCCACTGGCAGGAAAACAAGCCCAAAAACTTAATACTACCACCACCATGCTTGACAGTAGGTATGGTGTTCTTGGGCTTAAAGGCCTCACCTTTTGTCCTCAAAATATTTTTCTGGTCATTGTGTTCCAACAGCTTCTAATTCATCGCAGACCTGCTTTTTAGTGGTTCTTGGTCGACCCCTGACCATCCTGAACAATTTTCTTTCAGCAGCAGTTGATAGCTTGCATTGACTTTCTGATCATGGCAGTCATGCATCTGTGCCATGCACTTTATATTTATTTATTTAATTGTTTGCACAGTGGATCTTGGGACCTTTAGCTGCTCCAAGTGACTTTCCTTTCCTTTCAAGTCAGTGATCTGCTTCTTCAGACCCATGCGGAGCTCCCTAGACTTTCCCATCATAGAGTTTGTCGCTGAGTCTAATGAGTGTATTAAACAAGCCCTATGTAAGTGGGCTCAGAGAAGTCATCAGCTGTAGTCAATTACAATCACTCAAAAGAAGTTAAAGAGGTCATGTCACAAAGCACATTTGATTGACACAACTTTCTGCATCACCAAAATTGATCATTTTAGTTGCTGTATGTATATTTTTGACCCAGAAGATTTGGTCACATTTTCAGAAGACCCATCATAGATTTAAAAAAGAGCTGAAATTCGTGACTGTTTTTGTTTCAAAGAAGTATGTGCTCCAGTTATTCCATCATGGAAAAATAAGAGTTGTAGGAATTATTGGAAACTCAAACTCCCATCACATACATGTTCTTAACAAGTGTATGTAAACTTTTGACCACAACTAGTTTCTGCTGCCCCCAGGTGGCAAAAAATGTTATTGCAGGTTAAATATTTTTATTTTAGTCAGAATCCTACATTTGATGACTTACTAAATAAAAAATAAAAACCTCTGATGCATCCATGATTTTTTTTCATTAGCCTATTGATTAATCTTTTAAATTACTCATTTAATTAATAATTTGTCTTGTTTAGATATTATTAAATCAATACTGATTTAATAGGCCTCAATAGGTCAATCGACTCATCCTTTTTTACTTTTATCCCACCACTGCAATCTGGACATGCAAAAGTTAGATCATGTCCTTACCTTCACCTCTGTTATGAGATGACCGAAGCTGGTAAGGGGGATCCGGGTTTTAACAGGAGACGTCGGCATTACTGGAAAGTTTAAATTAAAATGTTACATTAAACAGTTTTTCCTGTCGCACACATTCACTCCACAGTCTCAGGTTTCATTATAATTAACATTTTGAGAGTGTAAACTAATACTTAGCCTACTGCTCTGTTTGTTGGAGTCACGACGATACAAGGACTTCACAATAATTTCATTTGTTGACGTTGAGTTCCGTGAGCTATAACATACAGCACATTTGTCCAATCAGGTGTTTCTACGCAGAGCGCTGATCAATAGGATGTGGTGTCGTGGGCAGGACTTGCAAGCGAGTTACACAAACAGCAGATCCAACAGTCATTCCTCTATTCAGCCACAAGAGAGCGCAAGACTAAAGTTTATGGCCAGGCATGTCCAACTGCACACAGGTTGTCCAATAGCAGCTAAACAAGTTTGTTTTATGGGTCCTCTACTTTCCTAATGTCCAGGAAAATATTTTCTAGAGAGAAACCGGTATATAACTGTTCTCTTCTTTTCTTTGGAAATGATCCGAAAAGTTATTTGCACTTCTCTTACTAAAAGTAGCTTTATTATGACCAGATGATAACCTGTAATTTACACCAACACTGGAAACCTTTTAGTTTTAAGATTCGTATGAACATCGTAGATCATTTTAAAATTAGCAATAGTGAAGACATTCCCTCAAGTACTGTGCTTTTGCACAATTTTGAGGTAGGCCTACTTACTTTACTTGAGCATTTCCATTTTATGCTTCTTTATTATTTTCCCTCACAACAATGTTGTACTTTTGACTCCACTAAATTATCAGCTATAATTACTAATTACGTTTTACAAGTTATTACATATGAAACATATGATCAGCTTATAAAATACGATTGTTATAGCTTAAACTACTCATAATGAACAGCTGATCTAAAAATAAGCTTTTAAAGGATGAATATGTGTGGTTACACAGTGGACTGCTTTTAACATTTCTTTTAACTCCTATATGACTGAAACATATAATTGAATTGCCAAAGCATTATTACATAAACTTCAACTTCAAACAATTTTCACTTCAACCAACAACTGTAAAATAGTTGTTGGTTGAAGTGAAAATTGTTTGAAGTACTTTACCATTGGGTAGTTTATAACATTGCATAATATTTTATTAACTGATCTTATACAGTATTTCAGAATCAGAATCAGCTTTTATTGCCAGGTATGTGTACACATAGTAGGAATTTGACCCTGGATTGTACATTGCTCACGATGTGCTTACTCATACAAAAATACAAAATCACAATAATAAATAAAATAAAATCAGACACAGACTTCAGTGTAGACAACACAAATATACACACTATGAACAAAAACAATATAGACATATTGACAAATGGTGCAGTGAGCAGAGTGCAAAGGATGCAGGAGTATGTACATGTCGGAGGTGGATGTGATATACAGATACATATACATGTATACATGTACACATGTATACAGTGCAATGAAGCATTGTGCAAAGGATGCTGGAATAAATAAGTATTTTGTACAGGAGTAATGACTTGAGGTAGGTGGATTTGGTATACAGTATCTACAATATGACAATATAACAGTATGAACAGCACTGAAATAGAGAATGGTGAATAAATAATAAGTGTTAGCCGGTATACAGGTGGCTGATTAGAGGCAGAGTTACTGGGTTATTGCAGAAGAATTGTTCCTGACACCGTGAGTCAGAAATCAGCTGTTCATCAGAGTAATGGCTTGTGGGAAGAAACTGTTCCTAATTCTGTTGGCCTACCAGAGGGGAGAAGCTGGAACAGATTGTATCCAGGGTGAGATGGATCGACAGGGATGTTTCCTGCCCGTTTCCTGACTCTGGAAACGTTTAAGTCCTGTATGAAGGGCAGGTTGGTACCAATGATCTTTTCTGCAGTCATGACTGTCCGTTGTAGTCTGCTCCTTTCCTTTTTGGTGGCAGATCCAAATCAGACAGTGATGGACGTCCAGAGGACAGATTGGATTATGGCTGTGGATCAGCAGCTCCTTAGGCAGGTTGAGGAAGTACATCCTCTGCTGGGCCTTCTTGATGATGGTGTCCGTGTTGGGCTCCCACTTCAGGTCCTGGGATATGGTGGATCCCAGAAACCTGAAGGATTCCACAGCAGACACAGGGCTGTTGAGTATGGTGATGGAGGGCAAAGTATGGGGGCTCCTCCTGAAGTCCACGATCATCTCCACGATCATCTCCACCAAAATCTCCAAAATCTTTATTTTTAAAGTAATTAGTAACAATAGCTTTCACATAAATGTAGTGGAGTACAAAGTCGAAATGTATGTGGCGAAGCTGAATTATCACAAGTAGCACAAATTGGAAAATAAAAAATTGTACAGTTGCCTACTTAAGTTAATGCGCTTTCACTTTCTATCACTGCTAATTTGGAAGTATAATTATAGTGCTTTGTGGATACTGCTACTCACTCATTTTAGCGTTTGACACACAAAACTCAAAATGTGCCTGTGTGGTTGTAAATTACAGGTAAGCATATAAAAGAACTTCAGTTACAAATGAATATTGACTCAAGTTTCTCTCTATCAGTTTAAGAATTGCGAAGAGGTTTTCAAGACATTTTCTTTCTTTCCCACCTGGATATTAACGGCTGCTAATGGACTCCACCAATCTATATAATCTACTTTCCATCAAACTACCAGATAATTTCCTAAAAACTCAAATATGATGAGTAATAACACTATAAACACATAGACACCCTCTGCAATTCCCTTATAAGTACCAAGATACTACTCTTCCAAGGAAATTTTCAAATAATTAACAGCTCAGAAAGTTACAAAAGGTAGGAAATGTAAGGACCAATAAAATATAGCAATGCCTTTATTTTAAACAGGTTATCAGTCTATAGACTACTATAATCAAAATGAACACAAGAACATCAGCAGGCCATTATGCCTTTAATCAGCAGTTAGAAACATGTCCTCAGGAAATAGTACAGTAAAGAAACTCTAAAGCTATATTCACAAAATATGCTAAGGCTAAAAGTTGCTCCTAACTGGCTGATGCAAGAAAAACTCCTCAAAAATAAGGGGCGTGTCAGTCCTAACATTAAGACTCCCATGTTTGGTCAATTAATTCACAAAGCATTTTTTGTGCTAAAAGTACAGTAGGTCCTCAGTCTGGGAGATGTTGAAGGTTGTTCAGAGGTCTCCACAGCCACTAAGACCTACTGAGCCCCATCATATGAGTGATGTGGAAAACACAAATTAGTGTGGACAGAGTGAACATCCTTCTAGAAACATGCTGTCAATCCCCGTCCCTTCTCTGAGCTTAGGAGTTCTCTTTGTTCCTGACTAAAAGTTTCTCTTAGCAGCTTTGTTAATAGATCTTAATAGCTCTTAGCTAAGATCTTTTAGAGCCATTTAGGAGAACCAGTAGATAAAAAGGACCTGCCCCTGGTTTAAACAGACATATTCAGTTTTGTTGCATGATTTGTATGCAACAGAAACTTTCCACCAATATTAGGCTTTAGGTCACCTTAGGAAGGCTTGCCTTAACAGGGTGTCTGTCCTCAGTGTCTAAATGCTGATATACTGTATATAAATCAAAGGGAACTGCTGTTTAAAATGTAGCACACCAACTTTGCACAGAATGTGTGCATGTCCAGGCATGAAAATTGGCAAAGCTCCAAGTAGGTCCCAAATTCTTTTCTTCGTCCACCACAGTCCATGTTTAGTGTTGACTGAACCGTCACTTAAATGTTGGTGGCGGTGAAGCAGAATTGTGCATCCTTATATAGCCCAATATCACAAATCACAAATATGCCTCAATGTTAAGACAACTTCAGACAGCCTTTCTCCTTAGACCCCCTTTACCATTATTTGGATTATTTATTTATTTATTATTACACCTTATTTCCATAAAGTCTTTCCTGGTTAGCAAAGAGCACACAACACCTTTTTTTGTAAAATGAAATCCCCCCAAAATTACTATCAGTATTATTAAAATACCCAAAATGTATTAGTAAAATAGCAAAATAAAATCAGTAAAATATCAGGGAAATATCCAAAAGGTATCAGCAAAGTTATTAGTAAAGTATTCTTAAAAATATTAGTAACATACCTGATAAAATAGCAGTGAAATATCCCCAAAAATCTGTTCAACATTTGAAAAAAAATCTTTGTATAATATACCAAAAAATATCAGTAAAAGAATTTATAAAATATTGGTAAAATCTACAAAAGCATTTGTAAATAATCCAAAAGAAAATCAGGAAAATATCCATACAATGTAAAAGTTTTGTGTATGATTTCTTACACCGTAATTTATGTAATACCAAATTATCTTTGCTTGTATGACTGCTTGGAGTTGTGGGCAGGTGACAGATTAACACCTTTTGAAGCCCCTTTCTCACATGAAACCGGTAACATAACAGGTTCAAATACTTCGAGGGAGGACGTGATGCCTGTCAATCACACATAACCTCCTACACATAACATTTAATTCAATTCAGTTTTATTTATATAGCGCCAAATCACAGCAACAGTTATCTCAGAGCGCTTTTTATTAAAAGAGCAGGTCTAGACCGTACTCTGTGATGATATTTACAGAAACCCAACAGTTGACCGTGACCGTTCCAGAGAGACTGAAGACACCACAATCCTTCATCTAAATGTAATCAATGGGGAAACCCCACCACCTAAATTTAAAGTAGATTGGCAGACATTTTAATACACAGATAAACTAAATCTTTATTATTGAGTGATTGCAAGACTGTGTTTTATCATCTAAGAATGTAACATCCCATCTGTAAGCGGAATGTGCCATTCTAACTATGGCTTTTATGAAATTTCTGCAATAATGTCCATATAAATAAACAATAGGCAATAAAACAGGGCAAATACACTGTAAAAAATACTGTTAAAATATGCCAAAAATAGGGTAAAAAATACAACAAAAATATGAGACAATACGCTTTAAATACATCTAAAATATGGCACTGGCACCTCTACAAGAGAAAAGAAACATCAAAACGCAGCCTGTAAGTACAGCTTTTCTTGATAACAAAATGAAATAAGGTAAAGAAGTTAGAAAAATATAACAAACAGAATTTCAAGGGTAACAAGCTCTTGTGGCCATGCAGGCTAAATTGTTTCCATCTGCATTGGCAGGCGTTAACAGTGGAAAGTCAAAAGGGGAACCAACCATTTAAAGTGGGAGTAAGTGATTCTGCAGAAGGATTGTTGATATTTGAACTCAATTGACCCTTCGCTAAGTTCCGCCCCCCTAAGTTACTGTTACTAAGTCCAACAAACTGTCGGTGCTGCCACTGTCTATTACTGCACTCCCCAGAGAAATATTGTCATATTTGTTAGAAAAAGCGATCTCAGAAAGAAGCAGACTGTTTTGCAGTTGCATTATACATTTGCAGGTTGTATTCAGGCTGTCAAACTGACTCAAACGGATGTGAAAAAAATGAAAGATAGAAGCTAAAGCTAAAGTCTGTCTCAAGTTTGTCTCCATCCCCCCACGATGGAGACAAAACGTGGTGGTGGCACAATGGATAAGACAAATGCCTTTGGTGTGAGAGACCTGGGTTCAATTCCCCACTGTGCCCCACCATCGTGTCCCTGAGCAAGACACTTAACCCCATGCGACCTCTGACATGTATAGCAATTGTAAGTCGCTTTGGATAAAAGTGTCAGCTAAATGTAAAAGACAACTATATGAACGATCAGCACTGTTCCTGTAAAGCTGGGTAGGCCTCTTTTCATTATTACATTCATTAAAAAGCAGAACAGTAGGACTTTATTACGTTACATTCAGTTGGAAGTTAGCTATCGTTAGCTAACTAACATTACAACAATCCACAGCCGACATTTTCCTGGATTTATTTTAGGTTTTGGAAAGAGAATAAATCGTACTTCTCCTATCAACCTCTCTAGGTAGCGATTGTAACTATTACAAGTGCCCCAAGAAGAAAAATACAGCCAAAAAAGATAGAAAACGACTCTTTTTGCATTAGAGTCAGTGGAGCACATCCATGAAATGTCGGACCTCAGATAGAGTGAGACCTATAATGCGCTGTGATTGGCCAGTTGTGTATTTGGGGTGTGGCTTAGCGAAGGGTCAATTGCTAAACAAATAGGCTACACCCCTCCCTAAAGTGCTCCGTCAGAAGCTCCGCCCCCCCAAATTTCAAATTTCTGAGGTTTCTCCAGCCTTCGCCCTTGCCTGGTTGTATAATTTTCTTCTCCATTTACACTCTTCAGACATTTTCATCTTTGGCTGTTTCTATCCCTCCTAACAGTGCCTGGAATCCAGCAGGTCGGTGTATAAAACTCTCCCACTGTCTCCCTCCCCTCATCACTCCCGTGCAAAAGAGCACTAACGCCACCTGTTGCTGATTGGCTGTAACAATTTTGCGTGGCTAGGTCCACACCACTTTCTTTGTTTTCTATTTACAGAGCCAGGGCTGTGTGGGAAAACCAGATTTCTTTTCAGAGCACACACAAAACGGAGAGCTATCACATTGTGAGGAAATATTTACTGAATTTAACAAAAAGTGTATTGGATTACAATTACTATCCCTTTAACCAACATTTCTAAGTATTTCACGGAATATTCCCTTCACAGAATTATATTATTTATCTATCTTTCTCACCGTTAGCAGCACTAGCCTCCATTCCTTTAAGTTTGTAATCCTCGCAAAAATCTAATTATGAAAATGACATGTTGTGGTTTTACAGGTTATTATGTGCAGGAGAATTTCTTGGCGAGGTTCAGTAACTTCCTGCAGTCTCACAGCGACGACAAGACTTCACCACAACTTGTCGTTTTGTGCTAAGCTTAGCTAAGTGGCTTCTGAATGCATGTTTGCCAAACAGACTTGAGAGTGGCATCAATCATTTCAGCTAAGTCTTGTCAATTAAACTAGAATTTGACATATGACCCCTCAAGACAGGGCCACAAAATTAGGTAACAATGAGGGACCTGCTTTAGTTGATATTTTATTTCAGAAGTGTAAATGCCCAAACATATTTTGAATTAATCTAGTTATCACAATCAATTGAACCTGGGACATTTGGGCCCCCTGATTATGGGCCCTGGGGCCATTGCAGGCTTTAGCCAGGTTAATGATCCACCCTTTTGTGTTTGTGTGTCCTATAGTCATACTCTGTTGAAAGTAAGCAGTACTACTTGTGGTTTAACGTGTTGAAAGTGAAGAATTGCTTCATAGGTATGACACACGTCAACTGCGCGCGCGCACACATTTGTGGTAGTTTTTATATCAACGACCAGCTGAGAGAGAGAGAGAGACAGAAAGAGAGAGAGAGAGAGAGAGAGAGAGAGAGAGAGAGAGAGAGAGAGAGAGAGAGAGAGAGAGAGAGAGGTGTAAGCAGCAACACATTGGTGAGGACAGGGAAACAGGCGCGCGGCCCGGGGACCCGCCGGAAGAAGCAGCAGCAGCAGCAGCTTCAGCGCGAGCTGGACGTGAACTGACAAAACACCGGCAGCACGAGCGACACCGAGGCGGTCAGCGGGGCGGAGAGGAGGAGGACGAGGAGGAGGAGGCACCTGCACCGCAACTCGTTCTCCCCCGCTGCCTCCATCGTCTGTCCCTCTCTCTCTTCGCTCTCCTCACCCCTCGTTCCTCTCGGACAGCCGCCGCTTCCTCGTTAAGATGGCTGACCCCAACAGCGACGGAGAGGTACCGGAGAGCGCGCGCGGCTTCGCCCGTCAGGGAGCCCTTCGCCAGAAGAATGTGCACGAGGTGAAGAACCACAAGTTCATCGCGCGCTTCTTCAAGCAGCCAACCTTCTGCAGCCACTGCACGGACTTCATCTGGTGAGTGAGTGTGTGAGAGGGGAAATGACACAGGTGATTCACTTGCTGCTGCTGCGGCTATAATCGGCCTCATTCAGCACTAACAGTGTCCAGACACCGCAGTGTTTCTGTCATTGTCATTGTCAAAAACACTGCGATGCGCCATTCCCCCAGCTTCCCACAGTGCGACAGCACCGCCAGGCCTGTCGGGGGGATGCAGCCGCAGAGCAGCCGCTGCTGCTCGGCGTTTACCGCATCGACCCGACCCTCATCTCTGAAACTGGAGGTCTGGTGGAGGAATGCAGCTGGAGACACAGAGACACAGGGCCCCACTGTTGCTGCTGCAGCTGTGTGTTGATGTGTGTGTGTGTGTGTCCATGTGCGATTGGATATGTTTTTTTTTACATCCCTGTCTTCTGTCCACAGGGGCTTTGGGAAACAGGGATTCCAGTGCCAAGGTAAGAGCAGCGGCCCATTCATAAATCCCTCTGTTGCATATGGTTGTGGGTGTGTGGACGGATGTTCCCTGTCTGAAGGAGTGTTGCTGCGTGTGTGTGTTTGTGTGTATTCAGGGCCGCTGGTCTGCACACTGTTACACTGACCTGTTGGCTCTTTCGTTGACGGAGTGTTGGTGTTGGCAGGCAGGTGTCAAACCCAAAGCAGGTGCTTGCCAACAGCAATAAATAGGAATGAGGATACTCTGAAAGGCTCAGGCAGATGAAACAGAGTGAGGTGTTAAGAGAAGAGTGGTGAAAGCTGAAGTGTCTGATTTTTGCCAAGGAGAAATGGGAGGAAGACAGACCAGGAAGTTTCACAAGCTCATTTTCTTCGCTCCCCTAACATCAAGCCTGAAAAATGGTGGGTGTGTGCGTGGGTGTTGATGTGTGTCTGTGGGTGGGCAGCGGGTGGGTGTCTAGACACGGACCTCTGCACACAGTGGTTTCATAAACAGGCCCTTGCAGCAACGTAGTGACACCCCTCAAGCACACGCATGCTACAATGCTGCAGCTAATGTTATCGTTCTGCTCGCAGTATCACTTCCTCCTCTTCACTGATCCGTCTCAGTCAGACACCCACCTAAAGTCATTTGGCTCATGTGACCACTCATGTAAGCTTTTAGGAGGAAAAATTACCAAAGTTTCCACATTGAGCTCTTGCTTCAGACTTCATTGATTGGGAAGAGTTGTGTGTGTGTGTGAGGTTGTGTAATTTTATTAGCAGTGTAAAAATAAAGCTGAAGTCCCCTCATCTCCTGCGGCTACCGGCTTGTCAACAACTCTGGTGGTGATACAGGAAATGCATCGGGGGTAGAGAAAATGAACACACTGTGCATGAGTAAGTGTGCACTGCCTCCTGGACTTAGAGCTAGTGTGTGCTTAGCTACCCCGATCTGATAACATATAATGTACACACACTTAGAGAACACGGACCAATCAGAGTCTTGCACAGGTAGAGCTGCTGTCAGATCAGGTTTTGAGGGGAGTTTCCAAAACTTATAACTCTTAAATTCAAATACGACTTTTTACACAATAAATTTGCCTAGGGGTTGTGTGATCCTTGTTCACACTAAAGATAAAGAAGTCGTTAAAACATCAATCAATCAGAATACCCAGTAAGCATTGATTTGGTGATTTGCAGGTCCAAAGGTACTGCAGTCTAGGTTAACGCTGGGCTAAATTTAACAAAAGAAACTAACTCAACGTCCACTTACTAGCTTTTTCAGAGCTTTCAACCACATCTCATGGATGCCGTTTGCTCAGCTGTTATGGAGTTACCTTGGAAAATGAATTGGGCTACATTTGGTTACATTTAGACACATTTTGTAGAGCTGCAACAATTAATCCTAATTGCATAGGGACAGCAGACACACTTCTGTTCAGAGCAACAAGACCTCCTTTATTTGAACAGCGTGAAAAAGTAAATAGAAGAAAACGGTGTGTGAGATTGCTTAGCAAGAATAGGACCAAGGAATACAGTACCAACATACATTGCATGCTCAGTCAGCGAGCTTGTAGTACCTGCAGACACCCTGAATTGATCGATTAGTTGAACGACCAAATAATGAATCAGCAACTACTTGGATATTAGATTACTTGTTGAAGTCATTTTCAAGAATGAATTAGAACAATTTGGTTCTCAAATGTGAAAACTTGCTACTTTTCTAGGTCATTATGTTTATATACATTTTTTGTTTTCTTGCTGTTGTTGGTCTGAAAAAACAATTGACATTTGTGAATTTTGGCAGTTTTCTCATGTTTTATAGATTGAAAAAATAATCATCAGGTTAATTGCTAACAAAAATAGTTAGTTGCAGCCTTAACATTTTAAATAGCCTTATAAATTGTGTGTAATACATTTGGATGAAAGTGAGTTTGTTTAGGCATCTAAATTACTTATAACCAGTGTGTTATTAGGAACTTATTGTATCTTTTGACCAGTAGATCATATAATTGTGTACTGGGTTACAGCAGTAAGAAAAGAGCCGCTTGTCAGTTGTGTTCATTTGAAATGAGTCTACCTAAACAGTTATTTGATCATTTCAAAGTAAGCACAGACTTAGTGATGTGCAGGTTGGAAGCACACTTAGGCATGTAGTTAAGAGCACCTTGTGAGTCCCATTTATTTAAAAATGTATATGCCTCCATACAATATAAAGTTATTAGATTTAAAAAAACAGAAAATAATCGGATGAATTGATAGTGAAAATCACTAGTTGCAGGCCTACTTCACGTTGAAATATTGACATTAAATGCTGTGGAAATAGAATTTAAATGACAGGCTTTGACCTGCAAATTAGATATGCGTTCTGCCTCAAGGATTTACTTTAAATCTCAACGGTTAGTTTAGTTTGAGCGTGTTGTAGCAGGAGGCTTTGATTTGGTCACTTGCAGGTCTGTTTGTTTTTTAGGTGTCATTTAAACAGCATTTGTTGACTTTATTTCCGCTTATTGTTCAGATCTACTTCACAGTGAACTATAGTCATTTAAATGCTGTTGAAACAAAAAATAAGCTTTACTTTTTAATTCAATTTAGCCTGGTTTTAAATGTCAGCCTTTGGCCCACCTGGAAACATTGAAAAAGTTCTATTAATCTTTAATGTATATGCCTAAATATACAGTTTTTCTTTTCCTTTCTCTTAATGTGGGAGAAAAGTGGGAGATTTGTTAACAAGAAACAGCAAGGACTGTGTAGTGTCATAACAAGAACTAGGAATGTTAGACATCTGGTGTAGACTTGTTCTGACCTGAAGGCCAGATTACTTTGTATGTGTGTTTGTGTCTCTGCATTGTGGGTGTGTTTGAATAGCCTGTTCTGCAGGTAAGGATGTCTCGTCTTTCTTTCCTGTCATTAGTTTTTCTTTTATAGGTTTTCATTTGTATGTGTGTGTGTACCTGTGTTCACTGACAGCAAAAAGAGGAAGTTGCCCTCATGCAATTTCCTGCTAAAAGAGATGTCTGACCAGAGTTTGGATTGAGTATGACACGGTCAAGTTTCACAAGAGGGTTTTTGATTTTGAAAAATAAAAAAAACAATTTTTTTCCACATTCAAAACAAACACTCAAACTTATAAATGCATGATTATAAAAATATTGTCTTAAGCAGTGGTGGAAGAAGTACTCTTTACTTAAGTAAAAGTACAAATACTAGTAGAAAAACTATACTACAGGTGACATTTAAAACCATATGTAAGTAAAACTAGAGAAGTATTAAAAGTAAAGAGTATCTATTTTGCAGAAAATCAGCCCCTGTGACTTTGGTTCAGGCCCTTCCAAAGATAAATTAAGTAAGATCATTAATGTGGTTAGGGGAAAGAAACTGCTAAATTTTCAGACTTTTCTCTAATCGTAGCCTTTTTTGTGAAAAAAATAACGGATAATTTTACCTCTTGGGGCCTCAAAACAGTTATTTAAATGAAACCATGTGAGACGTTTAGTGGGGAAGTGTCCCTTCTGTGGTTCTGCTAACAACCCATAGACATCTGAAACGTGACAATGGGCCTCGACTTTTTTTGGTTTTTTGAAACACTGGATTAATCTTAAAGAATGTGTTGTATCTCATCATGTTTTGTTTTTTTTATTTCTAATATTTATCTGAAAACTAACTAGTAACCAGTGTTGGGAGGTAACCGATTACAAGTTACCCTATTTAAAATGTAATCGTTCAAGTTTCAATTACTTTATCAAATTATTGTAACTTACTACATTTAATTACTTTTTGATTAATTTTCTAAATTTCCAATGAATGTTTTCAACCATTTTTAAAAGACAGTTTGAGAGGCAATTTAACTGGTAGATGGGTGGCGCTGCAAATTCAACCAATCAAAAGCATTAAAGCAGATTAGCATCAAAGTTTACTTAACGGCTGAAGATGGAAATGGCAGACGAAGACATTGTGCACATGAAAAACATGCAAAGCAACAAATTAATATTATTACAACATATAGCGTAGCTTTTTACAGAAAATATTCAGATATCACCTCTAATGTAATCACGAACACTTATAAGCAACCGTAATTTAATTACACATTTTTTCTAGTAACTGTAATGGATTATATTTACACATACAGTTACTACCCAACACTGCTAGTAACTGTAGTTGTATATTATTTCTCTCGCTCTCTTTGTAGAGTTATAAAGTACCTTAAAATTCAAATTAATAATATTCCACCACTGGTCTTGAGAATGAAAGAGATGCTGTAAAGAAACATTTAATTAAGAAACCAACTATCTGTAGTGGCATTACATTTTCACGTGGTCTGTACTTGTATAGTGCCTTTCTAGTCATCCGACCACTCAAAGCATTTACACTACATCACATTAACGTACTGATGACAGAGGCTAAGGTGCCAACTGCTCATCACAAATAGAAATTAACATTCACAAGGACACTTCGACAGGCAGACTGGATTGAACTGCCGATCTTTTGATTAGTAGGCAACCCACTTTAACTCCTGAGCCACAGCTCCAAAGGCCTTTTTCACAGCAGACATTTTGACTTGTCCTAGTATGAAAATCACAGGTGTTACTAATAGAGATGAAAATGTATGAAAATTTCATATCATGATTATCCACCCATCCATCGACAACCACTTATCCTGCATACAGGGTCGCGGGGGCACTGACAATCCCAGCTGACATCGGGCGCAAGGCGGGGTACACCCTGGACAGGTCGCCAGTCCATCGCAGGGCCACACATAGACGAACAACCACTCACGCTCACACTCACACCTAAGGACAATTTAGGGTCGCCAATTAACCTAGACTGCATGTCTTTGGATGGTGGGAGGAAGCCGGAGTACAACAACCTTCTTGCTGTGAGGCGACAGTGCTAACCACCGTGCCGCCCCACCATATCATGATTATAGTAACTAAAATTATCATGGTTATTAGTATTATTACAGTATTGTTAAAATGTGCTGAAAATTATCAACATGTACTGATACACTCTCTGAAACCATTTCAGCAAGGTTTTTTAAAATTGAAAACCACAAATAAAATTAACTTTTTGTTTGTATAAACATTAAAATAATAACAGCCAATACCTTATTTAAACATATGAATAATATAATTATATACTGTATGTTATTACATTTTATCATTTACTGTATACTGTAATATTATTACAGTAACGTGTTACTAGTTACTAGTAACACGTTACTGCCCAACACTGTACATGAATACAAATAAGTCTTAAGAACAACAGTGATAGTAATGAGCCCAACAACTGACATAAATAGAGAGGAGGCTTGTACAGGAGTCTGCAGCGTTTCTCCTGTTGGAGCACTTTTACAACTAATTCGACGACTGCTGAATTTTAAATGAAGAAAATATGTTGGTTGGGTGACTAAACTGTGTGGGTGAATAGAGTCTGCAGACACACAACCCATACAGCAGCAGAACAATGTGCAGTGTTTTACGAGAGAAGCTTACACTGAGAGCTTCAGTTTACAAGCTGTTAGCAAGTCAGACAGACAAACCAAAGCTAAATGTTAACTCACCCTGCATTCGTTTTAAAATGTTGAACTAAACAAACCCATGTTGCACGCTGCGCATGCACGCCTGCTTATGGGCTGTTGCTAACTTTGGTTGATGTTGGACAGTATTTACAGTAAGTGTTTTGAAGCGTGGTATTCGAACACTGTTACCATGATAATTAAAACTTGTACCGTAATACTAACCGCTGGGAATTTTACCATGGTTTATCGTTAAAACTGTAACCGTTTTATCTCTATTTAATAATAACATGTATGATGGCGCTGTTATATTTAAGTGTCCCAGTAAGCTGTGACAGTGAGCCAGCATGAACAATACCAGTAGGCTGAAACTAAAATCACACATTTTATCATTTACACACGTTAACTATCTTTGCTCAGCATGTTGGAAGGAAACACAAAGTCCAGCTGAGGCTAATCACAATGTTATTAGCTTTTCAGCTATTTCATAATAAAATTGTGACCTGATGATGGAAGTAAAATCTGCCGATCACTAAAGTCAACAGGATTCATCCTCTGGAGATCATGAATCTCTGCTCAAAATGTCATGATAATCCATCCAGTAGATGTTAACAGATTTCAGTCAGGACCAAAGTTATGTAAACGCGTTGTTCATTTAATCTGCAATAAGAGGATGTTTCATAGGACAGTCTAAAAAGCAGCTACTAGTAGAGCTGAGCCATATGCTTCATTTATAAATGGTATGTTGTGTTACATTTGACCTTTTTATCAAGAAATTGCAGCTCCTGCGATTTGCATTTGGCATTTATTGCAATTGTGAAAATATTTTGTTTAATTGTTCAGCTCTAGCTACTAGCATGTCTAACTTAAACTGAACTGAAAGCAGTGTTTTACCTTACAGTTTGTTGTAATTGGGTGGTTGCACGTGTCTAATTTCCAGATGATATTTGCTCTTATTACTCCACCAAAAGTTCAGTAGAGCGAAACATTCTTTTGTCTTGCTGAGGAAGCCTGTGATTTCACTAATATTTCCACTTTATGCCCCACTGGCCTCGACTCACTGGCCATATATATAATCTGCTTTTCAACAGTGTTCACTGCAGAAATACTGTAAGAATGATCAATCTGTAAGAGTTCATCTTGCGTCTGTGCCCACATTACACAACCTCAGTGACTAAAAGAAAGACTCAAATACAGGAAGAAAGCCAAAAATAATCTAAACAAAAAAAATATACTTCTTGTTTTCCCAGCATGAAGCGCATTATTGACTGTACCAAGGCTGTTGTTGACTTTTAATCCTGCACACTGACTGATCAGTGACTGAAGCAGTATCTTTGTTATTGATCGAATGGCGGCCTTGCAAGATATTGATCTCAAGATACGCTGGTTGTGGCCGAGAAAACAAACCCATATTTTAGAGCGTGCCTGTCCACAGTACAGTGCTTGCTTGTCAGTAAGCTCCTTCACAATGAATTTTAAAGTCGACAGATCTCTCCAGTGTCAGTTCTCTGAAAATGGCAGATGTCACGATGGCTGAGTAGATGGTAATATGTCTGGAAAACTACGCAAATGTGGTGTGGGAAGTGGGACTGGAAATCACAGCAAATGACAACAGATTGATGTTGGGCATGAACCAGTTTTTGGGGTTCATCATAATTTTAAGGATATCATTTTTCTTAACACTCTGTATCATGGATAAACTGATTATCAGCTTACTGTGAGGTGGAGCTGCAAATATTGATGATCTTTCATATAGATTAATTTATTTTGCTTAATTTGTTTTACCTTCAGTCCAACCTACGCTACCTACAGTAAAATATAGATTGCTTGAACTAGCTGGGTACTTTCACCTGAAATGAGTGATCAGTTATCAACGTGTCATTCCTATCAGTTATCTAAGTAATTAATGAACTGAAGTTGTTAAGTTGTTTCAGCTTTACAAATATAAACATCAAGATGAACTCAAATGAGACAGGGCACGCCACACCCACTGTGCATGTTATGTAGCATAGAGTTAGCCAGTGCTTCCCATTAAGACTCCTCACTGTATACAGAAGAGTTCTGCTGGCAATAGAAATGTTGTGCAAGGTTTCATTTCATAGTTACAATATGCTTAAACGCGGGGTCGCATATTACAGGATTTACAGGGTTGTCTACTGCCAGAACTCCAGTCTGTCATTCAGTATGTTCTCTTTGTATTGTATCTCTTTATAACTCATTCGTAAGATTTATGCTCCTTCCCGACTGTCAGTGGCTAAATAAAATCTGTGCGAGTCGGTGGGAACAGTCTTTGTGTGTTGTTTGTCCAGTCTTTGTCGGTTTCAGCTAGTGTTCAGGTCTGTCCCAAACTTTATATGCTAATTGGTGTGGTCCACCACTTAAAAGAAACAGCTGCTTGCAAGCAGCAGTTACCAGCTGAGGTTTGTTTACATTGTATCTCAGTGTTTGAGCAGTCAAATTCCCCTGACTGCTTAGTCATCAGTCAAATGCATGTACCAGTGCTCTCACTCAGACTCTTGGATTCTAAAGAAGCTTTTCTGATGCATCTTCAAAGACCGTTTTGTTTTTGTAGTAATAAAAATATGAACAATACATTTGAGAAGTCTCGTTTTGACTGTAGCCATGAATGCAGTGATGGTCTGTGGCCAAGAGTCAACTTTGTTTAGTCTGTCTAGCTAGCAGCTGATATCAGATATCAGGATGGTATCGAACACAAACATGAGGAGCAGATGAAGTAGAAGTGTGTGGACTTTTCTGTTCTTTCTGATTATTAAAGTGGATGTCTATGTTCTAAATACTTTGTACTGACCAAGCTGTATGATATGATGTTGAATATGTATAACAATGACAGTCTCTGGTGGTATAAGTATTTAATTATTCTTGTGCAACTGTCTCATATAGTAAGTCCTAAAACAAATAACATTGACAAATTCAAATCACACAATTCAGCAGAACGGCAAGAACAGAAAAAGCTCGGAAACTTGGAAGTGTTTACACATTATTCAAAGATTGTTACCCCCACTTAGCATTGTAGTTATAAAGCAGCTATAATCAACATTTAATAAAAACAATGTAAAAACAATGTAAAAGGGGTCAGTGATAGAGATTAACCTACAGAGAATCATCACTCAGCTCTGCTCAGCGTTATGGACCTTTTATAGTGAGTTTCAGCTTGTTGCTTAGCTGTTCGACAGCAGCTTTATGCTTTGCTTCACTCTCACTGCTCTCATAGAGTCGTTTTCAAACTCTAAAAACCCTCTGTCCACTATCTGCCCTGCACCAAACAGCGGACAGACACAGTTAGTGATATTTGCCTCAGGTGTTGTTAGAGACCAGAAACAGACCTAAGAGGATATTGGATTTGCATTCATCAGGTGGAAAGAGACATGACTCCTAATGAATGATCATGTATTCTGTGTAACTGCTGGATGTGTAAATAAGTTACTGATTGCTAACAAGTTCAGCATATCAACTTCAAAAGGTGATTATATGTCAGTGCTCACAACCTTTTTCCCCAAAAGTGGCCACAAAAATCAGGTTAGTATTGCTGGTTTAAATAATCTTAAATAGGTTTGCTTGAGGGTTGCAACAAATAGCTCACTCTGCATTCACTTACTCCTCGGACAAATTAAGTATTTTTACAATAAATGTATTAATTCTAATGGCAGTTGTAAATTCAGTTGTAAATTCTGCCTTTTTGTACATGCAACAAAAACTGTGAAAACTGTCAACATATGGTCCTCTTTTAATATCTTTATATAATATAGACTAAGTTTTTATTATTTGTGTCTTCTTGTATATTTCTATACTGTACTGTAGACTTCTTTATGTCTCATGTACACTAGGGTTGGGCTGATAGACGATAATACCGCCATGTAAAAGCAGGTTTTAATCACTCCGAACATTATTATTATAAATTTTAAATATGCTTCGCACTCTCCTCGGAATTCTCCTCTCCGCACACTCAGACACACAAGAGGCCTACACCTCAGGTAAACACAACGGCTGATTATTCGGAGACCACATGAATGCACTGTAAGTCACTTCTCACCCCTCCCTTTCCAAGCACGCTCTGTCAGTTCTTCTGGTAAATAATACGTGTGGTCCTCCATTTGTCCAAATTTCACTTCTCTTCTTACTTCTAACAAACTAGACGACTACTGCTACTGCTTCTACTTCTTGTGCTGCTACTTGTTTTTTGTACGTATTCAACGTAATGACAAAACGGGCTCTGTAGTGCCGTTTGTCCGTTTGGGCTACTGTAGAAAACTGGCGGAGTAACGGCGACGTCCATTTAAGGGAACCTGCGGTATATGTAGATAGAAATGTCTCATTCTAAGGTAATAAAAACATAATGGTTCATTATGTAAGGTCTTTATACACCACTGAAAAAATAGTTATGTATAATATATTGCATAGATAGATCCTAAATATTACACACCAGACCTTTTTAAAATTGGATTTTATTTAGATGTATTTACGATATGACGTGAACCCGACATTGGACAGAGTCTTTAGAGGGCTGTTAATTAGCCGGGTCTAATCGCAGTGGTTCACTTTAATTCCGGCATGTTGAGTTGTACATGATGATTGCAAGTGTCTCCGTCTGTGGTTTTGTGGGCTGGTCATCATCCAAGATGGAGGGAACTTCCTGATGCTCCTGTTGATGTGAAACTATCAGCCCGCTGTCGTCCTGGCAGTTCATCCTAGGGATCTTTTTTTTATTGGCTCTGATTTGCCGTTATCGCTGTCAGTCTGGGAAAGCGGGGCATGTGTAGACTCGACTGTAGGGCTCAGCCTAGTTGCTAGGCAACAGAGCAAAGACCTCCTTGGCAGGTCACTAGGCCTGTCTTTCAGTACTGTGTGTGTGCGCGTGTACATGCACAGGTGTGTGTGAGAGTGTGTGTGTGTGTATATGAGTGACAGAGCAGATTTATTAACAAAAAGCTCAAAACTGCATTTTTCACTGTTTTTTTTCTTTTGCTCCAGTTCAGTGTTTCTGTCTTTCTAACACTGCAAACACACAAATGAATTCTCCACCCACTCGCCTCAAACCCAGCTGTGCCCCATCCCTTCCTGTCCACATGCACGCACGCACGCACACACACACACACACACACACACACACACACACACACAGAGTCTGTTTTTTTCTTTCTGTTTGACTTCTTCACTTTCTTTGCCTCTCGTCCTCCTCTCTCTTTGTCTTCTTCTCTTTCTCTTTGCATTTCCCTTTTTCAGTCGCTTTCCCCACAGTTCATTTGCATCGTGCTGTGCTACAGATGGTCAGAGTTCAACCATGTTATACCCTGTTTACCACAACTGACTGTTGTGTCTGTGGTATCTGTCGGTATTTTGAAATAAAACTGCACGCACTGAAATTTGCTGTACATGTAGGTCCAGGTGTCCACTCATATAATGTGACCCACCCTCATTCCTGCACAAATAAACACACACAAACATAAGCACTCTGTTGCTTAACTGATAGAAACCTGTGGAAAGTGCAGCCAGTTGCCACGGGGCCTCATGAAAGTGTAACGAGAATGTGAATAATTAAGATTAAACCAGGACGTAATGTCACCTGTGTGTGTGTGTGTGTGTGTGTGTGTGTGTGGTTTGTTCCTTTTTTAATTTGAAGTGGCTGTTGTTGCAACGTGTGTGTTCATGTTTTCATTGATACTGCAAGTCATTGTACAGTGGAAGTGGTTTTTAAATCAGCACTGCGCAAGATTTTTATGTAAAAAAAAAACACCAGTTATATGAGGCTAAACCACAAAGTCATGCTACAGTAGATGATTTGACCTGCCCTATTTATGTAAATAGAGTTCTGGTGTTGGTCATGTTCACGTCAACATCTGTAGGAAGTCACGTGAATTTAACAGGTTGGGTTGTACTTTCAGGTACTTTATTTCCATCTGACCCAGAGTTAGACAAACACATGCATGTGTTTCTTGTGACTCTGTGTGCAGTTTAAAATAAAAATAGTATACTCACTGATGAAGCAATCTCTGTTTAGTTTTTTTGCTGGATGTCTAATGGATCAGTAGCTGCTCTGCTCAAAGTAAACTAACAACCTTTCTCCACCACTGAAAGTTTAATATGGTTAACTTTTTACTAGGGCTGAAATTCACATAATTTTCATAAATTAATCTGCAGATTATTTTTTCGATTAATCGTTTGGTCTCTAAAATGTCAGAACATATTGAAAAATGCCCATCACAGTTTCCTGAAGCCCAAGCTGACTGAAATAGTATATTTTGTCCAACCAACAGCCCCAAAACTAAAGAGATTAGTTTGCTATCATTGAAAACATTTTCTGCTTAGAAATGGCTCAAATAATCAATTGATTACAATTTCCTAAAGCCAACAACCAACAGTCCAGTTTCATTTACAAAGATATAAAACACAGATAAGCTAAATGTTTGCCATTTTTGATTGATAAATGATAAAAGGGATTATCAAAATAACTGCTGATTAATTCTCTGACTAATCAACAAATTGTTTCAGCTGTACTTTCAAGTACCTACAAAATTGGGGTAAATGTAGGAGGTGAAAGCAGAGGACGACCAACGCACCACTTGTTGCAGGGTGGTAGATGATATGCCTTGGTTAGCAGCAGATGTAGCAGCACCTATCCTAAAGCAATGCCCTGAATAATGCTTTGGGGATTTGTTGCTTTTGATGAGAACTTGCCTTAAATAATGGTTAAACCAAGTGTTTGTGAGGGGAAAGTTCCCACGGGGGGAGGAGAGAGAGAGAAGGGGGGGGGGGGAGAGAGAGAGAAGGGGGGGGGGGAGCTCTCTCTAATGTGTAAGTATTTAATCGTGGGTTTGAAAGGGCAAAAGGGGGAGAGTGCAAGCTTTGATTACAGAGCAAGCACCCCACATTTGGAGTGCTTAAGGCATAAACTGTAGTGATTTGAATGAAAAGCCAAATCAGAGAATGAAATATCTCTATTAGGGTCGAGTGACTGAGAGGAAGGAGTGAATTCACAGGCTCTAAGAAAAGCATAGAAAGCCATTAGAAAAACAGCCTCGAGCAGAGCGTCAGTGTAGGGAGAGAAAATACCCTCTCTGAGTACTGTCAGCATGCTCTTACGAAAGAGAGTGTGATAGGCCATCTGCAATTGCCAGACGTGAAGAAAATGGCAGTTGGGGAATGTACAGACATTTTCTTTGAAATTATTGCACATAGGCCACAGGGGAGACACTTTGGAGGAGGAAGACTGAAACAGGCACTGAGGGACAAAGGGGAGGCAATGTCGCCTAGGTTCTTGCAGGAGTTTCTGGAAATGATTGGGGAGCCTTCAGCGACCATCGCTAAAAATTGTGTGTCCAAGAGATTGGGAATTGTATGATATTGGAAGTATCCATATCTAATATTAAGGTCACCAATCAAAGGCTACCTAGAAGAGGACCTGGGCCGGCTGAGGCCAGGGAATGATGAGTGACTTCCATTGAAGTAGATGTGAAGGGTGAGCAAGGAGGCTGGCTGAAACATAGAAGCCTGGAAGGCCGTTCTACAAGGGTTGAAGACATGCAATGATGGTATGCATGGAGTTAGCCAGGGACGGCACGGTGGTGAGCTGGGAAACTTGAAGAGGGCCTGATTTCTTGGATCTCTTAGGCATTTGAGATTTGCCCAGAAAGGAGCGAGTGGTCTACCAGATCGCAGCTTGTTGCTTGTTTCGTGAGCTTGCAAAGCTCGTGTGAAGGAAGGGCTGCGGCTGGAGTGATGCCCCAATCTTGAAGTTGAGCAAACAAGAAATCTGGCTTGGCTACTGGGAAGCTGCTGTAAAGTGTTAAGTGAGTGGTCCTATGCCTTCCGCTTGAATAAGTAAATGCGATCTCCGGTAGCCTGCCGGGATCCAAATCTTCCAGGACAGGATCATGTCTGGAAACAGACCTGTGCTTTGAAGTCAACAACACGATGTAGCACAAGGTGAGAGAACGTATGCCATCTGCAGCATTTTCATACTGAAAGACAGCTGACAGCAGCGGAGAGACCAGATTTAAAATTTTGACAGTGACTGCATAATTGGCTGATGGCAAAATCTGATTTTCTAGCCGATCCACAGAAATTGGCAACCATTTTCATCAGTTAATTATTTGACTAATTTTTAAAGCAAAAATCCCAAACTTCTAAAATGTGAATATTTTGCTGGTTTTCTTACAAGAAACCTCACTTCTCTTCGGCTGGGATGGCAAACTAATCTCTTTCAGTTTTGGACCATTGGTTGGACAAAACAAGATGTTTAAGTATGTCAACTGGGGCTTTGAGAAATTGTGATTGACATTTCCCACTATTTTCTGACATTTTATAGACACACCATTAAATAGGCAGCAGATTAATCAATAATGAAAGTAATTATTAACTGTCAGCCCCCCGTGACCCTGTACGCAGGATAAGCGGTTGACGATGGATGGATGGAAATTTCACTGTTTACTTGATAACAAATTTTCCATTTCAGCTTATCAGGGTTGCCCTTTAAAATGCTCAAAGTGAAAGTAAACGTAAGATTTTTCATACGTTTATTAAAATAACATTTGGTTTGTAAAACTTTGTAGCCTGGCTAAGCTCTTTACTTACACAATTTACTTTGAACAAGGATGTAATCAAGAATCATGATGCTTCCCCTGAGAAATGATTAAACACAAGGCTGCCTGACCAATGCTTTGAATCATCAACTTCAAGAATGCAGGCCAGACATGAGCCGTTTTATAAACATGTAAATTACATGTACTTCAGTTAGACCATCCATCTTCAGACGCTCTGTAATGTCAGAGTTTTAATGTATTTCCCTGCTTTTGAGCAGAGCTGCTGCTTAATATCATGTGATAGACCATCAGTAACTCGGCAAAACTGAACTTTGTCCCATGTGTTTTACAAAAACCTGACTATCCTTTGTGTGAGTTGACTGAGCACCCATCCAAAAATCTTAAGCTTTTATTTGTCTCTTTAGTTTCCTTATAAAGTAAAAGGATTTTCTTATAAACGGGATCTGGATTAGCAACCATGTTCTATATTGGGCTGAGAGCATTGGGGTATTTATTTCAGTTAGTCACTACACTGAATGATTTTAGCACAACTTGAAGCAGTCAAATTACCAGGTGTAGAGCCTGCTGCCATTTGGAGCTGCCACCGTGGGAAGTTTCCTGTAGCAGCTTTAATGTTATGGGGTGTGATTAAGAAATAGTCCACCATGCTGTTGTTAAATATAAAACCATCTACACTGAAGAAATAAAACTAAATATAGGTGTCAACAGCAAGGAAGGAACAAATGGGAACTGAAATATGAGCAGTATATTGTGGAGTGACTAATTCTCTCGTAATTGACGTATAGATTAATCTCTTTGTTGCTATTGTGTCGCCTTATTTGACATTGACAAGGAAGCCTTAACAAGAGTTAACATTCACTTTTTTTCCCCTCTCCTTCCACAGTGTGCTGTTTTGTGGTTCACAAGCGCTGTCATGAATTTGTTACCTTTTCCTGTCCGGGGGCTGACAAAGGTCCTGACTCTGATGTAAGTAAAGAAAATGTACACATTTGCTTGGGAAGCCACAGTTAAGCAGATTACTCATGTCTTTAAGCTAATTGTTTATTATGCACATGGTTAGTGATTGTTTTGCTGCTGAATGATGTTTGTTAATAACATTAGCCAGGTCAGCACTGGCTTTTGGTGTTTATGTACTTCCATGGAGGTCCTGTGCTAGAGATACATACACACATACACACACATACACACACACACACACACACACACACACACACACACACACACACACACACACAGTAACCTCTTGTCCTATATCCTGCTGAGCTGTCAGGCCCCAATCGCACTTGAGACATGTCAGTAAAGACAGAATGTGCTGCCTGGCTGCCTCAGGTTAATGAACCAATATTTCCCATTCAAGTACACACACACACACACACACACACACACAGACAGACACACAATTTGTGAGTCAGCATGGATTTTGAAGTCATATGACTGATGTTTATTAATCTCTAACTCCTCTGTCTTTGTTTTTGTTACATCACCAAGCTGTTTTGTTGTTTCCTATTTTTGAGCATCCTCCAAACTCACTCAATCAGTACTCCATTCTCTCTCTCTCTCTCTCTCTCTCTCTCTCTCTGTGTCAATAACTTTTGCTCTCTGTTATAATGGAGGCAGTATTAATAGGATTGAGATTCCATAGATAGATAGATAGATAGATAGATTCCATTTAACTCTGTTGTATTGGCCAAAAGTACAGTATAAGTGTGCATTTGATCTCAGGATGTTTTTGTGGTTTAGGCGACGCTCCTCAGTTACAATTTGTTTGGTGTTTCAACATGACAGTGTCCTGGTGCACAAAGCAAGGTCCATCAAGAAATGGTTTTCCCAGTTTGGTTTGGTAGAACTTGACAGACCTGCACAGAGCCCTGACCTCAATCTCCGTCCTACACCTGTTGGATGAATTTGAGCCTGTCCTGACCACCCAACATTAGAGGCCAACCTCACTAATACACTTTGAGCTGAATGGGAGCAAATTCCTTCAGTCAGGTTCCAAAATGCCATGAAAATTATGGTAATAGTACCATAATAATTCACATGGTTTTAGGAATAAGATGTTCAACAGTCACATGTGGCTGCAATGTTCTGCCATCCACATACTTTTGGGCATATACCGTATGTCAAAACCTCTGCAAATACAGTAAAACCCAAACTATCTGCATGGTTAGAGCCCACTGGAGGTAAGTGAGAATGTGTTTTTTTGTTTGTTTTTTTTGTAATTTGGGTGAACCAGCCCTTTAAATACCACCTAACGGCACATCTGAATTTGCAGGTTTTAATCTTTAAATGACGTTCAAGCATCTCAAATGCAGAAGCCCTACTGAAACCTTCTTAAATATTGAATCCAAGGGTCTTCTCTCTCCTCTCTGTTTTTCTACCTCTGCAGGATCCTCGTAGTAAACACAAGTTTAAGGTCCACACTTACTCCAGCCCAACCTTTTGTGACCACTGTGGCTCCCTCCTCTACGGGCTGATACACCAGGGCATGAAATGTGACCGTATGTACACAAATATCTGTTTGTGTGTGTCTGTCTGTTCACACATCCGGTTGATATTGCTGGCTAAAGTCCACACACGTTCACATTTACAAGTTGGTCATGTGACCTGACAACATCACATCCACCACATATATCAGATTAAAAAAGATGGTCTATAGATAGTGTTGCAGTAGTACGTTAGCCTAATGTTTCTGTGTTGAACATTTGCAAGAGCACTGTTGCTTAAATTATCGGTACATTGATGCAAGTTATTGAGGTTATTTTGGTAAGTTATTAACAATATTAGCTTACACAAACAATCATGAAACCAGCTGATTTCAGGAAGCTGGTTTAAAAATATGAACCAATATACAACTTTTTAACCCAACTATGTGATATAACGTATATTTTACTGATAATATAATTTGAAATGAAAACTTTACTGTTTTGGTTTACTCTCACTGCTCTCATTCTCCAAATTCTGCAGCATTTCTCTTGACCAGGAGTCAATGCTATTGGTTAGAAAACAAAGAAATGGCTGCCTAAACATTACATTATAATTTATACTGTTTTACTTTATAGCATTTATAATCCACATATTGCTTGTGATATGTGTGTTGTGAATTGTAGTTCAGCTAAAACCTTTCAATGAAAAATGCTTAATTTACAATAATAGACCTGCTCATGAGTCATAATGACAGTTCAATAGATTAGATATAATAGATAGACTATTTGCTTATTGAAAGACAGAGATATGATCAGATTCTCGTAACAGTTAGTCAAATGTTTTTACATTACTGCTGTTATCATTTTTATTGCTGTCAAATTTGCCTGTTGTTGGCAACAGAGATAAAATAGGAAGTTGGCAACATCTCTGCAATGCTGTTTTCTGCCAACACCAACATTAGTTCCTCTTTTTACCTGCGTGCTGTACACAGTGTTTGATGGACTTTGACATTGTCTTTGCTGCAGTTTTTATATATGTGTATTTAATTACCAGATGTGTACACAAGAAGGAGAAGAAAATGGGTGGGTGGATGGTGTTCATCCTGAAATGACTGGATCACCTTATTTAACACAATTCAGAAAGGTGTCCACTGTTTGGGAGAACAATTTTGGAATATTTGAGCAATTGGTTGGGATGGAAATTACTTTTATCTCCAGGAAGAGGACTCAAATAAACAACATATCAAGTGGAGAATTTCCTGTAATCATGGGAGGCATCACAGTGGCTGATATACTTAGACAATGGAAAACACCAGAATTAAAAAAATATGAGTTAATGCTCAACCAGACGAATAATAGATACAAGAGTAAGGCACCAGTTTAGGATCTTTTTTGCACTTATATCACACTGACTGATAAGCCTGTAGTATGAATGTTACATGTATTAGAAATGTCTCACAATGTGAAACAATTGACTGTCATGTACCAATAATCAGGGGGATCGGGGATCTTCTCCCTCTGTGAAGCATTCAAGTTTCTCATTTTCTGGAAGTGAAACCACATTGGTCTTCTCAGCTGTTCTTCAAAACACAAGTTGCTTATCTGACTCAGATCTAGTCGCTCCTTACTTTCTATCTGCTGGCTTTGTACAGGAGGGGCCTAAAACAGGGTAACAAAGCTCTTAATACACAAGCAAGGGATTTAGATATTTCAGATTTGCCACCATGATGACATGAGACTTGTTGTTCTGCCACAACAAACACTTGAGTGTTTCTGGGTCATTCCTCTTTAGAGTGTATGAAGTTTTAATGGCAAGTGTAGCTGAGTGGAGACAGATAGCAAGTGAAGCTACATAAATAAATGACTTGTTAAAGATGGGGTAGGCAACGTTGGAGAAACCAGCAAGAGACAGCTAGATTTCAGCTAGAAAATCCCACCCCTTTCCCTTCAGGTCTCCCTCCAAAGCCAGTCCCACAAAACACATTTTCATGTACAGTGAGTACACTGGCAGAGTTTAGGCAGGTAGGCAGGCAGGTAGGCCACTCAATAATTTCATTCGGACCAAATTAAATATTATCGCCGTGCTTATCACTGTCTACGACAGCCACAGTTATTTTCTTCATTTTTGAGTCAGAGAAGTTAATTTATTGCTTGCTCTCAGGATGTCAAGAAAATTTTTAACAAATATAACAAAAACGCTTCTGAATTAAATCTTCTACCCCGGCTTTAAGTGCACTGCCTGACTGATATATGAACTGAAATTAATCAAAAGAAGTTATCATATGAAAGGGCATTAAAATATTCAGTTCTCACTCTCCACCTCTGCACCACCTCCAGTGAGTGGAGTAAAATGTGGAGCTTTGTGGATCAGAGCGGTCTGACATCTAGTGGACAGAGTGAGAAATGACAAAGGGTGCTTTGTTTTCCAGTGTTCACCATTTAGGAATGCGCTTATCTATTTTTCTTGTTTTCCTGTATAGCTGTATGCAATGCAAATTAATCCAAGATGTAAGTAAAGTTGTATCCCCATCACTAGTCTGTAAAATCATTTTTTAAAAATTGTAAACTTACTATTACTGTATAAATTAACTTAGTGTTTTAACATTTAGGCGTAAAGTTTCCTTTATGAACAAATACATGGCCCATGTGCCAGTTAGGTGCCGGTGTGGACTACATTACAGGTTTTTGCCACAATTTGTGTGTCACACACACATTTCTCAGATCCGAGACAAAAACCCTTGAGACGGCATGAAATTTGCGTACGTGTCCATCACAACGAGTCCTCTAATTCGAGTGGTTCTGAGACATGTCCTGACCATGCTGTGAGCTGTCCCAGATGCTACTTCACTTGTCAAACATTCTTGATTTCACTGTAGCCAAAATCAAGATGCGCTTGTAGTTTAGGCACCTTTGAGACGAGCTTGAACACAGCGCACAAGGAAACAGGGCTCTGAAGAGGGATATGGACGGTCCAAAACTAACAAACATCATAGCTACAAAGAGGTCGACAGGCATTCCTCAGATTGTGTGAACCCAATCGATGGAGAGGAGGATCATTGAACTCTGGACTCCTCAAGCTCCATCACTCGCTGGTAACCACTAGTCTGTTTTTCGTAGACTCCCATGTAGTTTGTGCACACTCATGTCAACATGAAACAGCGACAAAAATGTCTTGTGTAATGAGCAGCACAGCAACTCTGAGATTTTCTTTCTTCAGTAAACCAATTTTACACATAAAAATATGTATACTATTCATAGGAAGTCCTACTGAGCTTCATTAATGTCCATAGTGGCTCTGGAGGGAGTTCCTTAAAGTCTGAAAAAAATAACCCTTGTGATGTCATTGGGGGTTAACACAGGCCTAAGGAAAGCCTGCCTTACAAACTGGGGTTTTGGAGTTTGAAAGATCTAAATGTTTATCAGGCTGGGAGGGTCTAATACAAAGATGCCATTGAGATACAGTTGCAGCAAAGGGAAGTGTAGGATCCAGTATTTTTGGGACTTGAAGTCCAGATATCTCTGCTTTTGCTTCTTTGTTATTGACCAGTTATTTTTTATTCTCTCTCTTGTAAGTCCCCCAACTTTATGAAAGGGCATCGCTAAATTGCTGAAGAGCTATCAATCTGGTTATATAGTGCTGAAAGCAGTGTGATAATTAGGGTTATTTTGGGGTATATTTCAAGCATTTTTGTGTGTCTTTGTTCAGACTGTATGATGAACATCCACAAGCGGTGTGTGGCCAACGTCCCAAGCCTATGTGGGACAGATCACACCGAGAGGAGAGGACGCATCCAAATCTCTGCGCAGATCACTGACGGCATTCTCACCGTCACAAGTGAGTGCTGTCTCTTCATTTTCACTCTGACACACACACCACACACACACACAGAGCACCTCTCAAAGCTCTCTATCAGCCTAAGACTAAAACTGGAAAGTCCATTAGTTGATCAATGATCCAATGATTGACCCACATCGCCACTGGGACATGCATCCACGTGCCAGCTTTCTCTCTCTCAGACAGCTGTGGATTGATTATGGAACATAAACTAAACTGTTGTTAAGTGTTGTCAAATGTAGCCAGAGTTATTTAGGGCAGGCCAGAACGGGACTCACAGTAACACTCAGAGGTTCACGTCCTGCTGTCCTCTGGAAAGGACAAATTCTAGACTTCAACAATAAACAGTCTAAAAGTGTGTATTATCTTGGGATGCTTTCTTCTTCTGACACTTTTTTGACTGTGTCCTCAACCTCTCGCAGTCAAAGAGGCTAAGAACCTGGTGCCCATGGATCCCAACGGCCTGTCAGATCCCTATGTCAAGCTCAAGCTGATCCCAGATCCCAAGAGTGAGAGCAAGCAGAAGACCAAAACCATCAAATGTTGCCTCAACCCCACCTGGAATGAAACTTTCACTTTGTGAGACATCTTTTATTCTGTACATTATCTCAGTTGAGGCTTCACACACCTGATCAACTTATTTTTGGCATTGATGCAATTTAGCTGTGTTTGGTTTCAAGTTTGGCCCCATTCTCAATCACAAAAGCACAAAGCTAACTGGAGCTCATGAAAGTGACCCTGTCCCCATTCTCTTTCCTGTTTTTGCTTGTAGTTATTCTTGGTTGCTGTGGCAGCTAGGAAAGGCACAGGCAGGAAAAACTGTCAATTGCTGAGGTGTTTACCAGTTTAAATAGAGAAACAGATATGAGGAATGTGGCTTTGAAATAAAATTGTGATATTAATTTTTAGCTATTTTAAGAACATCCTTCATCTGAACTTTTATCTGACTGTCCCTCCCCCTTCCCTTTCTCTAATTTCTTAGCAAACTCAAAGAAAGTGACAAAGACCGCCGTCTGTCAGTGGAAGTCTGGGACTGGGATTTGACTAGCAGGAATGACTTCATGGGATCCCTGTCCTTTGGGATCTCAGAACTGCTGAAACAAGGGGTAGATGGATGGTAAGATGTCAAGATGAGGAAAAGGAGGTGGTGGCTAACTGGGAAAGTGACACAGATGTAGACAGAAATAATAACGGGAACAGGGGTGTGAATATTTAAGGGTCATAGCCTGGTGATAATCCTGGATTCTATCTGACATTGCCAATTTTATTCTGGGGTTTAGGTTTAAGATGCTCTCCCAGGAGGAGGGAGAATACTTTAATGTTCCTGTGCAGCCAGATGGAGAGGATGGTAACGAGGAGCTGCGACAAAAGTTTGAGGTGAAATGCAGAAAACGGAGACACAAAATAGCAGCAGGTTTCATCATTCATGTTCGTGTTTTTTTTAATGTCAGGTTTATTTATTCCCATAATCTTGTGATTTTGTTGTAATTTCGTCTCTCTCCAGAGGGCGAGGGTGGGTCCAGGGAAGACAGCAGACTCTTCTTCTGCCTCCATGATGTGCAAGTATGACAGCAATGGCAATCAAGACCGGGTCAAGCTCTCGGACTTCAACTTCGTCATGGTTTTGGGCAAGGGTAGCTTTGGCAAGGTGATGCACATTATTAGACGTGTGTTTTTATGGTGAGAAATTGGCTGCCGATGGATGTAAACCAAAAAGAAACGACTCTGAAGATCATTTATTTCCTATTGCACCTTAAGGTGATGCTGGCTGAGAGGAAGGGTACCGATGAGTTGTACGCCATCAAAATCCTGAAAAAGGATGTGGTGATCCAGGACGATGATGTTGAGTGCACCATGGTGGAGAAGAGAGTCCTTGCTCTGTCTGGGAAACCACCTTTCCTCACTCAGCTGCACTCCTGTTTCCAAACCATGGTAGCACATCTTGCATTAACAAACATGAGCTCATGCAGAAACATGGCAACACAGCACTGCCAACTGATCATTTTATCACTGATCATTGTTTCTCTCCTTCCTTACCTAATCCTCTCTGTCTTCTAGGACCGATTGTATTTTGTCATGGAGTATATAAATGGAGGAGACCTCATGTACCAGATCCAACAGGTCGGCAAGTTCAAGGAGCCTCATGCTGTGTGAGTATACTCTCTTTTACACGCTCACACACACAGAGTTGAGCAATAGGACTTACTATGTGACTGTTACAAGATCGTCAGTCTATTTCGCTTACTGGTAATATAAGAATGTACTAATTCAGTTTTAGAAAACCCTCATCAAAGAAAATGTTGGCAGTTAGCTGCTAATATGACACTTAACTAAACCATATTTTAATACAAAAGCAAGTTCTTAAAAGGCTTAAACAAGATGATACAAAAGCAATGTTATTTTTGCTAGTGACCACAACAGTGATCTTTTTCAGTATTCATGGTGCTGCATTGAACATAACCTCAAATGACTTTACATAACATTTATGAAAACAAAAACCTATTGTGCAATTATGAAGTATTTACATCAATACAGACACAAATATAGTTAGAAACTGGTGTTTGTCTGTATTTCAGGTTCTATGCTGCAGAGATTGCCATTGGACTCTTCTTCCTTCACTCCAAAGGCATTGTGTATCGGTAAGTCAGTTTGTGAATCAGCTCGGGTCTGCCTGTACCGTTTACAATCATTTCAGAACACAGGGCCCTGTTTCAGAAAGCAGGCTTAACAAACTCTGAGCTTATCCCTGAGCTCTGAGTTGACTTGGAGGAGGGAAACTCTTGAGTTTTCGGTTCCAGAACAGCTGATCAGAATTAGTTCAATCAACTCTGGAGTATGTTTAGCCGGATAGAAGTGCTTGCGTGGGGATGGAAAAAAAGCCATCATCACTGGAGCTCCGATACTACGATTCACCATGTCAACAGATAAATAAAGGCAGAGACTCCATTTTAATCGGGTGGAGCTAGAAATATGAATGTGTGCCAACGCTGACCATGATAGGCTATTTATGTTAAAACGCAGGAGAAGAGGAAGGATAAATACGGTAACATTAGTACTTTTTATACAGCGTTGCTCATTCATCATTTACCAGACTGGAACACATTAATAAAATCTTGCTAATTTCGTATTTTATTAATGTTGTCAAAACACATTCAGAATATATGTAGGTAATAATGGAAAAACTCACTTTAAACTACATCTAGGCCTATTTGTTTCAGCTGCACAACAGTCATGCTCACTCAGAAATAGTCACATTATCTATCAGTATAATAACTACAATAGGATTGTTCTAATCAGTGCGACTACAAAATGAAAGATTACTGTTCATTGATCAGTTTTCTAGGTTAAAGATTAGTTTAAACAGTGATTACTGTAGTAATGTAGCCCACAGTAGCCTAAGTGCTTTCAGTGCGACTGTCACAGTGTCACCGACATAGATTTTGTTCTGTGCTTACTGCTAACAGCTTTTGATCTGTCCTTACATCGATGATGATAAAAGCGGTCATGTTCCAGATAATGTTTTTGGATGAAAAACTAAATAGCCTATCCAACTGGGATTTGAGAGTTTTTAAAGATGTAAATGCGTTGAGATATGTGCTTTGATATCGACAGCCTGAATGAGGGAATGAAATGGTGTGTCAGACAGCCGCCTCAGGCTCCGCAGGAGGGGAGGAGTCAGAGGTTTTCCAAATTATCCTGTTCACGGCATCTTCTCGTCTCTGAAACAGAAAACCCAGTTTCCCTCATCTCAGGCTTAACTTACTCAGAATTTTCTCTAATCCCGCTTTCTGAAACAGGTGTGGAAAATAAATCTGTGTATTTGTTTTCAGGGATCTGAAGCTGGATAACGTGATGTTGGACTCTGAAGGCCATATAAAGATAGCCGACTTTGGCATGTGCAAAGAGAACATGTACGATGGAATTACCACAAAGACATTTTGTGGAACACCAGACTACATCGCTCCAGAGGTGTGTTTGTGTTGTGAGATAGTTGATTGGTGTTTTTTTTAAACATCTTTTAACTTTTGAATAACACTCGAGACTCTACCACTGTTTCTTGTAGATCATAGCTTATCAGCCATACGGGAAGTCTGTGGATTGGTGGGCCTTTGGAGTACTGCTCTATGAAATGCTTGCTGGACAGGTTTGTATGCATTCATTGAAGATACTTTGTTTTTATTGAGAACAGATAATTGTGACAAGAACTGAAAAACTGAAAGGTATATTTGTGCCCATCCAGCCACCTTTTGATGGGGAGGATGAAGATGAGCTGTTCCAGTCGATCATGGAGCATCATGTCTCTTACCCTAAATCCATGTCCAAAGAAGCTGTTGCTATCTGCAAGGGGGTGAGGGCACATGCTCAAATGCTCAAAAACTCAGTCCTAATCTGTCTCCTAAACTCTCCCTGTCAACTCTGAAAACTGGGGAGCACGTCACATTAAGGTCTCTTTGTGGAAGTGTATAAGAATGAATCCAATAGTGAGGCTACAGCAAAGCTGAACTATCATTCTCCACTACCCCTAACCGAAAGAATGCATCTTTTTAATATAGTACATGCCGATGCCCAGTTAGACAGTTGATAATATTAGGATGTACTTGTGGTTGAGGGATTTAAGATGCAGTCCTTGGGTTGATTTTGGCCAAGAACATTTGTTGCAGGTCATACCCTGCTATTTAGAGGGGAGTCTGTAAACATGTTTATTTCTGCTTTAAAATTGGGCATTTAACCATTGGGGTCCATGAGATTGACTCACTTTTGGAGCCAGCCTCAAGTGGCCATTCAAAGAACTGTAGATTTTGGCGTTTCCTTGTTGGCATAATTTTTTCTTCTTTGTCAAAATATGCCGCCTACATTGCCCACAGTGCATCTCGACAGACAGTAGAGATGAGGAGCGTGCTACAGAGGTCTGCTAACGTCACTTCTTTTTGATTCCACACTCCACTCCTTTTACGATTTTCAGACTTTTAGTTTTCAGCCTGCACTGATGCCGACTCAAGTGACATCACTAGAATTAATTTGTCAGACTTCACGCAGCTGGAACCACAAAAGGCTTTATACATATTTTTCACACAGCTCCTCAAGAACAGACAACAGACCTTTTCTATGTGTAAAATCTGTGGCGTTTTGTCTAGCTCTAACTGAGTTTACATGCTATTTACCCCCTTCCCCTTAATGTGCCGTGCCCCCAAACTGTAGTGAAGGTTTTGAAGCATACAATGTACATGTCCAAACTCCTTTCACTTTGTGATTTTAGCTGATGACCAAACACCCAGGTAAGCGTCTTGGCTGTGGCCCAGAGGGGGAGAGGGACATCAAGGAGCATGCCTTCTTCCGCTATATAGACTGGGAGAAACTGGAGAATAAAGAGGTCCAGCCGCCTTTCAAACCTAAAGCTGTGAGTATATTAGACATCCACTCTCTTCAGCTGTTGAATATTACCTTAACATCACTGATTACCTCAGATATTAGTTTCATTAAGGAAGGAAATAACATACTAATATACTAATAACGATTAGACCGCTCATCCCCCGAACCCAAGCATCGCCTGCCATTCCTCACTACTCTGACAAATGCAGAGCTGAGATTTTTGAGTGTAGTCACCAATGATGAAGCTAAGATGTCACTGGCTCACACACGGACCAATTGAAATCCACAGTTTCGGCTGTGAATGATTTGATTGGTTGATGCCATGTTTTAGTTGTATTTCTCTTTTTTTCTCCTTGTTGTTTGTTGTTGTCCTTTTTTTCTTCACATCCCTCATCAAACTCACTCCATCCCCCTATCTCTTTCTCCATCTCTCTCTCCTCTCCTCTCCACGGCAGTGTGGGCGTGATGCGGAGAACTTTGATCGCTTTTTCACGCGCCACCTCCCAGAGCTGACCCCCCCAGATCAGGAGCTTATAGCCAACCTGGACCAGGAAGAATTCCAAGGCTTCTCATTTGTTAACCCTGAGTACCCTCACTCAACTCACTGACCATGCCTCATATCACTGGGCTGCACTAGTTATCCCCGACACCTCGGAAACATACTCAAAAAAGATAAAACTTAAAAAATTGATGTCATATCCAGGTTGGATTCGGCAAGGTGAAACGTTAAAGGTATAGTTCAACATTTCTGGAAATAAGCATATTCGGGGTTATTTTTCTGAGAGTTAGATGAAAAGATCAGTCGGTCTGTGTGTGCATAAATTACAGAGCTGATAAAGACTGGAAGCAGGAGGAAACAACTCCTAGCTCTCTAAAAAAAACTACTCTCTGAGTAAAAAAAAAAATAAGGGTTTAAGGGGAAGTTAAGTTTTGTAACCATTGTATGGGGTGAGCAGAGATGTTGCAGAGAAGTGCTGGGTAGACTGTTAGGGAGTTACACCATATAACTCCTCCTAAAACTGGGCAGCCTGATATCACCAAAAGACATGAATAACACGCCAATTTCTAAACCGGGAAATTGTCGCACAACAGCTTCAACCAGCAAGGCATGGGTCACATGACAGACGGAGACAGCTGAAGGCATTAGAAAGCTACTTATTGTTAGTACTGCTAGCTTGTCCACTGGTACCAATTTATCAGTGGTGAAGCGCAAACAACTGCCTATGAAAGTAAAACTGTCCACAATGACAGGAAAAAAGCTTGTTAATCATCCAGTCGTGTTTATTCTTTATGTTTAGTTTTTAATAAAGCAGTAGCTTACCTTATCACTGTGATTCAATTGTAATCAAGGGGGGAAAAATCCCATCATCATCAGCTGTACTTAGCAAAAGTTAGCACGCTGACACCCTAAACTAAGATGAACATGGTGAGCGTTATTAACCTATTTAACCTGCCAAACATCAGTACGTTAACGTCATTTTGAGCATGTTAGCATGCTGACATTAGCATTTAGCTCAGAGCACCACTGTGCCTACGTACAGCCTCACAGAGCCACAGAGCATGGCTGTAGATTCTTATTGTTGTCAAATTTTTGTCAAATTCTTTGATGTGAAGGTCTGTTGCCTAGCAAAAGACTCGCGCCAAGCTCACACAGCCAGTAGTAGTCAGCCAGCAGTAAGCATGCAAGCACATCACAAGCTGTCTTGCTTGGTTACCACCATCAGTCACGTGACTCTCGCTTTGCAGGTTGTTGCAAATTGTTGTTTTTACATTTCTCTTTGTACTTGGATTAAGGAAATGAGATAAAACATCGTAATTAGTAAACTTTAGTCCTGGCAGCTGTACTTTTGAGGAGAGCCAGGCTAGCTGTTTCCCCTGGTTTCCCGTTAATGGCCTCCGTGCTCCAACTCTGTACCAAACGTGAAGACATGAGATTGATATCAATCCTTTCATCTAACTCTCGGAAAGAAAATGTCCAGAATAAGCCCAAAATGCCAAACTATTTCTTTAAATAATGTTCAGATGGAAATACAGACACAGGTGCTCAAATGCTAACAATCAGGAGAAATAATCCCGTATTCATATGTCAAGTTGCCAGTGGGAGACTAGTCTCGTTTCCAGCTGTTTCCAGGTTTGCTTTGGTTTAACATGTCACGTTACACTTGCTTTCATATCAGCTCTGCTGGCTGTATTTCTATCTTTAGTGCAGATATGTCGCTCCTGAATGCTGCCCAGCTGCTCAAACCAGCAGGTTCATGCCTGAGTCCAACCTCAGGGCCGACCTGAACCTGCTCCGTCTCTGTGTCACGCTCCCTGTAATTGCATATTGACTATAACGACCTATCAGTAATCTTGATGAGTACTATGATCACATATTGGTAATATTCATACAGTGTAAGTGAAAACTGACCAACTGCTTTGCTATGATTGTTTGAGTACTAATCAGTTTCCTAATGTTGACTTTTAATTTTGTCTATAGGACGTTGTGGTGAGCTTATCTTCAAATTTTTGCGGATTTAATTTTTAACCAGTCAGAGAATACAAGTCTTTATACATGCAGTCTGCAAGAGTGAAAGTCTGCGTCTAGTTAGTGATTTTTGATTGAAAGCTCATTACTTTTCTCCTGATTCATTATTTAGAACATTCACCACATTACGCTGTGTTTTTAATGACAGAGGGCATGTATCTCTTAGCTTGTAAACAATCATTTTTGGAGAATTTCACGTATGACAAAGTCTTGTTGAGTCTCGTGAAGCTGGTAGTTTGTTAGCTTACAAAAACAGGATGTCCAAAAGTGCCAAAATAGGGTTTAGAATAATGAGGATGTGGGAAAATATTGTCCTCAACAACTGTGATGAAGGGAAGCCATCTTGTGCCATTTTGCAGTATATGTATAATTATTAGAATATGCATTATAGCTTATCTGTTCTCCAACAATACAGTACCCTTGGAAAGTCATTTTCATATATAAAATGAATTGTTTGAGAAGACGTGTGTTTCATAGTGAGGCAGGTTGTATTATCTTTTTGTAACTGTGTAACGATGCCGGTTAGTAAAATGTGTCAAATCATGTTCTTTGAGCTTGTATCAAAAAGGGAGGCAGCTGCTTGGTGACGTCACAGATTTGTTTCTGTTGTATAAAGATGCTCGCTGATAAAGATGATGATTCTGCCAGGTGAAAAAAGCAAGCGCTTATTGTGATGATGGTAATGGTGACAAATCAGTGTTGTCATAACAAGAGATATGACAGAGCAAAAAATATATATTGAGTTCTATATATCAGAGAAATAGTTGGATAAATTGTTCTGGATGAGAGAGATGCTTTTGTGGATTGTGTAATTGTCCTGTACGACTGGAAACTGATAATATACTCACTGGTGCCTACCAGACTCCCTCTGCTGTGTCTGCCTTGTTACTGCTGCTACGCCCAAAATGTTAACACTTGAACATGCATTTGTTTGGTTTCTTGCTGAGTTTGATGAAAAGATCAGTTCCACTATAATATCTGGAAGCTAAGTTAGAGCCAGGAGATAAATAGCTTAGCTTAGCATAAAAACTGGAAATCGATGGAAAGAGCTATCCTGGCTCTGTCCAAAGGTTAGTAAAAAACAAACAATCCACCTGCCTGCACCTCTAAAGCTCACCAATTAACATGTTATGTCTTGTTTGTAGTAGTAGTATTTTTTTAGTCTGGCTAGCTGTTTCATTCTGCTTTCAGTCTTAATGCTAAGCTAAGCTAACCGTCTCCTGGCTGTAGCGTCATTCAAGCAGGCACTTGTGTCACTTGGTTTTATGTTTCTATAAAAGTCACCAAGGCTCTCCTAAGTTTTCTGAGTTGTAAAATCTGCTGTTTAAAAAGCTTTACAGAGAACATTCACCTCTCTTATCAGCTGTGAAGTTTAGTTCTAGGGCTTATGGGAAATGGTGTTCGTTAAAGGACTCTGAAAAACAAATATTAAATAAATAACGATAATTAAAAAAACTACCATCCTTATTTAAACGTATGCAGCCAGCAACACAAAATACTGTTGAGAAAGGCTCTATTGCAGGGCTGAAGTTTTAATTATTAGCGTTGTTACAAATGGAATAAAACACAGAAGTTCCAGTTTCACTTCGTTCTTTGGCTTTTTTGTCCCCGTTTGGGAAAATCACCTATTTTAATACACCAACAAGAATCTGTTATGTGTTCAGCGCAAACAATAACCATAATTTGGAGTTCCTATTTTATAAATGATAACACAGTATAACATTGCTATAATCATATTTAATGATATTTTATTACACACAACTCAAATCCTTAGTTTTTTGTAAAACTTTTAACTGTTTATACTCATGTACAAAATATTCAATTGCAGGTTTGAAAACTGATTATAAATGCGTTAAAAAAAATCTCAAATCAAGGCTCACTTTTCAGCTGTATCTCTTGAAAAAAAAATATATAATCAGTACATGTAAATAAAAACCTTCAGCTTTTATGTTTATATTAAACATGAATCTATATTTTATATTATTACAACTGTGTTGTTATCAGGTTAAATTGTGTCAAATACATTAATTAAACACTTGTGTATCAAACTCCCTACATCTACTTACAAGTAAGGAGATGATTACATCATAATGTGTCCTTAATTGTTATGCACTGTTCATAAAAGCTACAATTTAAGTTACTATTAAGTGTAATCCAAAAAATATGCAGCAATCATACCTGCCTCATACTCAAATGAGCTGAAATAGTGATGAATTCGTGGACCAGTGGTTGAGGTGGGAAAGTTTCCAGCCCCTCCTCATTTCAGCTGGAAGCCCTGTGATGAGACAAAAGGAGGAGGTAGGAAACTAAATGGTTTGTGTGTGTGTGTGTGAGAGTGTGTGTTACATGTGTCTTGCCTGGGGCTCACTGCTTCACTTCCCCATGTGAAATCCTTTCCGGGTGTGGTGTGGTTTGGTCTGCAGCTGATCTGTTTTATCGATCCTCGTCTGTTCTGTACTGGAACATTTCCTCTCTCTGGCTTTGGAAGTTTGTCTTGGATTTTTTCTGCATCTGTGCTGTTGAAATGTTTTTCGGTGGGTCTTTTTCATCTTTTGACTGTGTTTCTTGGATTTGTCGGCAGGGTGTGTTTTTTTTTTTTTTTTTTTTTTTTTTTTTGTTGTTGACTTCCTCCCCCCAGTCCTGTATGGAATCAGTGGTGTGTTTAAATGCCTTGCCTTGCCACCATTTAAAGATGATCAGAGGTGTGGACTAGACTGTACTTACTAAGCACATGACACATAACTAGCCACTGACTCATGACTGTGCTTTGACTTAAAGGAACTGTTTAACACATTGTCTCTCTTAATAGTCAGGGGCCCATATGAAAACTGAAACAGGTTTCGCTTCCTGTAATCATTCCTCCTGTTTTTACTGGCTCTTATTTTGTTACTATCCTTCCAAAGCAGCTCACCTAGGAAACACAAGGAGGGAATTTGAACTAAAAAGTCATGTCAAGATCCACACGTCTGTAGATTTTGTCCCACTATCATAAGAAGCACATTAAGAAGGGATTTTTTAATGGCCAGTATGAACAGGAGGAATGATTACAGTCTGCTTCGATGTTCATATGGGAACCTTTAACCTTTAACCTAAGTTAAATGTTATTTATAGCACCTTTCAAAACCTACGTTACAAAGTGCTTTGCAAAACAAACAAAAAGGTTAAAAGACCAAAAGATAAGTGCAACATGAACATTATGACAGGAGAGGAACCCATGTGAGTGAACACTCCTGCTGTGGATGACACACAACTAGCAGGCTTTGTTCAAGGAGGATCTTGAAAAATTGTGAACCTGTCCTTTAATGTCAATTTGGGGGTTTTACACAACGTAAGGAGGACACTAACTACCTTCTACAGTTACAAACAACAATAAACTGGTGTTGTCTAGGCTGATTTTTCTATTATATTAGAATTTTAAATTTGCTTTATCTTTATGTAAGTGAAGATTCACTTCATAAATAATTGCACCAATGAGTCAAAAGTGAAATATGAAAAAGTATTTTTTAAGTAAGCTTATTTGGTGATGGGTGTGTTGCATGGGAGGAATTTGGTCCCTAGACCACAGTAGTTCTAAATTCCTGGCACATTTGAAGGCATTTCTTTTATTGTAAATGTACTATACTAACATTAAGCATTAAATCCGGTGAACGGCACATAATGACTTGTTTAGGACTCTAAACACAACATTTAGGATTATGACTTGACTTGGTACTTGAGTCTGCCATTCAGCTTTGTGATTTGAACAACAATCCCATCGTCCCACCTCTGAAGGTTAAGATGTGTCTTTCCGTGTGCTGAAAAAGCCTCCTTCTCTACCCTTCATCTTTGTGCTTCTATGGTAGAGTTGTTATTTCTGCTCGTTGTCAACCTTCTTTCTAAACTGCCTTTTTAACGCTGCACAAATTCACTCTGTCTTTATCTTAACATGTTCTCCCTCTCCTTCTTTTCTCTCTGTGGCAGAAATCACGCCGTGACGTCGGCAACTTCGACAAGGAGTTCACGAAGATGGTGGTGGAGCTGACGCCCACAGACAAGCTCTTCATCATGAATCTGGACCAAAACGAGTTTCAAGGCTTCTCCTACACCAACCCTGAATTCATCATACAAGTCTGAGGAGTTCCTGTTGTTTAGGCGCAGCCCGGACAAGATTTTACTTCAACCCATACAGCCCAGTTACGTTCATCGAAGACTCATCCAACATCTCGTCACACCACCTAGACTCAAACCACTGAAGCTAAAGCCACAACGTCTCAGTTACACACATAAAAATCTTCAAACTTGACCCACACCAGCATCTAAACTGGACAGTAGCCTATAAACCACCAAACGTGTTACATGTTCATATCTACAAACACACAAGCAGCAGCGTAAAATACAAACTGCACATGGCTTTAGCTGCTGGTTGGTCCCAGTGGGACTGAGTTTGACCAGTAACCACAGACCAGCAACAGGCCAGTTTCCTGAAAACTCCAGGCGTGTATAGTATTCACAGGATCTCGTGCTGAACAGGTTAATGCAAAGGCCAAGAGTCATTGCAGATGTAACTGTGTATATGCTGTATTTATTAACAACAGTGTGTGTTGGTTTACTTGATGTCCTTTTCTTCGACCTGTGAAAGTTGCATCATGAACACTGCATGATCAATATGTCACGTATGTTACGTACACACACGTGTCTGTGCAAGCTGCGGTTCGGAAAGAAGGACGGTTTTGAATGATAAAAGTCCTATTTGTAACCTCACGTCTAAGTTAGTCCCGAACTTAGTCTTAAGCACGTCTTGTCTTCCAAATTGATGCAAAAAAAAAAAAAAAGAGAAATCCCCAAATTCCTGTTTGGCAGCGATATTAAGAAATGTCAGTCTTTTTTCTCTTGCTTAATCTCTCTCTCTTTCTCTCTTTTCTCTTTTCTCTAAGGCACCGTTTATGCAGTGGGTTAGTGCTGTGTAGGCCTATACAGTCTTTGTGGTGCAGCTCTTCTATGCATGCCATATTTGTTGGTACAGTAGCTCCTTAAGATTTGCTTTTGACATCAGAAAGAACCTCAATGTGTTAAATTTATGATGCAAGTGAGTTTTGAAATATCCATGCTCAAATCAAGTTTTAGTTTCCACTCCGAATGCTGTGTACGCTGTCTCTAATGGTGTCAAAATATGCGTGGCTAAAGAGTTTGCTTTACAAAGCACGGAGCAAAGACTGTTTTGCTGTCCTTGACAACAAAATATGACATTCTGTGAAATGAACATATAAAGTAGATGTAATTATTCTATATGACTTGTGTTTTAGTGTATGTGTAAATAAGAATGGGATCTAGTGCTAGAAATGGTTTTCAGTGGTTATCGTACACATCTCTACTATTTCTCACAGCCCCGCCTCCCTTTCTCTCTGCACTTTATCCCCGCCAGCGCTCTCGGCTGTCACTTCTTTCTTTGTTTCCCCATTTTTATCTCTCTCCGTCTCTTTCTCTACCTCTGCTCCTTTCCTTGAATTCTACATTTGATCTTTGTTCTTTCTTTGCCCTTACCCAGTCCTCCCCCTGTCCCCAGCTAACACTCACATCAGTACATTTTAAGGAGAAGAAACTGGGAAGGAAGATAAGACGGAGAGGGGAAAAGAGGGGAGAATAAAGTGTTTACTATGCAAAAGACAGGAGAAGAAGAGGATGTGAAGAAGAGGGCAACTTTTATAAAGTAACCTGATAAAATTGTGCAACAGGACAGTATACATGTGTTGCATGCGCCATCTTTACCTGCGCGTGAAAGATACGTAAAGTAAGATACCTACATTAAAGTGAATTATCACAATACCATTTCCATAACTGGCTCTTGTGTTTTATTGGTTTGTACTGTACATAACAGATTACTCGTCATTTATTGCCAAAAGTGAAATTCTTGCCATGATGACACTAAGGTGTGTGCAACACATTTAATTGGCCTATTTTTTCTGTAAAGAATGGTGCAGTAGTTTTCTGCAGATGTATGATGCGAGTTGAAAGAAATCATCTTTAAGTGTAACTACACAAGCAATACCGTAACTGTGGTACAAAAACGATTCAGTGTATGAAGAAAAATTTACTTTGTTTGCCTGCATGCTCTCTGTAACAAAGTAATTTAGGTAAAAACAGGACTTCAAATACAGTTTGCATAAAAAATCACCTTTTTTCTTTATTAAAAGTAGAAGTAATCAGTTTAATAGATTAAAGATACAATAAGATGACATTCTCGTGACGTTCTGGCTTGGCCTTGGGATGGGCCTACAGATCTCAGGCTGTGATCTCTGTCAAATCAGCAAAGAGATCAGCAGAATGCTTCTAAAAATAACTTTCAAGGCATGTGGGGGACTTGTTTTATAAATAAGATAAAATTCTGTTTGGTAATGTGTCAAATGTGGCTTTGATTTAAGATAGAAGGATGCTGCTCATGAGTGTAGCTGCAGCTGTTTGTATTTTCATTATCATTATTGTATATAACACGGTTTTCTTAATAGTTTGATCAATAGTGCAAATGCCCCTTCTTCTAGCTTATGGTCCAGTTTTCAAATGTCTTGTTTTATCCAACCAAGAGTCCAAATCTAAAGATAATCAATTTAGAATTATATTCTATATATTAAATAGTGGGAAAACAGCAAATCCACACTTTTGAGAAGCACAACCTAAAGAACGTTGACAATGAATCAGTTGTTGTTGCTGATTCATTTTTTGTCTTTTGACTAATTTGATTCATTGTTTCAGCTCTTCTTGTGAGGTTAATTGTTCTCCTTCATTGGTCCTAATCAGTGCTTTAGTTTTAAGATATCTGTTTCCTATTACATCAAGAAAAATCCAAGTTTATTTACAAGTGAACGAAAAGGGGTCAGAGCGATCACATCCCTTCTGTTGTTACAGTTATGTAATGTATTGTGTGAATATTTGATCAACATCCAGTGCTGCAAATCTGGCACATATACTGGTTTTGAACATTAAATATTTGTAGTTATCCTCAGTTTTCTGCCAACAAAACTTGACAACTGATGTCAAGTGGAAACAATGATAAAATGTAGCTATGTATTGGTAATATAGATAAATGAGCACAGTGTGGAATATAAAAAATCGTGAGCCCTTTACTATAGCTGAAAATAAATATAGAAAATAAACACCTGTCATAGCGCTCAGAAAACACAGATGCGACACAGATATATTTTCAAATATTTGTAAAATTTTTGCAAATATAAAAGCAGGCAAACTATATTGTGATTTTTTTTATTTGATTGCTATGCTTTTTCACACATGCTCACTCACTTATATTCTAAGCCTTAAATATTCATTCAATACTCATATTCCCATTTATTCTTTTATTCATTCAAATGAGGTGGCCTGTACACTCCTTGGACAGCTTCTCTCCCGTTTAGTGTTGCATGGAATACTGATGAGGTTATTAATATGATTATATTATATATCATTTAAAGTATTCAAGATGTTTTGGAAAGTGTTTCTAATATTTTATGAACTTGATTTGCATGTGTACAAAATATACAAAACACCTTACAGTGCAATGTGATGCATTTCCTGTCATTTGTTAACTGTCCAAAGCCAAAGGCATTAAATATAAAATACATTACAGAGGGAGCTATTGCACTTTGTGCTCTACAACTTTACTCTGACATTTGCAGCTTCACATCAGGAAACTCTGATATTTTAAAAGTATAATTCACCTAAATAAAAACGTCAGCAGCAGCCGTTTGCTGTTGTCCTACTGTTCTATTGTTATATGTCGCCATTACAGATTCTGATTTTACATTCAAGATCTGTGATAATCGTATTTATGTATTTTCTTCCTGCCCTTCTTCAGCTTGACTTTAAATTATAATCCTCTACAAAACAGTAGAAACAAGAACACATAAGTACCTAATGAATTCTTTTACTTTGGATACATTATACTAGTGATAGACCAATTAATCCAGCTGATATCTGGCATTTTGAGATAAATGGCATCTCACGAGGTCAATAAAAAATGTCTGGACACATCTGCAGGCAGCCTTGTCAGTGAGGCTGCTGTGGAATGATGTTAACGTTCGTCCTTGTGAGTTTTGGGATAGTGGTGCAAAATTAGTTTTGAGACCTAAATTTGCTCAGTCACCATCATCTTTTCTAAACGTAAATATCTGCATTGACTATTGAAAAACCCATATACACTATATGGACAAAATTACTGGGACACCTACATATTACTTTTATGATATCCCACTCTGAAATCATAGACGTTAATATGGTGTTATGGAGTTATAAGTTATAGCAGCTATAACAGCTTCCACTCTTCTGAAAAGGTTTTCAACAAGATTTTGGAGTGTCTTTGGGGATTTTTGTCCATTCATCCAGGAGAGCATTTGTGAGGTCAGACACTGATGATGGATGAGAGAGCCTGACTTGCAATATCCGGTATAGTTCATCCCAAAGGTGTTTGATAGGGTTGAGGTCAGGGCTCTGTGCGGACCAATCAAGATCTTTCACACCAAACTGGGAAAACCATTTCTTTATAGAGCTGGCCTTGTGGATGGAGGCATTGTCCTAATGAAACAGGAAAAGGCCAAAGACAAACTGTTGGATGAATTATTGTCTAAAATTGTATTCTGTAACATTTAGATTACCCTTAACAAAGACCTCACCATGAAAAAACGTTTTCTGTTAAAACATAATTTAGCTGTTTTTATTTACAAATAACTATCGCTAACGCTGGAACTGATAATCAATCAAATATATTGCAATAAAAGACTCTGATTTTTGTAGTAAAGATAGAAATAAAACATTATTTATTGTGTTTGAAGGCTCATTGTTGACATTGGAAATGGTAGCTCGAATTTGTTTTGTCAAAATGTTTTTATAGCCTATAACAGTATTTATCAGTATTTATCTCTTGGTTTAGTGCATAACGCAGCAATTCATATGGCTTTTTTGGCATCCTAGTATTAATGTATTATGGAAAGCATGACAACTAATTTAATCTTAAACTGAAACCAAACCTGCGCCCTCGTGGTCAGTACTGTGCTGCTGTCCATGGTGCTGAACTAGTGAGCACTGCGAAGTGGTCAGACCTGACCATGTGTGTGCTCAGTGACAGGAACACACATACACACAAGCTGGAAGGCGGGATCATCCTGCAGTTAATGCCATACAGAGCTGAGCTACAACAAACTTGAACGCGTCCACACATGAGAGCTGCTGTCGTTGTTTTCTCCCAACAACATTTTTGGTTTTATCGAGGATTTTGGCCTTTTCCACTTTTCGCACCTCGGCTTTATTCTTCTATTGTACCACTGACTGAACAGCAACATCTCGTGATCCTCTACTGCGCCCTTGACATGGAAACATCGCAACTCAGTTAACCAAGTCTGCATGGATCTTAGGGGACAATGACCCGTCCCGAAATCTGCACAATTATCCAACTATACGAGTATAGCGCAGGTTGCAGAAGATGTCCACGAAATCTGATTTTCCTTCCGCCGACTGGATCCAACCAAAGATAAGACACCGGGGGGAAAGTTTTTAACAGTTTCTAAACCCCGCTGGTCTCTGTCTAGTGGAGGACTTTCGCTGTGGAGGAGGAGGAGGAGGAGGAGAAGGAGGAGGAGGCTGGGCCGACATGAGGCTGTGTAACCGGGGTGTGATGATGCTACTGACCACGGCGGGGGCTTTCTGCGCCTTCAGCCTCATGACTATCGCCGTGGGCACGGACTACTGGCTGTACTCCCGCGGGATGTGCCGCTCCAAGAGCCTGGGTGACAACGAGACCGTCCACAAGAACGAGGAGGTCCTGACCCACTCCGGTCTGTGGAGGACCTGCTGCACCGAGGGTAGGAAATAAAGTAATTATAACTAAGAGGATTCGCAGGGGTAAAAGTCACAGCAAAACGTTATAATGATATTATAATTTATATATTTATATTTATAATTATATTTAATTTAAAATTTTCTTTATGGGAGAACATCCTCTGTATTTCATCGTCACAGCCACGTTTAGGATCTTGCAGAATTGACTATTGAATAAATAATAATATTGGTATAAAACCCAGTGGTGACAGAAGTCTTTTTTAAAAAGTATCAATGCCACTATGTAAAAAATCGCAAAAGTCATGCATTGAAATTTTACAGAATGCAGAAAAAGTGAGTGTAATAGTGTTATGAAATGTATCACCTTATTATTATTAGTTTATATGTTGAGTCACTGTTTAGTTGTTTAATCAACAACAATGCATTGTGTTTAGTAAACTCATCAAATCTTAATCTGTAATGTAACTAGTAATGATAGTAGTCAAATAAATGCAGTGGAGTAAAAGGAAACATATTTTCCTCAGTCATGTTTAAAGAAAATGAAGTTGAGTAAACTGCCTCAAAATTGTACTACAGTACTTGTGACTACTACTACTAAGATAAATGTGCAATAAGTAAGCAAATAAAATGCACTTCTTTATTATCTTTCAAAACAATCATAAATAAGAAAAAAAGAAAAATATGAACAAAAAAATAATGGGGTAGAAATGCCCTTGATGCAAGTTTTTAATAAACTAAAACTCAGCTGATCTTGTACTGAGGGAGAGTTTGTTCTGCAATGTTTGAGCTAAAAAAGACCGTCACCAGACTTCTGAGTCAAAAGCAAGTCATTTAAAAATACATTTGAGGCTACGTCTTTATTTTTATCTCTCTATTGCATAATGAAAAACTGTTTTGTTAAGCACAGCAAGTCTTCAGAGACTTTCCTGCAACTTATTCCATATTTGATCGCTGACGGATTTATTGGTGGCAAAATTCATGAAGATGCAGGCATTCACCTATTGGCAATGTGATGGATGGAAATTATATTTTAAATTATTGATTGCTTTTTAATGGCACACCTCTTTCTCTTACCCTCTATCCTCTGTTTGCTTTGCTAATTTTCTGAATGAATTGAAAATTGTCAGCTCACTTTCGTCCCTCTGTTCCTCTCAACCCCTCCCTCTGCTGCTGCCCCACTATCTCTAAGCTCCAAAATGGTTTAATGGAAAGGCAACAAAGCATGCAGAGGACATCAATGCTTCACAACTCCTGCGTGTGTGTGTGTGTGTGCATTATGTGAAACAAACAATTATAGGATGAGGGTGGCAGTGTTGATTTCTTCAGGATTATGTCTGGTTGGTTGTGTACACTTTTTTTTATTTTTTAGAAGGTAGTGAAATTTTACTTCTAAATTGTAATATGTAGTGACATGACTGTGAGAGATTTATAAAACATCTATTCTTGGTTAAATTAAGGAGGCAGGTGCAAAACAACGTACATCCTAGTTTCACGTTACCCCATCTCTATTTGTATCCTGACAGTAATTTGAATTAATGCTCCCTCAGTGGTGTGCTTGTCTCTCTGACCTGTTGACCATGGCCGAGTTGTAGCTACCGAATGAGTTTTGTTTTGGTAACCATGGCGACCGAGTCATCAATACTGGTCAATCAGTGCACCACATAGGAACACATTTGTCAATACGTCTCGGTGTGTGTAAATGTTGAAATGCACTGCTCGTCCAAAATGCACTGCTCGGCCAAAGGTTACTGAGAGCAGGAAACATGCGTGGAGTCGATTTTTTAAATCTTCACAGGATCAAAGTTAAAATACATCAGTTTTACTTTACTGGGTAGTGATCATCTGCCTGATTGGAAGCTTGATGACTGGTGGAACTATTGAGTATTTGTGTTTGTGTCAGTCAACCGGTGTCTGTTTGCCCGTATAACGATCATGTCACATTCACACATGTACAATATCACGCTGGTACGTTTCTGTTTCACATGTGTAGAGATCCACGAGCTGGCACAGAAACAAGGTGGGGAGCCGTCAAATGAGGAAAAGTGAGGATAATGTTATATGCTGAATACGTGCACAGATACAGGTGCTCCATAGCATGAAGAACACAGAAAACTCTGGAATGGAAGCTATGCTTTCAAGCTTGGCATCAGCTTTATCACATCTTTTCACTTTTCTGCATTTCTGTGAATTATGACATTTGTAAAGAAATGAAGATGTTGGAGAAACACTAATAATCCAAAAACTTATATTTGGTACATCTACACTTAAGTCAAATTGTTGTTTACTGTTGTCCACTGTTAAACACGCCAATAACCCTTCAGAGCTCCTCAATGATTGTTAGTTATACAGTAGAACATGAAGTTTGGTCAAGCACGTGTTGTATTTTTAATTTTTTTTTTTTTTACATAATTACATATAAATGTTACAAGGTCAATGACTAAATAAGTGCATTATCAACAATAGTTTAGCGAGTCTGCTCTTTGGAACTGAAATGTGAAGAGATGGTAGAGGTTTAGAAAACATTCACTTAGCTTAGCACTTGTTTATTATGTAATTTTAATTATGTTTTTGTCTTATATAATGGGCATGCTGGATTGTTATTTCAGTGATTCTGGTTTATTTCAAGGTATTTGAAAAAAGACCCAATCTTAATTGGACTCCCTACTGAACTAAAGTTTATATGAAAGAAATGTCAAAATGACCTAAATCAGTGGGTGTGACCCCAAACCAAGGGGTCAGGGCCCTCAATAAGTCCCAAAGAGAAAACTATTAGAGAGAGTGTGCAAAGTGTACTGGTTCAAAAATACTGTGACTTCTATAAATTATACAGTATGTATATGTCAATGGAATAAAATGATACAGAGCAGAGTGACGCAGAGCCAAAGTATTTATCAAATGGATGTACTGCAATGCATTTCTTTGTCTTTCGCTTTGTTTGTTTTGCAGGGACATTTCGTGGTGTTTGCAAAGACATTGATCACTTTGCTGAAGATGGAGACTATGAGCAGGATGCTGCAGAGTATTTACTACGTGGGTAACAAATGTGCACACATAATTGTGAGGTCTAACATCTGTTATGGAAGTCTCAGGTTTTCAAATGTTATGTAATGTCTCCTCTCCTCTCCTCTCCTCAGGAGCAGTACGAGCCTCCAGCCTCTTCCCCATCCTCAGTGTCGGATTATTATTTCTCGGAGGTGTCTGTGTAGCTGCCAGCGAATTCTACAAGTCACGCTACAATGTCATCCTCAGTGCGGGGAATACTCTTTGTCTCTGCGGGTCAGAAACACACAAAATCTAATGTGCATGCACCCAAACTACATTACTTATCTTCCATCTGACCATCTTCATCTCTAAACTCTTCCAGGTCTCAGTAACATTATTGGCATCATTGTGTACATATCAGCCAACTCAGGTGACCCCAGCCAGAGCGACAACAAGAAGAGCTACTCCTATGGCTGGTCTTTTTATTTTGGAGCTCTGTCCTTTGTGCTGGCTGAGATGGTAGGCGTCCTGGCAGTGCACGTGTTCATAGAAAAACACAGACAGTTGCGCACTAAAGGCCGGCCTTCCCTCATAAAGCCACCCATCTCCCGCAACTCATCCTACTACCGCAACCGTTACTACCAGAACCGCAGCCGCAGATACAGTTACAGGAGCAACCACAGTGCAGGGGACTCCTTTCGTGCATCCATGGTGCGAGACCGTGAACCGTCCCTCTCCGCTGAATCCAAAGTCAACGCCATGACAGGTTTGCCAACACCAGTGACAGTGGGCTCAGAGTTCATTCTCTACACCTTATCCTCACCTCTAAAAGACGGTAAGATTGACATGGCTGTGGATAATTTAACTACTGCAGCTGCACACAACAACACAGATTTGCTGCCTGGAAACTGTGCTGCCAGCAGAAGGACCACGCCTGTCTGAGAGGAAAGGAACTTGGGGAGGGAGATGTACAGGGATCGAACACAAGGGGAACTTCTGTGAGAGGAGGACATTAAATGAGAGGAATTCCCCTCACTTACTTGGTAAAGACAGAGGAAACACTGAAAACAAAGAAATGAAGCTAAACCTCATGTTTGAGAAGCTCGAACAGACAACGTTTGGCATTTTCCTCAAACAAAGAAGTTGTAGATTATTTTTCAAGAAATCTGCATCTTTGATTCACTGTTGACAAACTCTGAGAAAAAGAGATGAAGTACACAAGAACACAATTTTGGGATCTAATATTTTTATGCTCTTTGTACGTTATTCTGCTATTCTATTACAGTAGCTACAGAATATCTGTAGTGTGAAAGTGAATGAGTGTGTATAGTAATAGGAATGTGTGTATGAGACAGACAGTCATGTAGAGAGAGACAGAAAAGAGGAGTCAATGAAATTGGGAAACTAAATGCAACACACAAATACATCTGGGTGTGACATAACTAACTATGTTCTGTTCCTGTCCTTCTTTTTGTGGACTTAAGGTCAAAATCGAAACCCCATTAAATGCATTAGCACTCACTCTATCTGTCTCTCACTGTGTCTGTTTGTAATGCGTAAGCATGTGAGTGCAACAAAACGTTCTGCCCTCATGGTTATGTCACTGAGTCTATGTTTACGTCAAATAAAGCTTAAAAAATAACACAAAATGTGCTTCGGAGAGAAATAAGTGTGGTTCAAGGTGGAGCGTTGTCACTTTTGTACTGTAAATGGCAGATCACAGGTGCCTTTGTGTGTAAGAGAAAGTGAGAAAGAATATTCAAATATGTGTCCTCAATACGTGGGCACAGAAGCAAATGTGCATTTGAGTAAACAGATAAATAGAGATGATGATAGGGCAGTATAAACAGCTTCACAGGCCTACAAAAGTAGAAAACAGGAAGACTGAGAAACCTGATGTGTTACCATCGCAGCAGCATCATTCAGGGCAGTTGTGATAAATACAAATCAAGTACCATCATGTCCTGACCACACAAGCCCAACATTATTTCCTATTCCACAGCATCTATTGTCCCCAGGAGAAAGACTTACTGAGTAGAAAGCGTTCTCTATTATATGATTGCAAGTGCTTGTACTTTCCTTGTTGTTATTATTTCAGAGTTATTCATGACAAAACCCTGGCAGTGGTGGGATTCAAACCCACACCCCCAAAGAGACTGGAGCCTTAATCCAGCGCCTTAGACCACTCGGCCACACTATCATTATGTCATAGGTTAAGACAATTTGTTCCAGTCAGACTACATTCTGTACTAAATATATTTAAATTAGGATATAAGAACAATGTTCAAGAGAGATAAACGGCAAAACCCTGGATGAGTTCATGTAGTGATGCTATTTTCCTATTTATTCACCTTTTCCCCACCAATAACAACCCTGAAGATACAACAAGGTTTCTGTACAACACTACGGAACAACCAAATAACACCAGGAGGAAACCAAGACAGGTCACATCTACTTTGAACTCTTGCAAACACCTCCAAAGAGACTGGAGCCTTAATCCAGCGCCTTAGACCACTCGGCCACACTACCAAAAAAACCTGACCCCAGACAATATGTTCCAGTCAGACTATATTGTGTGTTAAATAAATGTATATGTGCTAAATCAGCACCTGCTATTATGGAATCCAATTCCCGCCAACAAAGGCAAAAAAGGTATATAGTTTGGAATGATTGAAATTAATATGATAGTCATATGTCAAAGTGATTACATAAAATCAAATGTAACTTAAACCTGCATTAATTGATTTTTTTTGCCATTTGGGGGCAGCACAAATATATTATCTATGTTTAAATATAAGACGTGAGCAAACAATTCCCTATGTACAATATCTTTACACATGTACTAACGAATGTAAGCCCAAAATTCACTCTCCTTTTAGCTGTGGTTTGGTGTGCACCAACCTCTGAGGGAAATCTGGTACTTTAACAGCTAAATGCTTAACTATTATGTTTATTAGCTAGTCAATAACTTTGTCTTCTGTTTGGTGCTTGGCAGGTAGCGTACAGTGTTTAACAGAGCTTTTCTGCTCAAAACAACTGTGTGCTGCGTCTGGAAATGAGGTTGATGAAAGCAGTGAGACTTCACCAAAATTCTGATTAGTGCAATTTTGATGTCAATTTTTTTGACTTAGTATTTAGTAATTTTCAGTAGTGACTACACAAGATATTACAATATAACACCTTCAGATATATTTCATTGGCCATGGTAATTGCACAAACCACTTCAGTTTCAAGCACACCTTTTTAAATGGGCCCACATTTACTTCCTATTCCAATGTCCGCAGAGAGAGGCCACACTTATTGGCTGAATCCGAAACTCCTGGGAGTAAGGGCTGTCCCACTGTCAAATCCTATAGAGCATGAGGGCTCTCTTTAAGACTTTTTGAGCCCTTTATGCACACTTTCTGTAAGTCCGCATCTCTGCAGATTTTGCTTGAGGGAATTGCCCACAATTCATAGCGTTAAACACTGGGTTACCAGGAGAAGCCTGCGTTAAAAAGAGGTAAACAAACATGGAAGAAACTACAAAAAAAGAAGTTTGCATCAGTGGTGTAGTCTACGTGATACGCAGATATACGCCGTATACCACTAGGAACGGACGGTCACGGATTTCCGTATACCCTCTTAAAATAGCGAGATGATACGTAACAAAATCGTTTTGAGACCGAACTTTCACACGTTCATTCATAAATTCACCCCGTCTGTGTTGCGAAGCTCTGAACTGATGTTTGCGGCTTCCGTGGCCTGTGACCGGAATCTGACGTCACCTACCAAACAACAAAACAGATGCGTGGCGGTCACTCGGCGCAAGTTTGATATTAACTTATGTAAATTACTAAAGGAGATGTGAAACGCGAGCAAACTCAAACTACACTCTTTTAGTGTTTTCGTAAGCCTGCAGCTGAATCTCCTGCCGTTAGGCTATATGGTTACTGAAACGACAGGAAACGAGCCAGATGAGGCTGATGATATCATAACGTTACTTGGTGACTGAGTGAAAGCAGCATATACGTTATCATTAACGGAATTGTGACAGCATTGTTGGTATATTGAATTGCATTTAGAAGTAGTTAACTAACGTTAATGTGGTGGATCAATGAATGCAGGAGTGTGTGTGTGTGTGTGTGTGTGTGTGTGTGTGTGTGTGTGTGTGTGTGTGTGTGTGTGTGTAGGTCTACAGTAGTAGAAGTAACATTAGCAGTTCCTGGATGATCGCTGATACAGAAGCTACATAACCTATGTTTGACAATGGTTTTGAAAGATAAGTAGCCTATGCTTGAGATGATGTGGACCACTTTTTGTGTCCTCACTGTTAATAATATTCTGTAATGAATAAGTTTTGGTGATAGAACTGCACATAGGCCTATGTTCATTGTTTTTACTGCTACTGAGCCTCAGCTTTCCTTTATTATTAATAATAGTAGCAACTTGCACTCTTAAATGTGCATTGAAAATTGCCAGCTGATGAAACCTGCTCCACGGACCAGATTCATGTAACATCTAAGGCTTCATGTAGCTCCTAACTGGCTAACGTAGATTAACACTAAACATGAAAATCAGTCTATGCTCCCCACCTGCATAGGTGTCATTTACACTGGGGACGCTGGGGACAAGCATTTGTTAAAAGTGTTCTGAAAAATATCTTGCAACAAGAACGGTTAAATAACAAAAGTAAGTGCTATGAGAAAGTTATTTTGGCACAATAAGAAAACATGCAATGCAATGAAAAATAAACAAAATTACTTGAGCTAAAAAACAAAACAATTTACTGATTACTGTATTATATCAACTTGTGTTTTTATATTCTGAATTGTCACCTGCCACCTAAATTTTGTGTTCCCCTATAAATAAATTGGTGCAGAAAATGTCTCCAGAATGCAGGAAATGAAGTGTTTAATGCCCAAAATCTTCTAGGGGAGGACCCCCAAATCGTTTATCGGTGAATATTTCTTTAAATAGTATGAACATATCTTTTAGTCTTGTTCTTGTGACCTCAATATTCTGGATTGTCATGTTTCCTATGCTAACGGTTTTGACACATCTCTAATCTGAGCCCTAAAATGTCCCCACCACCTTTCAACACAAAGTGACTCACGTGCCCACCTGTAACTGTCATTGGCTGTTAAAGTCTTTGCGGTGTTGATAACACATAGCCTAAGCAGTCCTTCAGAATGCTCTCTATTACATGCATACTATGTATTATTGAGTGTAGTGGTGCTTATGGGACGCCGCTCTGGGACGGGTGAGTATGGGGCTGGGAGGGAAAAATCACAGTATACTCACGACAAAAAACCAGACTACACCACTGGTTTGCATGTAGGTGTATGATGCTGTTTTGATAAAAAACAAGTACATTGATTATTTGAAAATTACCTCTTGTCCACAGGTAATTTTCAAAAAAACTATTTACTCGTTGTGTAGCCAAAATAAAATGAAACGAAATAAAAAGTCCCAAATCCTCAATTGCGTAGTTAATTGCTTGTTTTGCAAGTTTGCTTGATGGTATTATTTCAGAGATATTCATGACAAAACCCTGGCAGTGGTGGGATTTGAACCCACGCCTCCGAAGAGACTGGAGCCTTAATCCAGCGCCTTAGACCGCTCGGCCACACTACCACTACAACTTAACTTCTGACAATAGGTCACAGTAGGATAATATTGTGTATTTAATACATTTGAATCAGGATATATGAAATATTCAAGACAGATAAAAGACAAAACCCTGGATGAGTTCATGTTTTATTCACTTTTTCCCACGGATAACAACCCCGTAAATACAACAAGGCTCCTTGACAACACCAATAACACCAGGAGCAAACCAAGACAGGTCAAATCTTGCCAACATCAACATAATCAACATTTTGACTTATTTTTTCATGATTATTTTATGTACTGACTACAGAGGGTACTACTTGACAAAAACATGTGAGAGCTACTATTTTCAGATGGGTGCTAATGAATTTTCTTTACCAGTTTCTAATGTTAAGGGTTGAACATCTGACTTGTCGGTACAAACTGTTCCTACTAGTACTTTACTGGCAGAAGTCGTTTCATGACAAAACTCTGGCAGCGGTGGGATTCGAACCCACGCCCCCGAAGAGACTGGAGCCTTAATCCAGCGCCTTAGACCGCTCGGCCACGCTACCTCTAGAATCGTCATCGTAGAGGACATCATTTCCAGTCTGACTCCGGAAGGTTCCATGACCAACGACAGTACAACAAGTATATAAAGATAGTTCACATCTACTTTGCCGTTGCGCTGCTAACACCAACATAAAGGCTATTTGAACATGTTATTAAAGACATCTAGCACTAAGAATGAAAGTTGACTAAGCTAAACATTGTAGCTGGATCACTCGATTTATGTAATATATTTATGAATTAGTAGTGGACATTTGGACATATGCTAAATCAGCAGCTGATATTATTTCTGCCAAAAAAGATAAAGCTGATGAAAAGTTAGGAATGATAGAAATAAAAATACTAACACTATATTGGAGCTATTAGATATCAGGTCAACTGTGACTTTAACCAGCATTAAGGTTTTGTTCACTTGTGGGCAGCGCAATAAGCTAAAAACACAACATTGACATATTTTCACATGCTAACTTTGCATGTCTGCAATTTGGTGCTATAGACACGGAGTATAAAGTTAATTTAAAAAGAGCATCTACACTGTAAACAATTTTGCTGCAGCTGGAACCAATCAGTTCCTTTTCATCTGGGTGTTTTTGAAAGAGACTAAAAATTACCATCTTGCCTTCATGTTTACTCTTTGAAAGAACCCTGGATACATCCGGTTCCGCGCGGCGCCATTTTGATGAAACAGCGAGGAGAGTAGCAGTTGGATGACCGAAATGGATTTTATGGATTTAAATTGAAGATTAACCTGGATACACAACTTACATGATGGAAAGTAACAGTGCACTGAAGGGGAATCTTTGCGTCCTGACTGCGTAACTGGTGGATTTTGTTAAGATTCTTCGACAGCTAACGTGGGCAACATAGTTAGCATAGCACCGTTAATAGCGGTTACCTTTTGTTGGTGTTTTCATGTTGAGTGGCGAGGTTAGCTAATCTCGAGGTGTAGCATGTTAGCCTTGGCATTAGCTAACTTAATATTTAGACGGTAACGTTAAATTTCAGAATAATATTTTCAAAGCCCAACAGCGAGAACGTAAAACTTTTGGACTCGCTGCTGAAGCATTCACGCACTTTGGGGGACTTTTTTGTGGAGCTCGGTAGTGTTTGTCTTGAGTTGAAAAATAAAACTGTAACGAAAAGGCAAGCCACAAAGACTGTTGTTCGGGAAATCCCAGGCCCGCTGCTAACTTAGCTAACAGTTAGCGGCTTCCAGCGCAGTCGGCCCGGGCTTTCCACCAAGGACAATTCACGACGGACTTGGCCTCATTTACATCCATGTGATAGATTTTCTGCTGTATGGACTCTGGATTTGGTGGCACCCTGTTGTGTTTTATCGGACTTTAAAGAACTGACGAGGCACACGGCGCCGCTCAATGGCGCTCTGGCCTCACACCTCGATTATTTTTCTTTGGCAATGACAAGGACTCTGTCGTCATCTGCGAGCTGAACCCTTCCCTATTTAGTTCTTTCTTTGTCCACAGTGTTTCAGCCAGTATAAAGAAGGTTTACCTATTAAAGTCACCCGATTTAGCCTCCTGTGTTCAGTGTTGACGCTGTTTTTATTTTGTTATCATACCAGGCCATACCTGTGTTTTTTTTTTTTCCTTGTGCTTGATTGACTTAAGTGCTTAGACCTGTAAAAAATGTCGTGTGTTCACTATAAGTTTTCTTCCAAACTGGACTACAACACAGTCACTTTCGATGGGCTGCATATCACACTCAGTGAACTTAAAAAGCAGATTATGGGCCGGGAGCGCCTCAAGGCCACAGACTGCGACCTGCAGATCACCAATGCGCAGACTCGCGAAGGTACGTTATCAGCTGACACATGTGACACAACAAAATTTGCGACTAGCATGTAATCCATTGTTTGGCACTAAGTAGATGATAGTCGGACATTTTAGTTAACAGTAGGTTTGGTGAAAATAAATGTTAGGCAGTGGGGTTAGCCTGGGTGGTTTAAATATTTATTTTTTCTTTTATTTATAAGTGTGTATATTGTAACACACCACATCAGAGCTGGAATGAATCACTGTTTTCATTAGTCACATTTAAATGAACACAATTATCTTCTTGATTAATTGTGTGATCTATAATTAGTCAGAAAATGGAATTGGGGGGGATCCCATTGCAATTTCCCAGAACCCAAGATGGCGTCTAAAGATTGTTTGTTTGACCAAGAGTCCAAAATCCCAGAGAGTTTACTATCACCGAAAGTCTAGAAAACCAATAAAAGCATCTATGAGAAGCTGTAACCAGTGGATCTCCTAAATTGTTGTTTTAAAATGGCTTTAAACAATCAATTTTCAAAATGGTTTCAGATTAATTTTCTGCCAGTGGGTTGTTTGGGTTCTACACCTCTCATAACTATACCAAGCATCTCCATTGAATATAGATAATTTCAGTTTACCATTTTTATAATTGCTTCTCTATTAATGTATATTGCCTGCTACGTAGCAGAAGGGAGTTAGAAACTCAGTTTCTCTATATTGTCTGTTATGTGACAAAATAAATACCTCCTGATGCAGATGTCCTTTTGAAGTGTATCAATACTTTTGTAATGCAGAGTGAATTTGATAATTGCCATACAGTCAACTAACCAATGTAACAGGTAATTTTATAAATAATTAAACTCTTGTGAAAAATATTTATTTAGATGATCTGCTAGTTACATTTGATTACTGATCTTTTTACATCTTTGGTCAAAATTGTCAGATCATACAAGCTATACACTCACTCACAACCCCTGGTTTGGCTCATATTTAGCAAAAGATGTTGATGTAAATTGTTGCGTTGGCTGTTTACAAAATCTAAATACTATTATACTGAACACATTTGGTAATATTGCTTAGGTTTTATGCGTAATCATACCTGCTGTTTGTCATGTTTTGTAGAATACACAGATGATGAAGCCCATATCCCGAAACACTCGTCCGTGATCGTCCGCCGTACTCCGATTGGTGGAGTAAAACCTGCTGGCAGGACGTTCATTGTGTAAGTATACTTAAAATATAAAATTATTACTGGAATCACAAACAGTCTTTTGCACAAAGCCACAAAAATGGGTTTACACTACATTTCCTGTAGATTTAATATAGACACTTTAATATAAGTCTCTCTATAAACAATTATAGTTGAAAATGTTATCCTTTAGGCAGTCATAAGTTAGCTGTCAAGTTATGTCAATAACTGATAACTTTTTTCCTGTCCTCCTGTTTTTGCAGAGATCGTTCTGACACAGCTGTGGTGGGATCTTCTAGACCCGTATGTAAAACAAACCCAAAATCAACACTCTCTCCTCCTCCTCCTCCTCCTCTCACCTCTCTCCCTCACCCTCTCTTTCTGGCTTTAGTCACATTTCTTGAGAACATTCTGTCAGCAATGATTGAGTTGTTTGTATCTTCTGTTCACTGTGTGTTGGCTACATTTGTGTTGAGATCTCAACCTCTATATGTGATTTGATGTCTCTTTGGGAGGGTTTCTTGGAGTCACCGCAGTTTAAGTAGTTTGTTGTTTCTCAAACCCCAGGTTTCTGTTTTGAAATGAGCAGATTAAAGTATTAAATTGTGGCTGAATGAGACAAGGTTGAGATGAGAAACAACAGACTAGCCACTATTGTTTTTGAATGCTCTGAACTGACCAATTGTTGAACTGTTGCCACTTACATGATTGAGAGACCATTTAAACTGTTAATGACTGTATTTCATAATGAAATGGTTTTGTAGCCTGCTTCAGGCCAGGCATATGTATTTTAAAGGGGTTTGTAAAGAAAATATGGTATATTTGTATTTATAATTGATTGTCATTTTATTTTCTGTGAAAGTATTTTATTTATAATGTGGTTTAAGAACCCAATGAAGTAAAGTGTGGCTGGGATTTATTGTAATTAACTTTGATTACAATACTAAAGTTGTGAGTGGAAGAGACTCACCAGTGATTTACCCTGCTTAACTTTAATATACTCAAATCTGTTCAGTAACATTTGCCAATGTCAATTGTTTTGTCCTGTACAATTTCATCATGAAGATGTTCTATTCTGCATTGAGTATGGACTGCACATAACCCTTAAACCTTAAAGGCTCACAGAAATCATCCTGATGAGTTAAATGACGCTAGTTTTGATAAGTGAGATACTGTGCCTCGGCCACTGACATATAATGTTGTGACATGATCACAAATTACAATGACACATTATCAGTAAAGTAAATAATTGTCAATCACTGGAGGCCTTCCATGGTTGCTGCAGTGAGAAGTATACTGGTGTAGTGTGTCCTGTAAGCTGTAAGCTGCAGAACCTGTCAATAAAGTTGTTCAGTGGTTCAGTGTCAGAACCGCTTGCACCAGATCCCTGTGTGTTCCCTCCACAGCATTCTGCAATACCCAGTCTTTCCTCCGAGCCCTGCATTTCATGGACAACCCACCCTTTACTCAAAGAATTAGGCAGAGCAGACCTTTTTGTTTTTGTTGTTTTAAAATAGGGCTTCTTTGTACATGAGACTTAATTTTCATGCCTGGTTCATTGACTCCTGACCTGCATTACATCCCTCCACTTGCTTTCACCCTTCACTCTGTAGTGACGTGGGAGCTGTGTTAGGGAACAATTTGAAGGAACACTTGACAACTCTTGTTAGTTTCTTTGTTTCTTCATCAGGCACTTTATTCAAGAGACAGCTCTACATTTGTCTTATAAGCCCTACATATTTGACACTTGTGTCAGTGTTTGCTTTTTTAATTGAAACAACTTGGCACCAGTCCTTGCTAGCTCATTAGTTTATAAAAATCAGTCTAGATCTGGTTTTGATGAGCGTTTCTAACAGTTAGGGCAATTTCTTTTGACAAGCTGGTACAAAAACTTATGGCTATGGCCTGGTGATGGGAAATGGGATGCTAAAATTAAATGTCAAGTATTCCTTTCAGAAAATCGCCTCTTTCCTACCATAGCAGGAGAAGCTTTAGGACCCCTCCCTACAGAGGGATGTGTCAGTAGTGTACATTTTGAAAGTGCTGATGAAGCCCAAGTAGCGAGGAAGGTGCTTAAGCAGATGCACTTACACTTTACCACAGTTAGAACTTAAAGGCTTATGATATTAGCAGGTCGTTGGAGTAAGTTTGCTTTGCTTGTTAAATGTTAATGCAACGTAATTTTTATGCAGTTTAACTGTGTTGAAGTTCACTGGGATTTCCATACAGTGATAACAAAAATGTTTGTTTTTTATCATTTGGATTTTTCAGCATAAGTTTTCAACAGGTTTTTTTTTTTTTTTTTAAACTAAATGCGCGAAAGTTTTTTTGTATTTGATCTGTAGTAGTTTTAATATCTCCTGGTAAAGCAATGGACATAATCTTCAGCATGGATACATTCTTTTACATAATGGAGAATGTTTTGTTTCAAGAGTCACCTTTTTTGTAGATAACATTGCTGTTTGGATGATTTCTTAATTTATTCTCTGAACAAGTTAGATCTCTTCCACAGTCTGAAAAGACGCACCCTTAGAGAGATGTTTAAAACATTAACTTGTTGTTTCTTAAAGGATTATGACACAGTGCTGTCAGTAGAGGGATGAACATTGTCCACAAGCCTAGTGAACTGTGTCTTGATTTGAATGCTCATACACTTGCGATATGTCATGCACTTCGAGTAATCAACAAAGGCTTTAATTTCGGTGCGACGACTTAGATGGAGACTGGACACAGATGTGGTGGGGAACTATCTGGGCTGTTATCTTCCAGTGTGTGTCTATTAGATATTATGTTAACACCTTTAATATCTACTCTGATTCTCCTGCAGACTGATTCTTCTCCTTCTATGTCACTCGCCCAACTTGCCAAGGTACTGTTTCTCGACATGCTGGCTGTACTTCCAGAAAATATTTCCTGAAAAGATATTTCATTTTGTCTTGTGCGCCTGACATTATTCCCCCCTCTCACCATTATGTGTTTTAGACTGCTAACCTGGTTGACGCAAATGCATCAGAGGAAGACAAGATTAAAGCCATGATGTCTCAGTCCAATCATGAATATGACCCAATACAGTCAGTATACACACACTTTGGGCTTTTACTTGATTTAAGTCAGATTGTTGTTCTGCATTTTAAGGTCATGAATCAGTGTCACACACACACACACACAGTCGATTGTGTGAGATATATAAAAAATACAGTTTTAAAAACAGAATTGAACTTGTCTCTGTAGTTACTCCAAGAAGGCAGTTGGACCTCCCCCTGCTCATTATACCTGCTTTCGTTGCGGAAAGGCTGGTCACTACATTCGGCAATGCCCCATGCTGATGGTAATTATAATGGATGGATTTGATTTTCATTGTCTGGGGTGTTCATTTTTACTACATTGCAGAGTAACTTCTAAGAAAGTACTATTTGCCTTTTGGATGATGATTTTATTTTTAACCTTTTAGGTCCAGGATAAGAGTGTGGAGGGTCCCAAGCCTGTAAGGATTAGTAAGGGCATTCCTCAGAGCTTCATGGTGAAAGCAGAGCCAGGCACCAAGGGAGCCATGTTAACCAGCACTGGAGAATACGCCATACCTGCCATAGATGCGTATGTGTCAACCAGTGCCACCCACAAATACACACTGTTGCATAGTGTGTGTGTGTATAGCACTTTAAATGTGCAACTTTTGTATTTGTGATAAACCATTTTCTATCTGTGGCACAACACACAGGTTTACTGTTTTTGCTTGCTTTATGCTAGTAACGAGGTCCTCAAAATAAAAATAAATAAATCTGTTAACACAGGGAGGCGTATGCGCAAGGAAAGAAGGAGCGCCCTCCGTTTGTTCCACATGACCAGTCATCATCTGAGGACGATTCAGACCCAATCCCTGATGAACTCTTGTGTCCGATCTGCAATGACCTGATGACCGATGCAGTTGTTATACCCTGCTGTGGAAACAGTTACTGCGATGAGTGTGAGTTCTTACTTGTAATTTGCATTAGTAATAAAAATCTGGAAAAAAAGGAAATACTCTACAAACCAAACAAGTAGGAAGTCAAGCAGTACAAAATGAGTGTGTTCTGGTCGTGCCAGGATTGTTCATTTTACATTCTACAGTCGTCTAGGATAAACTCTGCTGTGAAAATGGCAGAAATACCCATTTATCCCATTTTACCCATTTAAAGAGGCCTGCAGCCCCAGGACATGCTGCATTTTGAGTAGGCCTAGTTATTGAATTTCTCATTTTTGATGGCTGGAACTTTTCTTGCTCTTATCTTCCACAGTGTATTGAAATTATTTCACACTCAATCTCTATGATTATCAGAAGTTGTTCTCAGGGGAAAAAAATTGAAAACTATGCTTTAAAATATATGTGAACTTGGCAGGTTAAGGAGAAGTTATTTCCATCAAAGTGTACATTATCGTAAGAGTGTAAAGACTTGAGTTTTCTGTTTGTTTTAGGGCTGGGTGATATGGCTTATGGATAATATAGATATTTTTAGGCTTTCCACGATATACAACATACAATATTTTTTTTTTTTTTAGGCAATTCCCCCCTGTTTCATAGTGCATTTGAATATGTTTTTGTATGAAACCGCTTTGTTTGATCGTGTGGAAGCCGACATCACTGTACATACTCTACACAAATCAGCTACCTGTCACCTGTAGATTCCCAAGTCTTGCTCATACATGGCCTCTCACTTTTTCTTTCAGGTATCAGAACTGCCTTGTTGGACTCAGAGGAGCACATCTGCTTCACATGCAAACAGTCGGACGTTTCACCTGATAATCTCATTGCCAACAAGTTTCTTCGACAGGTAACCCTTTCAAATTTGCCCATTTTGATCTGTTTCAAATTCGTTCATTTTACTTGAACTCAAAGTAAACACATTATTCTTTTTTTTATTTTTTTATTTCACCTGTTTTTCTTCATGCAGGCTGTGAACAACTTTAAGAATGAGACAGGATACACCAAACATGCGCGCAAGCAGGTCCAAAATGCAGCCCCACCTCCACCGCGCCCTCAGTTGGTCAGGCCTCTGCATTCGAGACAGCAGGACCCACTGATGGCCAATGTCACTAACCCCTCTTCTACAAGTGTACCCTCCACTGCACCTCAAGCACAGGTCCCACCCCCTGCACCTCCTTGTGTTGTTTCTGCTCCCCCTACTCCCCCTACTCCCCCTCATGCTGCTGCTGCTGTTGAAGAACGAGATGCTTCACCAGCCCCTGCACCTGTCGTTGTTGACCACCATTCTCCTATGCACTCCACTAGCCAGGGTGAACCACCCCCACCAGGGTAAGTTTAGTATTAAGATACAGTCTGTACACCTACATGGAGCCGCATAGACAAGTAATGATGTATGAAATGAGGAGCCATTTTGACTGGCCACAATATGTCTGTTTGTTTTAGTGAGACAGACCCAGAACCTACTGTGACACCAGACTCATCAGGAACTCCAGAAAGCGGATCCCAGGTGAGTCCCCCTTGACCACTTGTCACTTACTTCTTTATCAAGTCACCCTATAAAAAATAAATGCCACAACTCAAAGTCATTGTTGAGGATGTTATGGCAGACTTGATGGCTAAGAGAATTTAGAGAGCCTCCACAATCTCTAAAATAAAGAATACATACATTTATTGTAAACTTGTTTGTGTTTTATATGTAGACTCAATGTCATACCTTATCTACTAGGGCTGGGAATCTCTGGGCACCTTTCGATTACGATTCAGAGGGCTGCAATGCGATTATTGAACGATTATCGATGCATCTTTATGCATATTTTTTTTTTCTACAGGATCTCTGGATAATTTCTGAGCATCTCAAATTTACTTCATTAACCCTAATCTCCATGGTCCCTCATTTCTCTAACAACCAGTTGTTAACTTTTGACTCTTTAGAAAACTGAAATGTAAAGTTAATTATCAGGATGTACAGTATGTGTACAGGGCACAGGTGTACACCAGTTTAATTTGAGCTTGTACCTGATGTTCTCAACACTTGACAAGTAGGTAAGTTACTAACATACAGCTGAGCTAATTAATATTACTTCGTCACTAATTTATCTAACGTTATATAACAGTCAAAAACATGCTGTATAGGGGAGATGTTAGCTAGCGCTAACCGCCTTCACTTTTCCAGCAGTTGAGGAAACTACAGACTTTTATTAACGGACCTACAGTGACCTACACTGCACATTTACTGCCAGACTGAAACTTACTGCTAATATTTACATATTTACATTTATATCTACGCTAACTTTCACCGTTGTGACATTTTAGTAGGTTGGTTATTCATTCTGCAGCGGTGGTGTACCGAATGCAGGGGGAACACTGGTCTCTCTGTGATGTCCGCGCCACAGACGGTCTGAGTGCTGTACTTCCGCGAGTTCTGCCTTTTGCGTTCCGTCAACACTACATTATTGTTAATATTTAAATCGATGTTTTTTTTGACATTTGTTAATCGAGCCAGAATCTTCCACGTCCGCATCGTGATGCATATAAGAATCCATTATTTCTCCCACCCCTATTATCTACTTGTTGACAAGCATGCATATTAGAATAATTTCACATAGTCCTAGATTAGTTAATGGTTATGCCAGTAGAATGTTTACAATAAACTGGCATCCTCTGTCCCCCTCCCCTGCTGCTGATATGAGAGACTTGCTGCACAGGTACTGCTGGTAAAGAGGGCAGGGGCTGCTTAGTCTGAGCCTCAAGGTCTAATGTGCCAAAAGTATGTTTAATCTAATTAGGAGCCAGGTTGGACAGTGCATGTTGGCGATTTTACCAATAGCGATCACAATTGTGCCCCTAGGCTGTTGCATTTGATACAGCAGTGTATCACATTTATTTACAGTGCAAAATCAACATGCAACATCGTCCCAATACACTTTCCAAAAAATACACTGGATCAAATACATATAATATATTGGAAGTATAATTAGTTTGCACTAAGTTGAACTGAAAATCTACACTTACACGAGAAGCTGTAACATCTGAAGGTAACTACATTTTTCTCACTGTGAATTCTACCACAGGGCTACCATTTAACTGTTGTTGGCCCCCCGCCACCTATAAGGCCGCCTTACTCATCAGGTAAGAGGTTTAATTCACATATTTAAGGAGATTAAGTGCACTTGAAGTAAATACATTGGGCAACTAACAAACGGTCTCTCTGCTCTATTAGGTCACCAGACACGGCCCCACCACTCTCACAGAGGGGGAGGCAGACACTGGGAGAGGTAATACCTGCCGCCCATGGGACTATCTTATCTATGATGAGATAATATTGCAATATGTGAGTCTCACAATGTTTCTTTGTACCAGGTCCTACAGAGGCAGAGGAGAGCACCCCTCCGCTCACCTCCAGACAGCTCCACCTCTTGCACCTGTTCCTCCAGTGTTCCCAGCTCCCTCCCTGTACCCACCCCCACCACAGCCCTACCCCCCTCCGTACACCTCTGGCCCCGTCCTTATCCCTCCTCCTTCCATCAGTTACCAGCCACAGCCTGTTTATGGGCCAGGTCCACCAGTACTCAACCATCCTTGGGGTGCCCCTGGTGCCCAGCCCCCTCTTATCTCTCTTCCACCTTCCCTCTCTCAGCCCCCACTCTCTAAGGAAGATTTCTACAGACAGCGGCACCACAGACAGGACAAGTAAATTGTTTCTTTTTCATTTCGGTCTTCAAACAGCTTAAAACTGCTACTGGTTGCTTGTGTGAATTTTACACAGAATATTATCTAACATCACTCAGGGTTGGGATCATAAATTTTATTTTATTGTTTTTACTCTTTTATTGGGCATGTTAAAAACAACAAAAAAGCAAAATAAAAACAATCAACAAAAAAAGATCATCAACAGATGACCCAAATAACAGTCATGTTTAAAGGGGGTTCAAATTTCAAATTCAGCAGGGATAAAAGTAAGCTTCCATCTAGAAAGTTTCAGTTTTTTTGTCTTTGTATCCACAGAGTTACATCCAAACTGGATGAATTTACTAAGGACTTCCACAAAGAGCTCATGAAGTACAGAAATGCACCAAAGAGACGAAGGCCGTCTTATTCCAGGTAATGTCATTCAGAGAGCATATCAAAATTGGTTTTAATTCTTACAACAATTACATAAGCTTAATCCTTAAAGCTGTTACATTTTTTGCATAATTGCTTTCTTTCTCCCCTTTTTTCTGTCTGGGCGTCTCAACCATTTCCTTTTCTAGGTCCCGGTCATACAGTCGCTCTCCATTCAGCCGTTCATACTCTCGATCCAGGTCAAGATCCAGGTCAAGATCCAGATCTTACTCTTATTCCCCCAGTCGATCCCGCTCCCGTTCACGATCCCAAGGCCGGTCTTATCCCCGCTCCCCTTATTCTAGACGGAATGGACGCAGTTATGGACGCTCACGGACAAGGTCCCGCTCTCGATCAAGGTCTTACGGGTATCGTCGCTCTGGCTCACCACGGTCCCCTCCCCCTTACCGTGGAGGAGCCTGGGAGGGAGCGGAAGGAGCAGCACCCTATAGGTCTCGGTCACGGTCTCGCTCCCCTGGAGGCTACCGGAGCCGCAGCCCAGGTGCACGAAAGCCACCTCCTCGGGAGCTGCCCCCTTATGACCTGAAGGGTCCCAGTCCCGGAGGCCACGATCGCTGGGAAAGAGAAAGGTATCGACAGTGGGAGAAGGAGTACGCAGACTGGTACAACAAGTACTACAAAGACTATGATGGCCAACATCCCCCACTGCATCACAGAGGTCGTGGGAGCAGAGACAGGGAGAGGGAAGGAAGGGACAGAATGTCTCCATTGTCTAGAGATTACTCCCCCCAGGGGAGAGGAAGAAGAGGGAGAGAAGAGAGAGGTGCTCCACCTCACCATCCTCCATCCTCTTCCTCATCAGGGACCAAATCCAGCACTAAAGTCCTGAAAGCAAAGAAAGTAAAAAAGAAGAAGACGGGTGAGGAACCAGAGCCATCACACCAGTCAGTGGATAGAGGAGATGCGACTCCTGTCAGAGACGAACCAATGGACGAAATCCCTTCACTCATTAAAACACCTCCCATCTCCTCAAAGGCTCCAGTTGGTGCCGCAGCCACTAAGGCTCCAGCCTCTAAAAGCAGTGCTGCACCCATTAAACCCTCAACCAAGTCAACATCAAAGACTCTGTCTGATAAGACTAAGAAAGACAAGGGTCAAAAGGTAAAAGCTAAAGTTAAGACAGAAGGCGTAAAGGTAAAGAGTGACAAGGTGAAGAAAAAGACTGGAGAAGGAGTGGTGTCCAAAAAGAGAGAGTCCTCGTCCTCCTCTTCTGTCGCCAAACCGTTAAAGAGCATTAAAACCAAACCAGAAGATACCCCCAGCTCAAATACCCTGAAAAAGGAAAAGGGCACAAGTTCTTCAATGAGGCCCGCCTTGCTTAAGACCCCTCCACTGTCCTCGCAGAACATGCCTCCACATCATCCCTCTCTCCATGATGGCCTTCGACCCGGCCACGACATGCGGGGGAGAAGAGATCTCCCACAGGGCGGTGGCCTCCTTCCCCTTCCCCATCAACATGGACACCCACTCCTCCACCGACCTCCCTCCCCAGTGGACAGTCGAAGGAGGATGGGAGAGGAGGGCCGCTCCTTACTCGGGCCTCCTCCTGGAAAGCTGAGGAGAATAGATGGTCTGGGGGTTGGAGGTGATGTCGTCTCGCACTCGCACATGTCTCATCACCAGCCTCCGCTCCACAGACTCCCACCCTCCTCAGACAGGCCCGGTCTTCTTCCTCTTCCAGGAAGCCGTGAGATGGGCCGGGGAGACTCCGATCGAGGATCCATCAGACCTCTAATGGACCTTCAGGTGAGTCAGTTTCTTGTGCAGTACTCAGAAACACATTTTACAGATGTGTTAATTAACTCAAAAGAATTTAGCAGTTTTTGAAAATATGTATTTAAAAAAAAAATGAGACTCACTAAGTTTTCTTGTATTTACCAAGTAACTTCACGTCATCACTAGGACTGCTGATATTGATTATTTTCATTAGAATCAAGTCAGTTAATGAATTTTAAAAGGAAAATTAAGTTTCAACAATATTTGTTTTTCTTTATCATCTTGGGTTGTAAATGAAATACGTTTGGTTTTGGACTGTGCTTGAACAAAACAAGTTGTTTGAATGTGTCAGCTCTGGCTTTATGAAATTGTGATTTCTGACTTTTAATAGACCAATTGATCGAGAAAATATGTAAATTAATTCATAATGAAAGTATTTTTTAGTTGCAGCCCTAATTTTTTTAATAAACAGTATAATGTATAAAGTAAACAAAGGGAAAATGGTAAAAGAAATGCCAATAACAGTTTACACTTAAGTGCAAAATGGCCTTTTTGGTGTTTCCGTTAATATAAATCAGTTAACATTTCTGTTGATTAATCCAAACTATTAATCAGCGTATCATTTCAGAACTTCCAACATTCATTGCAGTGAAAGTGCAGAGTCTCTCTAATTTTACCCCTTCTAATGTTTTGTATGTGCTTTTGTCCATATTAAGGTGAAGCCACTGACCCAGAGGAGGATCAAGTTGAACAGAGATCTAGGGAGAAAGGGCAGCACTGAGACCGCAACCTCAGACAGAACCCCGTCAGATCCTGAGAAGACGACCTCCACCTCAGACCGATCAACTGCAGCTAACACCTCTGAAGGAGACAGACCCAGCAGTACAGCAGAAGGTGCCGGAAGAAAGGAGCGATCAGCGTCTGCTGAGAGGGGGGTCTCCAGAGAGAGACCAGGAAGCGCTGGAGAGAGGCAGCAGGGCTCGGACAGAGAGCAGAGCAGAAGCTCGGGACAGGACCGCGAGCGAGACAGAACTTCAGGATCAGACAGAGACAGAGGCATAGCATCTGACAGAGAGAGGGACAGGGTCTCTGGGTCAGGCTCACAGAAGGTAGCAGTAGAGAGAGATGCCGAAGGAGAGAGGTCAGTAAGGACAGAACGAAAGAACTCCAGTGGTGGAAGTGCAGGAGGGAGGTCTGTGTCTCTGGATAAAATGAGCATCGGAGAGAAATCATCCGTCACCAGGAGAGTGGCAGACCATCAGGAGAAACCAAGCGTATCCTCTAAGGAGAGAGGGGAGGGGTCAGAAAGAGCTTCTAAATCTGACAGGTCTGTTGCATTTGTTTCCCTGCCGCTTGTTAAGCCACCATCCATATGCATGATTATAAAAAAAGCATTATATAGTGGTTCTGTAAACACAGTTGTAAATGTGTATAATAGTTTTTTTTTTTCTCCCCCAGGAGTGTGTCCAAGGACAGGACAGAGAGGAGTGTCCCCTCAGGAGAGAAACCAGCTGCTTCTCACAGAGAAGGTAATTTGAATCTCTGTATGTGTGCGTGTGAAGAGAGAACTGATTTTGCCTTGTGCCATCAAATTTAAGCATTGATTAAACACGTTTCTTTTCTTCCTTTTCAACAGTGAAAGATGTCGAGGAGTCTATTGTGAAAAGCAAACCAAGGATCAGCCGAAAGGCCCTGACAAGCCACACCACTAGGCAAGTGTGTGTGTGTGTGTGTGTGTGTGTGTGTGTGTGTATATAAATTTTACATTGCATAATTCCTTTTCTTTTGGATAGATTTTGTTTGTTAAATCCTTTGCTACAAACCAAATTTCCTTCAGGATAATACATTTCATGTGAGTGGTGTTGCTTAGAAATGCAGTAGCTTTAGGTCTAAGTTTATTTTCTGTCAGCCGTTGATTAGCTAAAAGGGCAACAGGAAATAAACTGGGAATATTTAGAAAGGTTATTTTTGAAACAGTGAAATTGTCTATAGGTGGTTATTAGGGACGGATGTCAAAACTCATTACCTTTTGGCTGCCAGCCAAAATGTGTCTGTAGCACTGAGTATTGTAAACTGTTAATTCACAAAAACTGACATCTAATTTCTAGTCTGAATCTTGCAGTAAGTAACACACCCAAATCTCAGACTGACCAAGCTGCACTTTGGGTAGGCACCAGGTTTTCACTAGAAATGTGTGGAATAAGACAGAGTGATCTATCTGGTTCTGTTGCATCAATTTTGGTCCATTGAGTCCAACAGTGTTGAAGGAGTACAGTGCTAAATCGGTGCACTTCTCTTTTAAACATGTCTGCTTCTTAACACTAGGTCAACTCAAGAAACAAAGCGAGATTCACACAAAGACCAGAAGAGTGCATCCTCCAAACCTGCAGAGCAGCCCCCATCTAGCCCTGTGAACAGCCGTGGCCGTAGCCTGAGTGTCAGCCCTCCACCCAGCCCGGCCAGGGAGGAGCCGCTCATTCAGCCTCCTCCTCGCTCCAAGTGGGAGAGAGAGGATGACGAAGAAGGCCAGGAAAATGGACTTTGTGCACCCAAGGAGCCCTCGCCAGTGCCACTGAGGGGCCGAGGCAGAGAGGTGCAGACTGAAGCACCTAAACCTGCCAGGAGCGAAGGCCGGGACGCCACAAGGGAGGAGAGGAGAGGTGTAGTGAGAGAAGAGAAGAAAGGGAGAACACAGAAGGAAGAGGGTAAAGGTGGCAGGACGGCACAGACAAATTCTGACAAACCAAAAACAAAAATTGTGAGGGAGGACACAAAAGGAGTAAGAGAAGAAGGGAGAGCTGCAGCAAGAGAGGAGGGGAGAGGAGGGGGAGGAAGAGAGGAAGGGCGAGGAGTGACAGGAAAGGAAGAGAGAGCAGGTGGAGGTGGAGGAGGACGAGAGGAGAGTCGCTGCCCAGAGCCCAGGAGACAGCGCCTGTGCTCTGACCTGGGTCGTGAGACGGACGAGGCAGCCTTTGTGCCCGACTACAGCGAAGGCGAAGGCTCGGAGCCCGAGAGAGGGAGGAGCGGCAGCCCCAGTGTGTCCCTCAGCCAACCCTCCCACAGCCCCACCATGAGCAACCACAGTGGCTCGGGAACCACCACAGCGGACAAGAAGAAGAAAAAACACAAGAAACATAAAAAACACAAGAAGCACAAGAAGCATGGGAGCCAGGACAAAGAAGGAGAACACAAGGAGCACAAGCACAAACACAAGAAGAAGAAACACAAAAAGAACAAGGACAAAGATGTGGAGGAAGAGGAGAAGATGGAGAAAGCAGATGAAGGGGCTCCATGCTAACAGGGCTAAGACTGCTGCCCAAAATCTGTAACCTTCTTTGTTAATAAGGAGATCATGATGTATCTAGAATCGGCTAACACTGGCATGCTGCTCCATGTGCTACTCGGAAGAGAATGGATGAAATAGGTCTTTGACTCTTTGGTGACTTTGGGTCTGGAGTAATGTGCTGCACTATTGTGATCAATCTAGAGTCGGCCACAAAGGACTTGATGATAATAACTGATCACAGAGCAGTCAGTCTAATGATTGGAATAACAAACACTGTACTCAGGGATGTGATTGCTTCTTTGTTATGGAGGAGTTGTTGTTCCTCTGCCTCTTGATTCATTTGTAAATAGAGATTAACTGTTGCTTCACATAATAATCATTTTCCTCAGTTTGTTTTGCTCACATCCCTGTGTGTCGTTCAAAGCTTAAATGCTGAATAGCCTTCATTGCAGTGAGGGCCGTTGTAAGCTATTTTTGAAGGACTGTATTCTCAGTTTTGCATGTCTTAGCACATTTACTACAAATGTATATGTTCCATCACTGCTAACCATTTTCAACATTTTTAGGCTGCCATTGGTTTCAGCTTTTTTTTTTTTTTGTCAGTTAATGTAAATTAAAAATAAAGGGAACAAACATTCTCTGATTTGCCTATCTAAGCAAGCTTTCCTACCAAACGTAACATGAATGAAATCCAGTAGCTACCTGGAAGAGTATGAAATTCTTTGGAAATAGTCAGCAGTATAGGACTTGTGATTAGTGTGCTAAAACTTGCAAAATCAACAGTACGGTCCTTTACTAAGTTAAAACAAACCGTTATGCATCCGTGCTACACTGGACCGTATACATCTAGGATGTGTTTATTAATAATGGCAAATCTGTCTGCATGTTTTGTTCCAAAGGTGCAGTAGCTGTATCTCTGTCTGAATGAGTGAATGCGTGTGTCAGTGTGAAAGTGAAATGTGACAGAATTGGGACAAATTGGAGGACTGGTGTTCTTACAAATGAGTTGTTCCTCCTTTTTTAATTAAACTGTTTTGACCTCATGAAAACAGGGAGTTGTTTTATTTAATCTTTAGTTTGAACTCTTAGTTGTGTAATGACCACACAAATGTTATATGCACTGTTGTACTAAATTGACAAAGTTTTTGACCCTTGTCAAAGACGCATGAAGACCAAAATTTAAGGGTGGTGAAAAGAAGGTGCAATTATAAGGTTACATGGAGTTACAGTAAAAAGATGACAACCCGCACACATACAAAAAAAACACACATTCAGTAAAAATATTCTGTCAAAATTATAATGTGAACCTTGAATTTTGACTTCAGTCACTGCCTTGTGGGTAATATTTATTGCCAACACCCAAGACAAAAATACTCAAACCAGTATCTCAGCTCCACTCAACGTAATTTTACAAGAGTGCACTCTTTGATTTTACCTGACCATGAGACTACCAGTAATCGTACATCCACTTTACTGCTTTGCATATATATTTGGGTTAATTAAGAAGTCAAACTTTTAGAAGGATGGTGAGAAGGAGTGATTGAGCAGAGTAGTAGGCAGTTTTTTAACCGAAGTAACATTGATGATATTGAAGTAATCGACTGTAAATAACCATTATAATGAAAAACTATACAGTTAAACTTACAAAAAACAGCACAGGATGCAAAAGTAAAAATACTTTAAAGTATAACAGATTTGAATGTGTAATTTTTTATATTAACTAGCTTTGATGTGAAATCTTTTGATCATGTGCTACTGCAGATATTTGTTACAAGAAGCCCAAAGTACGTAAGTGGCACAAATATATAAACCACACATCACATATGTCTAGGTGATAAACAAGTATGTGCTGTATGGTGGAAATTATACACTTCCACATAGAGGTAAAATACATTTTTACCATGACATGCTGCAGCACATTGAGTATCATATATTTAGAAATAGAGAGGATGTCCTCGAAAGCAGTTCCTCTGACACAGTAGTGAGTTTCAGGGTCTTTAGCAGCTCATTCATTTTACAAACATGAATAATTTAAGTAAAATGTCACACGAAACGAGTGCAGTGAGACAGACTGAGCACTGTGTGGAGCTGTAAGTCCGACAACTTTTAACATCGGAAGGAAACGGATGAACAATAAAAAATCTTCTCTTATATGCCTCAACTCCAAAATACAACGCCACATGTTACTGCTGCTCTCTCTCTCCCTCCCAGAGCACGCAGCAATAAGCTTCATTGTGTTTGTGTGAAGGCAGGGGATGGGTTCACAGGCTGGTTGAGGGAACACTGAGGAAGGAGAGCACAGCAGATGCATTTTTCCTCAAACAACAGTACATAAAAGCACATTCTCAGCTTAGTCCATGCCTTATTTGTGTGTGTGTTTGTGTACACGTGTGTACATATATTTAAGGTCATCCTTAATGGACTAAGGTCAGTGAAACCATTAGAGAAGATTAATATATTGTTTTAACCCAAAACCAGATTATTATCACAACCCGTCAACCATCCTGCAAGGTTCACTCTGCATCTGTGTGTCTGCATGTCCACACGTGTGTGCGCATGTGTGCACCTGTTATCTGCCTGTGTATTTGTGGGTCTGCTTGTGTTTTGTCTTACAAACATGACATCATTTCCTGTCATCAAGGCCAAAGGTTGCTAAGCAACTTCACTTCTGCCGATTGTCAGAAAAGATGCTTCTCCACTGACTGGTTCACAACCTAACTCTCCCTTATCCTCTGTCATAAATGTAACGTCTGCGGAAGATGCTGGCTATGTGTGCATGATTGCCCATGCATTTGTATGGACCACTGTGCATTTATGCTTGCAAACACAGTGCTGAAAAATCTGAGAGAGAGGAGAATGGGATGTGGAAATGTATTGTCTGATAGATTTCTATGATTCCTAGAACTAATAAAAAAGGATCAGCCAGTAATGTTACTGCATGGCAGAATCTCTCCAGTTTTGTCTACAATACAGCAAAATATTTGGGTATAAGCAGCCTATTATGCTGGTGAAAAAGTTATTGCCGTCTTTGAGAGTTTTACTGTGATTACAAAAGCATTAACGGTTTTAGATTACACACTGCAAATGAAAGTGTAAATATGTAATACTTACTGGGTATCTATACAGGGACACATAGGACATACAAAGATCTCTATAGGGACACATTTAGGTACAAGGTAAGAAGACAAGAGGCTAGGGAATAAAGGGTTTACAACTTTGGGCATAAAAGGGAAATTACATTAAGTATTTTTAAATTACAGACTACAGATTCAATAATTATGGTACTTTTGTTACAGGGTAATTAGGCCATTTATATGAGGGTAGATGTGATATTAGAAACACCTCTCAGTATAATGAAAGACAGCTCAATGTCACCACAAACGTGAGCCTCCCAAAGTGATCATGAAGTTGAATCAGTACCTATCTAAAGTTTCAACCATAAACTGAACATTATAATCTGAAGGCAGGATTTTTTGCTGGACTGTCATACTACACAGCATTAGTTTTACTATGTGTACCTAATAAACTGGCCAAAACTCTTTGAGCTAAATGCTCATGTCAGTATGCTAACGCACTCATACACACGTTTTTAGCAAGTACATTGTTTACATTTTAGTTTAGTGCGTTAGTATGCTAACATTGTTGGATTACCACTAAACACAAAGTACAGCTGAGGATGATGGTAATGATATACCACAAATGTTTACAACTGTGTACTACTACTACTAGCCTACTGTAACCAGTGCAAGTGAAGTAGCAGGCAGGCTCAGTGTCACACCGCACATGTGTTTCTGCACTTTTGTGACTGTTACAGTATGTGTGTGTTGTCCGCGCTTTGTATAAGGATGCTGTCATGGCAATTTCAATGATCAGCGATCAGGATTATTATTATTATTGATCCGTAATCAAATTGCCTAAGTGTGTGTGTGTGTGTGTGTGTGTGCGTGTATTTGTGACAATGGCATGGGAGAAAACCCTTCCCCATATATAACGTTATGTGATGGTCACCATGGAAACACACCCAAGGGGCACCTAACACACACTGATAATAATGTTTGGCCTAGATACCCATCCTTAACCGATAACAGAGGGAATGTATTTCTGCCTGTGTGTGTATGTGTGTGTGTGTGTGTGTGTGTGTGTGTGTGTGTGTGTGTGTGTGTATGTATTCCAGTGACTAATGTTAACCATCATTTGAACACACCACAGTGACAGAGCGGGAGTAAAAAATGCATGAAATGATCCTGTGGAGCAGAAAGAGTCTTGCATGAGTTACATGAGACTGTAAGTGTGAGGAGGATGAGACGAGCTGAAAGGAGAGGCGAGTGGGAGTGGAAACACACAGCCAGGGAGACCCAATAACAACTGATTACTACCAATGCACGCACACACACACATACACAGGCTTCCGACAATGCTCATCAGTTTCCTTCTTGGGGAGAGTAATATGTTAGCCGTACAGGTCTGTGTGAGCGTTTGTGTGGTTGAATGTGCCCTAGATATCTTAAAATCTGTTATTGTGATACACTAAATGTTTGATGTAAGCAGCTGCTGTATGAGTTATGATAGCTGCGAGGAGTATGTCTGCTGTGGGCGTTGATTGGGTATTGCACGGTGTTTCCCTACTCTGACTGAAAATCTAATCTTAGTTTTTAGCCTCACTAGTGGTGAATCCATTCAGTCTGCAAGTCCAGCACTTTGGTCCAGAGCAAAATATCTCAACAGTCTGATACAGACATTCGTAGCCCCAAGAGGATGAATCAGATTGACTTAGGTGACGCCCTCACTTCATATCTAGCACCATTAACAGATAACAATTTCCACTTGTCCGCTTCAGCCCATAACAAGAGACAAATGGATGACAATTTACAACAAACATGAAGTGCGTTTGGTTTGGAAGAATAGTGTTCATAAAACCAGTAGAGTTTCACATTCACATTTTGTGCTACACATGCATGATTTCATTGTGCAACAACTGTGTTGTTAAACAACAAATTAATGAACCTTGAACCTTGACAGTGTCTTAGCAAGGTGTTATGATCTCAAAAACATCTTGGATGCTCCTCGGCAGAGATGTACAAAAAGAAAGACCTTGGTTTAGAAGTAAGGCAAGGCATGTTTATTTGCATAGCACATTTGAACAACAAGGCAATTCAAAGTGCTTCACGTAAAACATGAAAGCAATGTAAAAGGCAATATAAAACGACATTCAAATAACACAAGAAAAACAAGATAAAAGAGGAGAACAAATGTTACTGTGCTGTATAAGATAAAAATCAAAAGCCTAACTTTTCCCCCCGCAGTTTTCTGGGAGTTTGTTCCGGACACATTGTGCAGAAAAACTGAAAGCTGCTTCTCCATGTTTAGTTTTGACTCTGGGGACAGAAAGCAGAGCCGTCCCAGACGACCCGAGAGGTCTGGATTCGTAGCAGAAGATCAGAAATGTGTTTTGGCAGATGTACACAGCTCTGAAATCCTACTGGTGGAATGAACACCATTCTTCTAAAAGATAGTCCCTCATTTTGTGTTTTAATGAAGGTGGTGGAGGGCAAGGTCCAAAATGTTAGTCCTTTGTGCCCTGTATGCAACTGCATTTGATGTTTGATGTTTCTCCACTCATTTATTCAGGTTTTTAATAATATTACCTGTGTGCTGCAAACTAATGGCCATATTCCCAAAAGCCTTAGTTGTGTATTATGATGAATGCTTACAATGCATGCTAACTGTGGTGGTAAAAATTGATTTTACCTATTTAAGGCTACTAATTATATTTATATCTACTGCTGACCTTCTTTGCTGTTACACTATCTAAGCCAGTGTTTTTCCCTTGTCTCTGCTTATTCCTGTTTCTGTGAATCAGAGTTTCAAGGCTGAGAAAGGCTCCTGTGGTATGCTAGAATTAGCAGGCTATTATGCTATATATTAGCCAGTTAAATAGCTTACATGCTTAAACTTACAAGCTGAGATAATTTCATGCTAATAAGCTAAATATTATAATATAATAAGTTCTAAATATTACTTAGACTAACTACTAAACACGCTGACTGTGAGCATGTTAACGTGATAAATAACGAATGTAACACTTTGACAATGTAGAACTGAGTCTGGCAAGCTGAGTCTAAGATGTCCGAAAATGGCCACAGCACAGAGGAGAAACCCTTTTGATTTACGTAACAAGATGGTTTTTCCTCCAGTGCAGCAAATTTAATTTTTTTGCCCCGCTAGACGGATCTAAGAATAGCAAAGTTGTCTGTCTATTTTTATTCATCCAAATTTGCTTTCCAGCGTGTAATGAGCATTATAGCCTCTCAAAGCTACTTCTGTGGGACTTATGGTTTCTGTCTAATGGAGTGTAAACATCAAACAAAACATCCCCAGAAAATTATTTGGAGGCTACATGTACATATTAAAAAATTAGCAGGAGAGTATTTAAGACTAGTGCTCCCTGTAAGCTGTTTGCTCAGACCTGCTGTAGCCTCTAATATTAATTCCTAAAGTGGGATCCAGGGACTGCCAGGGGGCCTTTAGGGAATTGGATGGAGCCCCCAGAAAAATGAGCCATAGTAGAGTTTCAGCACTAATTTAAGATGCTATGGATGCCTGTTCTGCCTTTTTTACTCTCCGCCTTGTTGGTATCACCTGTAAAATATACATATCCTTTCTTTGATCAGGGTTCTTAAGAAGCACGTTATTTCTTATATGGATATAAATTAACTGAAGGTAAATGATAAACAAATTCTCCAGGAGTAATATAAGGAGTTTATAAGGAGAAATTTTACATTTTCCTTCTAAATTTCAGAACATATGATCAGCTTATAAAATATTATAATCCACCTTGACCAGCTATATGGCATTAAATTGATTACAAGTAAATGCACCAGTGATAATAAACCATATGAAAGCTGCAAGCACAGATAAACAGCCCTCACTTTTTCAGGCATGTTGGGGTGTCCCGTGGTGAAGTTGACGGAGGTCGTCCGACGTGGCTCTGAATTATCCATAGACAGTATATTACTGGACGAAGCCACCCCGCTGATTTGAATGGAGAGCAGTGAAGCCAGTTTTGGACCAATAAAATACTACTACAGGGTTACTTCCTGTTGGCACCAGTGTCTACTACGCATGATCGCGCAGAATAACCGTGGTTTAATCACGTAAAGCAACGGCAGAAACACCGTAATTCTGGTAGCTGCATAGCTGCGCCAACATAAAGTTTCATGACTCAGTGTGTTTGACTGACTCGGATCGTCACAGATTAATCAGCCCACCTACGAGGCTCACCTGCCAAACACCAACGCAGCGTCACTGATCATTGTTTTAGATTCACTGAAAGTTTATAATCTAAGCAATACGGTTACATCTCTCGTGTGCGACGGGATGTCACAGGGTTTTGACATCATTTTTGGTCCTACATAGAACCGTCCGTGCAGGCTTTGGTCGGCTTCACTGTTTCAACTGCTTACCCCCTTGGAATGCATTTGCGACTCTGCAAGAAGGACTTAAATGTCACTTCCGGTGTCTGCTATGTGGTACTATGGAACGCCCGCTAATTACACATAACGTCACAGTATATCAAATGTGGGCCACACGAAAATTGAATGTAGGCCTACGTCAAATAATGATTGTCACACAATGTTTACTTCCTGTTGCCAGTAGGTGGCGCAATAACTATAACTCCTTATTGGCATGTGTTCAGGCTGAGAGTGTTATCAAACATGTGAACTTTGGGCAGATTGGACAATATACCCTCAAGTTACAACAAATTCCCTTTTCATGGTGAATAATGGGTTGCCACGGCAACAGCGTGTGATGAAAGCACACTTCGCAATATAGCATCAACAAAGTCTTAAGGCTTTTCTGGCCACATATGAAAGGGATGTGGTCTACCTGTTAGCAGTAGGACATCACAGCATAAAACTGGTCATTTCCTGTTGCCAGTCGTTGTTGTTGCTGTTATGGTGAAACGCTGATATTCGACGCCACGCCATGGATGCGCACTTCAACGAAAACTCACAGTCAGCTCAACTTTTCATCATCAATGTGTTCTGATTGCACTGAGAAAATTTTAAGTCTATCCAATTAATTGTCTAGGAGAAGTTCATTAAAGTATGGACGCTGTAAATCGCCAAAAATGGCCAATTAATTCAAATGGCCAACTTCCTGTTGGATTTAATCACTACAAAAGGTATTTTTATGCTACATCTGCTCCAAAAATGTCATACATCTTGATGAAACGAGTCGTGGCGGCTGCTCTGTAGGGAGCCCTAGTAAGCAATTTTGTCACACCTATGAGGGAGACCCTTATCACACTTAAAGTTTCACTACTTCTGATATGTGTACAAAGTTTCGTGAGTTCTCGGGCACCTTAGGCTGTTGAAAATGGAAACACACACAAAAAAGAAATTTCAGTAGGGTTGTTACACATTTTGTGCTCAGGTCCTAAACATGTAACCTATATAAAACTTTGTGAATGGGTCTGTTCTGTATGAGTACTTTTGATGCTTAAAACCTTTGCACATTTAGTAAAATCTTGAATGCAGGACTTTAACTTTGTAATAGAGTATGTTTACATTATGGTATTGCTACTTTAACTTAAGTAAAGGATCTGGATAAGTCTCTCACCAATGTTATGAAAATGTTGTTTTATGAAGTAACCTACAGTAGGGGATGGGTCAATAATAATTCCATGTTCTCTGAAACCTGTCATGTCATAAACTGAATTCAGAGTATTGAGCTCTGACACACCGTTGGGTTTAGAAAATCAACATCCCTGCTGAGTGTGACTGTGGAACATCATCTTTTTATATGACAGCAGCCTCCTTCACCCACCTACACACACACACACACACACACACACACACACACACACACGCACACACACAGAGTCCAGGGTCGCTGGCTGGTGAGACAACCGCCAGGCAAAGGCAGAAAGAGGGATATTGGGATGAGGTGTACTGTGAGGCGGAGGAGAGATGACAAGTCACATGCTCTGACTTTCTCCATCAGTGTCAAGTTTACCAGTATTAAGCTTAAAGTTATGGAGTCAAAACTTTCAAAATAAAACTGTTATTGGAGAAAATACACAAAATAACAATCATAAGGCAATATGATTGTTATTGTTGTTATTTTTTCAGTTTCACACACCATTAATCTGTATGATGAGGCAGTGCCATGCTGGATGGAAGATATGGGGACAATACAAGAGGTAACAATCAGCAATCAAATCAAACACTCAAAATGAAATTTGTGAAATTACCTGACAAATAGGCCTAGTTGGTTATTGATGGTAGACACTGCATTGCACATTTAGCTTAGCGTAGTAGCAGCTAACCAACTAACCACCAGCCCTAACTGTTTTGTTAGTGGCAGCCATTTTTCCAAGGAAAAAAGGGCAGATTTTATTCCCACTCTGAATGACTTAGCTAAATTACTATGTTTTGTAGGCTAATCTACACTAACTAAATGAAAGCTGAGGCAAAAGCCTGAAGAAAGAATATTAACCATATTATTCAACAATGATTTTGTTGACACTAAAACTAGCCAGAAACTCACCTGTTGTAGGCTAATTATGCTACACGTATAGGCTATCCAATATGTGACTAACGTCTTTTTTAACCGATATTTTGACTAAAATAGTTGTATTTCTCAAGCAGGTGGTTTAATGTAGAGTGTAGTTTCCGGGACTAGTCTTATTTTGAAGTTAAAATCCGAGTACCTCCGGTCTGCCTCTCTCCGGCTGGCTTGACGCGGCTCTCCCTCTCCGTGGTGCGCCTGAACTCCGGTACCTGACACCGCAGAGCGTGTCCAGCGGTTGAGGGGACGCAGACGCACAGAGAGTCGCTTGGTCCTATTTAACTTTTACTTTTGTTATTAAAACTTCTGCGTCATATTCCCCCCTTAATATTTTCTTCTTTTTTTCATCCTCACCACTGACAGACTGAGTTTGGATATCGGCAGGGGAGGAGGAGGCAGAGGACCAGCGGGCTGCTCTCAGATGGAGCACCAGGGCTCCTGGAGCTTAGGGCGCACGGCGGACCCGGAGTGAATGACGTTGGTGGATGGACGCCGCTCCCCGGTAAGGACGGCAGACAAAGTTTTTGGTTTTTGTGCCTTTATATACTTTTTCTTTGCTCTCCTGTCCCGGGCACTGCCGTGGGTGAATGTCCGGGGCACAATAGAAAATGTCCAGGTCCTGTGATGTCGCTCCTTGCCAATGGCGGTGTTTAATGTGAAATTAAATGATATTCTCATGCAGTTAGAAATTGCCTGTAGCAGCTTACTGTATGAGAAGTTATTGGCCATATCTTACTTTATGTATTTTTACATCATATAATATGACAAAAATGTTGAGACTTATATTAAGGTGATTGGTTTCATATCATTCTACAGTTTATTATGATTAATTAGACTGTTTATTGTTTGCTTCACCCGAACCAGAGTAATGCTGGAAATGCTGTTGCCTCATAGATGTCGTCGGTATGTGATAAGGGTCGGCCTTCAAAAGGATGTAGGCCTATATCATTGTAGGCTATAACATCAAGAGTAAGAAGAAAATGTTTATGGAGATTTTGCTCTGGTTCTATTGAGCGTGACGCTATTGTAAGATTTTGTGCAGTTTATGCATTTGTAATGAGTGCGAATGAGTGTGAATATAAAACTTAGTGGTTTTCAGAGGTCTTACAGAGGTATGAATATATATTGTTCTGGTGACTGGTTGAGATTCAATAGGAGGATTTAATTTCCACATGACCTAGCTGTTAGCAAAGGAAGCTCATATTGAGGTTTTTAAAAGTGTTTTGAAAGAACTCATCAGCAGGTTTTTAACTGTGCAGAAGAATGGCTTTCTTTCTTTTTTCAATTGTTAATTGATGTCTGCCCAACAGCTACCATTGAATCACAACAAAAAGCCTTAAACTGTGCGGCCCTGGATACAGTCTAGGCTATGTGCCCATAATGAAAACACACAGGAAAGAAGCTGGCAGATTCAATCTCATTATTTTCATCAAACACACACAGATACACATGCTTGTCCTTTCACTCTATAAACAGAGTATATATGCCTGCATGGACTCCTGGTTGGCCCATGCTCCTATTGTCCTGAATCTTCTTTATGTTAGTTTTCCAAATAATCTTGCTCCAACCTAATAGCAAATTGGTAGGCTTGGAATAAATTTGCCTACATCTGTGGGGATCAATAAGCAGTGGAATGAGCACACGGTGGGCTAGTGGGAAGCGTTTGCTGTGTACTCATGACAATGTGGACTGTCACATGCCCTTTTCCTGCCAAAGTCCACTGCATACTGCCCAAATAAAGCAGAAAATGTGATGAAATTAATACATGATATCTGAAGCCAAAGAAAGGAATCCGCTCTTGTGATCGTGCTCTTAATTTAAACAGAGATTATCATTCAATCTGACATTTCCTACATTATTTTCTAATGCTTCAAGAAATTCCAGTCAGTACTTATAAAAATTTATCACAGTCTGTTGTAGCTCGACAATGTCACTGTGTTTCATGAGATATTTTATCTCGATAAACCATCGTGAGTGGAAATTTATTGTAAAAGAAAAAGAAACTGAAGAACTGACAATATCACTAGCCAACCCCAGACTTTATTCTTTTCATACCAATATGAAAAAGCCGTCTAAGCTACTTTCTCCCTGCAACTCCAGATTGTTTAAAGCCAGTCTGGATTAAAAACATCAACAGTAATGCCCTGTTGTCATTACTGCTGTACAGCTGTGGGATTATATTGAAGGGGACTAAGTGCTTCCTGTCGTCTGCACTGAATCAGTGTTTGCACCTTTGCTGGCTTCTATTAGTTCATTCTGTTTAGATTTATGTAGATTTATGTTTCCTGCACAGGACTGCTTTCTGGCTATGATTCGTCTCCTGAAGGTCACTTATTGTTTCAGAGAAAAACAGACAAGGGTTTTTTTCTCTGCTGCTTTTCTAGAGGGTAAAGGGTCTCGTGGACGGGATGGCAGGCTTGACAGTCAGCGCAGTTCTGGTTTGTTTTGGGGAGCTATACAGTGTCAGTCGCACACACAGACACACACATGTGTGCATTTATATGTTGTTGTGTCCTGAACAGTCTGCCGGTGCCCCTGCACCCTCTTTTAGGTACAGGCTGTTCACAGCACGGCCATGACGGGCACCCAAGAGCCAGACGTGTATGAGCAGCACGGAGGACCAACACAGAAGAAAGAGGATGAGGAGGAGGAGGGGGAGAAGGTGCATGTGTCAGTTGAGGGAGAGGAGAGGGAGCAGGACGGGGAGGAAGAGGAGGAGGAAGAGGAAAAGGAGGAGCTGCCGTACCCATCTCTAGCACCAGTGGTACTTTTGGTTCTGACCCAAAACAGCCCACCCCGCTCCTGGTGCCTTCGAGCTGTCTGCCACCCATATCCTTCACTGCCAGGAGTGCACGTGAAGCACTGCAAACGTGTGTACGTGTATGAGTGTGTTTCTGTTTATAATGTGAGAGAGAAATTGTCTGTTTGTGTTTCAGCTCTGTGCTTTCTCAAAGCTGTTGTACCTACAAGGCTCCTAGCACCCAGATGTTTACTTAAGTTTAAAAACAAGGGAGACGAGAAGAAGGTTAGTATTGTGCATTTCCACGTGAGTGTGTGTGTGTGTGTGTGAGTGAATGGGTGTATGGGTGTTTGGAAGACCTCAGGTATTTCCTTGGACCCATTAGCTGTAGGAAAAGATGGCTAACATTTTTCCCTTATTGGAGGTTTCCATAGTGACAAGCCCTAATGAATCTCCAGGGTTACAGTCGCCTGTCAGTAGCATTGTTACTGGCCTCCGTTTATACAGTAGAAGTAGTCACTCCCCCCGAAACACGCTCTGCTTCTGTCTTCACTGTCTCACCACTCATTCGTCTACCTGTCTCTCACTCTCTTTCTCAACCGCTCTCCACTTCTGCTGTAGTCGTGAAGGTGTGAGTGTGTGTATGTGTATAGTTATCAGCGCCCTAGTGTGTGTGAGCAGCTATGAATACTCCGAAGCATGCATAAACGTCAGCAACACCTCAGGGATTTGTCAAGGCTTGTCCAAATTTAATATTTTCCACTGCTTATGACTCCATGTGTGAGTGCCTATGTGTGCGCGTGTGTGTTCCTCTGCTGCCTGCATGTATGTGGATATTTGCCACCATCAGCACTGTGTTCTCTATAAAATATAAATACATAATTGCTGAATAAATAAAAACGTACACCAAGAGAAAAAAAAACAACAACTACAATTGCCATGAACTAAACTCATCTGTAGCCTGCTGGGCTGTTACCATGGTTGAATCCCTGAACATTGTATGCTCACTGTGTCAGCACTAACTTACTAGATACACTTAAAAACACACACACACACACACACACACACACACACACACACACACACACACACACAGCTTGTGAATGCCCTCACACAAACGAGGGAATCTCCCATGGAGAGGCTCTTTAGAGGAATCACCTGGTTGCTTGGTAACAGTGTAGCGCTGGCCTGACGGCCCAGTTACTTCCGATTGCAATATTTGTTTGTTTTTATGAGTGTTTGTGTCTGTCTGTCTTTCCGATTATGTGTCCGTAGAGCACAGCTACTGGCACGTTTCCCATGTTTATATATACGTTTGTACCTCATACTTACAGTGTGCGTGTGTGTTTGTCTGGGTCTGTGTTAGTGTGTGTGTGACTGTGAGTGATCTGCGGGGGAAGTCATGTGGGTGGACGGTGTTCGACAGGGACATTAATGTGAGCGCACTAGGAGGGGGGTGGGAGGGGCAGTCCCTAAGAACTGTAAGTCCCTCCTTGCTCGCTGCCTTTTTTTTGCACTCAGTACATATTACAAATTAATTTCCTATCTTCTGTCCTTCTATTTCCTCCCTCTGAGAAACACAGTCATTCTCCTATGTGCCATGTTTACAACATACTGTACGTCTCTCCACCCTACAGCACATCTAACAAATTTATTTGGAACAAAAAACAAGATGGGCTTTTCCTATTATATAACACTCTCTTGTATTCCTTCCAAGCTACGTTGATTTATGTTATTTCTTTGGGGAGGAGACAGTTAGATTCACTGTAAGTGTGTAACAAGGGGCCTACTTTGTGAGGTGCTGAGCTTTTCATATCTCCCACCTTTAATGTGTAACATATGATACACACAGAAACATGTATACACATGTGGGGAGGTGCTGGAGCACACGCACACACACACACACACACACACACACACACACACACAGGAAGGACATATCTTATTCAGCAGTGCATGAAACATTCAGAGCGTTTCCTTTTGTTTAAAGAGAAAAGCTGTATCTGTCACTCCATACAAGTACCTTTTTCTCTGCCTGCCTTCTGCCTTTCTTCTGCTCTCCCTCTCTTTTCTTCTTTCTCTCATCCCCCTTTACTCAATATCAATCTCTTGCCTTTCTATTTATCCCTCTCTCTTTTCCTTTTCATAAACGGCTTCTTAATTGGGTTGAGATATGTGTGTGTATGCGCGTGGGGGGGGGGGGGGGGGGGGGGATAGGGAGACAACGATAAATAGGAGGAGGTCTCATTCAAAGTAGGTGAGCTGTCAGAATCATTTCAGCCAATTAACATGATTCCAGCAAGCGTTTCCATGGTTACCAGCTGTCACACTTGTAGGGGGTGGAGCCAGAGGACTTGACAACTTGACAGTAACGTAACTTGGCCCAACTTCATTTCAGACACACACACACACACACACACACTGCACATGACAGACTTTGAGCATAACTAGGTTATGTTTAATCAAGTCTGTGTGTGTGGATTCCAGAGTGTCCAAGTAGCAAAGAGCATGAGGAAACCAGTGAGCAGGTTTCTCCTTCATGCACAGTAGTTCACATCTGAGGATTTCCCATCCAAACCACATATATTGTAGATTTTTAATTCCCCAACTGGGATTAATATAAAGTAATTGTTCTCCTAATTCAGTTTCACTTTCAAGTAATGCACCCTTTGTGGGGTTCATAAGTTGTAACTAATGCTTAATCAATAATTTACCAATGTTTTATATATCAGTTAAATTCCATTAATAAAAAAACCTTTGGGTTACCAGGTTGTAAAAAATCCCATTAGCTGGTGTAGCATTACATTTTTTTGTCTTTTAAAACAGCTCTTAAAGGTCCAGTGTGTAATATTTAGGAGGATCTATTGACAGAAATGCAATATAATATACATAACTATGTTTTCAGTGGTGTATAATACCTTACATATGCCCCTTACCACTGCATGGTACCAGCTCGACTCTCCTTGACTCTACTCTCCTTTTTTTTGTACCTGTACCTGCTACCTGGTACTTTTTTTCATATCACCTCCGTCAAGGTTCTAAGTGAGCTGAGTTGAGCTAAGGTGATACTAAAAGGTGACTTGAAAACACTGCAGACTACTGATTGGTCAGAGGGAATCGTCACTAGTCACTGTATCATCATTGTGCAAGCCAGACAGAGGCCAGCAAGAGAAAGTTTTTATATTTTACAATTTCTGTATGTTATTTCATCACTAAATCTACTTATGAGAAGTTTTGAGGTGAGAAATCAACTGTGTAGATTTAGAATCTTGACAGTTTTATGAAAATTGATGGTGGATCAAAAATGTGCTTGAACGTTTCCGGAGTTGAGGAGCTCCGCAAGTGCCGTCGGGGGAAGTTAACAAGCCGCCGCCGGGGGAAGCTTACAGACAGCTCTGGTCCCACAGTCACACAGACCACTGCAGCCAATGTGGCAGCCAACTCCAGCGACAACGGCAGAGGAAAATGCAGCTTCAAGATTTAACGTTTTAACTTAAATCAAGAGACAGCTGTGTGTGGGTTGCGTATGTGTGCGTGTTGAACATTATGTCGAGGCAGCTGTGTGTGGCGTTGCTATCTGGACCAACTACATTGAGGGATATTATGTCTGGGTTCTATCTGCAATGGAAAGTGGATGACGGCAGGCCAAAACCTAGTCGAATAGAGTCGAGCCGAGGCGAGTTGAGCTGGTACCGGTAATGGAAAAGAGGCATAAATGAACCTCTAAGTTTATTATTACCGCTATGTTTTTATTACCTTAGAATGAGCCATTTCTATCTACATACACCACTGGTCTTCTTGCATGGATGTCGCCATGTTGCGCCGCCATGTTTCTACAGTAGCCTAAATGGACAGAGCGTGTTGCGTCATTACGTTGAATACGTACAAAGAAAAAGAAGATGTAGTGGTGGTTGTTGTCTGGTTTATTAGAATTTAGAGAAGAAGTGAAATTTGGACAAATGGAGTACCACATATATTATTTAGCACAGGAGCCGACAGAGCTTCTTTTAGGCCCTTGGAAAGGGAGATATTAGCGGTGACTAATTCATGTGATGTCGGAATAATCAGAATCTTTTTTTCCTCGTTAAATCTTTATTGCAAAAAGAGGAATAATGTGTACATGAGACATAAAGAAGTATACAGAACTTTTGGTTTGTGCAAAATCCTATATTGTATATATATATTTTTCAAACATGTAATTTGTAATATGATTATAACTGTTAACTTGCTGTCGATGTTGAGTGAACTAGATGTCTGCGTGTTGTTTATATGCTCTGATAATGCTAATCCAACATGTCTTTGTAGTAGCGTCCATGTTGATTCCTCATTCCAATTTAAGAGCACATGAACACACATTGAAGTCGGAAGAACAACTTCACAACTCGAGAAATGGGACCATCTGAGGAGCACGTGAATGCAACTTGAACCACTGGTTGCAATTCACAACCCCCACCACTAGATGCCAGTAAAAGTTACAGACTGAACCTTTAAATTCAGAAGGACCCCTATTAATGACTTACCAATACAATAACTGCAGACTTAATGGCTTATAAGAAAGAGACAAACTTGTGACACTTTATCAGTGACTTCCTAACATTTATAACTGCAGTGTCATGCAGGTCATGATTTTATTACTTTCTAAATTCAGGTCTACAATTATGAATGTAGTATTTTTTTTAAATCCAATCTTTTTATTTTCTGGTTTTGTCTCTGGTTGGACATATAAAACACAATCAGAAAAAAACCCCATATGTAAACGGAACTGTATTACAAAGAAAGAAGCAACAAGATATACTAAAGTAAAGTCCATGAATAAAACTCTCTTATCAAAGTTGTTGGGTTCATTAAAATATATATTTTTCCATAAAAACCCAACTTGATAGACCTTTTAACCACTGACTAAGAGTTCATATTTTTTTTCTCAAAAAAACAGCAATCCTATATTCACCATAAAGATATTCGATCATTAACCAAAGTTTTGGATAAACTGAAGTTTCAACCTGATGATGGTGTTAGATGAAAATCACAACATCTCAATATACAATAAACCAATTTTCCTGGCAATTCATCAAAAACCATTGCTACTTTATTTTGTTTTAAAAAAATGTGGGTCATTTTTTGTCTTTGTTGGATAAAATAAGTATAGTGTCAAACAGGAAACCTGAACTAACCAGCCATCAAAGCGCCCATACTTGTTTGATACTTTTCACTCAAAACCACAAATGAGAACGTCATGATGGCGCTATAGAAAAAGTCAGAGATTCACCGAAGTCATTATGATCCATCCTCTGGGTATCATGAATGTCTTAACTAAATTTTACAGCAGTCCATGCGGTAGTTGTTGAAATAGTTCAGTTTGGATCAACGGACCAACTGACATTGCCTTTCACAGTGTCATGCCGCTAGTATAGCTAATTAAAACATACCATAGGGACTCACGGGTTTCTCACCATGTGATAAGCCAGCAGGTCTGCAATTATAAATGTTAGTAAGTCATTAGGGAAGGGATTTTTACAACAACCCATCAAATCTGCAGTAAGCACATGTTAATAAGCCATTAATAAATGGGGTTTGGCCCAAATTCTCTGCAAAGCTTTTCCCGAAGGTAAATGGTCAAATGGTCCACTGGAGAGATCTTCTTGATGAACTTAAGAGTTATTTAAAAAAAAAAAGTGCCATGCTGGAGAAGGATATTACACCACCCAAAGAGATTTTTGCAACAGCCCAAGTTGATCTTCTTTTGAACTTCTAACCTTTTAGAAAGGGTGCGATATGAGATAGTGGTACCACACTGGAAAATCTAAAACATTCTCAGGCATGCATGAAGAAAAAATTAATCTGTTCATAGCTTGCGTGTATCTAGACAGCCAGCATGTCCGATAATCCTTTTAGGTTAATGAACATATAAATATGTTCCTGCACGCTGGCTTTAGCATGGAGAATCTGATCTGATGTGATCTGATATGACTTATAATGTCTCCCTGACCTTTATTACCGGTGTAGGCACTCAGTGAGAGAGAGTTCGAGAGGGGGAAAGCATGGGAGGTGGGTGGGGTGGTACTTGGCGAGTGAGGAAAATGAGAGGATGAGGCAATTAGGAGAAGACAAAGCTTGGAGGCCATGTAACTTTTTGAGTTGTTTACACTTAAGAGCTGGAATTGTCAAGGTCTTAACCTCTCTCATCCCACTGTTCAGCTGTGCTTTTTATTTTTACTCAGCCATCAAGCCATTTTTCTTCACCCCTTGTCTAATTGTCCTTGTTTCTTGCCCCCTTCTTTTTTCTCCTCCACCTCTCACTTACTGTATCTATATCTGTCTCTGTCCATCTCTCTGAAGACATTAATTATTATGTGTTAAGTGTTGTTGTAGTTTATCTATAGGCAGAGACTCAGGTTTCTGACAGAGAAGCTAAAGCACTACCCAAGGGCAGAGTAACGAGGGTGTATCTGCACGGGAGAGGATGAGAGAGGCAAAAAGATATGCGAGAAATTATGTGGAATAAAGATGGGAAATTATACTGCACTATATAAAGGAAGAGGGATAGACAGAGAGCAGGAGGAGCACAGCGAAGAGAAAAATAATTGGGCCAAAGAGAGGGGGAAAGGGCTGTAGAGGAAAATGAGAGATGATAGAGGAAAAGGTTGAGTGTGAGGGGAGATAAAGGAAAAGCAATGGAGAGCGTGAAACAGAGAGACAGGGGAGAGGACGTTCCCTCTGTGTTTCATCACTGATGTTGAATGATGGACCAACTATGGAAATACTCCCATCTCATCCATCACTCACACCTTGACCCTGCCCCGTCCCGTGTTTAACTATGCGTGCGTGTGTCTGTGTGTGAATGTGTGTGTGTGTGTGTGAGAGAGTGTGTGTTTTATGGGACACACAGGGTTATTTAAGCTGCTGTAACGTATACAGATGGAGCAGGATTAAAACGACCCTCCTCAACAGTGAGGAAATGAGGAAAGGATGCTTCAGCAGGTGCCGAGGGGCTGAAGTACATCATTTTCTATTGTGTGTTTGTCTGTGTTTGTCTGTGTTTATGTGTGTGTTTGTGTTAATTGTGTTCCAGTCCAGACAGGATGCAAGCGGATTGTGAAACTCAGAAGTCAGTTCCCACGGTGAGATGGGGGTTCCCATGGCAACCACAGCAAAGGGAGGACACTGGATTACCCTCTCTTTCTCTCTCCCACCCTTTTTCTCTCTCGCTCTCTCTCTCTGTCTCAAGGGTGATAAAGGATTGTACTCTCATTAATTTTTCCGCCCTCTCGAGAGCAAAGTGTCCGGGCAGGGGACTTTGTGTGTGAGTGTGAATGTGTGTGTGTGTGTGTGCACATGTGTCTATGTGAATGTGTTCATGTGCATGCTCCGGGCTTTGTTATGTATGCGTCCTTGACTCTTGAATACATCCCTGTCATCGATTCAGCGGTTTTTCACATTTGCGCACAAATACGAGTGTGTATGTGTGCTTCTGTGTTTGTATGAACACAATCATTCCTTTAAGTTTCTACTTCAGACTATTTTCCCCTTTAAACCTCTCTGCTTTTCACTTCTTTGCCATGCTCCTTCTTCCAGTTTGACAGCTAGCAAGCAACACAGATGCACAAACACACACCCTAAGCAAGTTTACATTTAGACTGACTTCAAATGTCTTACTGGCTTATGGTTTCATGGTAGCTGTCCCGCTTTTGTAGTTGTGAATATTAAACATGTCAAAATGTCCTGTCAGTAGTTGTGCTTGTGAATGAAAGTTGATACATTTGAGCTTATTATTGCAAGTTTCTACCCTTATAAAAATGTCTTTTAGGTTAGTACATTCAGTTCTGTGCTTGTAAATTTGATTTCACTAGCTGGGAGGCACAACATCCACACATGGAGTTGTGCGTGTGTGCTCAGACAGATATTTTGTAAGTTCAGTCCGGTATTTTTTGTACAGTGCAAGATAGATATGACTGGCCAGTCAGTATCCTCAGGATTTCCTCAGGGTTGCTACAGACATTACCATTGGCTAGATACAGATGGGTGACAAAGCCAAAAGAAAAACCTGAATTAATTAACGGAGAAACATAATATATGCAGATGACAGGGCAGGAAGGGTCACTGAATGCTTTGATTAGAATGAAAACTGAATCATATTATATGGTCTTCGGAGTCACCAGGTCTCAATGCGAGACTTTGGAGTGATGTGTGATTCTCCACCACTAGTATCAAAACACCAAATTAGGAAATATTTTTTGGAAGAATGGTGTTTATCACTCCAGAGTTCCCAAGAATCTATGACAAAGAGAAAAAGGTTTTTCCTTTAAATTGACACCCATCTGTAATCATCATTATTATTATTATTATTGCTCATTTGGGCAAGGGGGAGAACACCTTGGCGGAGCTGAAGTGGGACTTGTAAGTGGCAATCTACTTGGCTTGTTGTGATTGGTTGAGACTCCTGTCAATCACCCTGTTGAGCTAAATTTGCTTCATGAAATGTGCTAATATTATGTTATTGTAATGTTCAAACTCTGCGGTGGTGCTGTTCCTTAACCTTGTGACACATGGTTTGAGCGTGTGAGCATTTTGGCCATCCTGCTGAATTGTGTGACTCTAGGGATGTTCCAGCCCTGTGACCACACCCCCTACTTGCTGCAGGTAAAGCACACTGACACATTCACACACTCACACACACACAATCTGGAATTACAAACTAATTATGTTCAGCTGTGAGACTTTATTATCAAGGGCCTGGAAAGTTTTTGCTTTAATTTCCCCCCTTAATCAGTTTACACTAATCCTCTGGGTGTGTGTGTTTGTGTGTGTGTGTGTGTGTGTTTGTGTGTGTGTGTGTGTGTGCGCACAGGCTCTGGATGATGGGATCTTTGTGTTTTTTGCCGGGGAAATGCTGATGAAAATGGTGGCTCTCGGAGTCATAGGTCAGAGCGGCTACCTGGGCGACACATGGAACAGATTGGACTTCTTCATTGTTATAGTGGGGTGAGTGTTTAAAAGACGCACACACCCGCATGCACACGTACACACGCGCATGTGACATTAAATATGAGCCAACAGTGTGTGTGTGTATGTGTGTGTTTTGTGTAAAGCTTAGACACTTGTTTAATGCCAGTTAAATGTCAAGCGCGTGTGTGCGCGTGCTTAGACGTACCGACGGAAGTGTGCGTGTGTGTGTGAGACAGCTCCCTAGAATGACAATGGCATCATTTGGTCCTGCGAGACAGAGACCTCAGTGATTGGTAGTTAGAAGGCTATGTATCCCAGAGACGCTGCGATCTGCTGGATTCCCTGCAGACGCTCAGGGTTTGCCAAGGTCAGGCTGATCAGGATGCCAGTGACACAGCGGTGGCTTTCCCTCTCCGCAGAATGCTGGAGTACTCGCTTGATGGACACAACGTCAGCCTGTCAGCTATCAGGACAGTCCGGGTTCTCCGCCCACTGCGAGCCATCAACAGAGTTCCCAGTGAGTTTTTCTCCTTTTTCCTCCAATACACTGCACTCAGAAAGTTTTAAGACATTTTTTATTGCCTTTCATTGTTTTGGCCCTGTGCTCAAGCACATTGGATTTTAAATTAAACAGTGACTGGGAGGTTAAAGTGCTGACGCTTATTTTTTTGGTTGGTTTACAGAGTGTTCACATCCAGTTTGGGTGAACAGTAAAGGACATACCTGACTTTAGGACAATGCAGCCAGTCAAAGATTGTAAAGAGAGAAAAAACGAGGGCAACTAAGTGGATTTTTATGGTCAAACTGTAAACGTTTTTGACTGGAAAATTTGCTGACCTGACAACAATCCAACTTATTGTGTATGTGACTTGCTGAAAACCAGAATGAAGCAGAAGGCACTGTCTGAGCAAAATATTAAATATGGTGACTGTGCAGACTTCTTTTAGGTTACATTAACTTGTCCAATCAACTTCCTGTCCCCTATAATTGGTGGACCATGTATAAAATGGGACGCTACACTGTTCATCTGATGTGGAAACACCCTCAGCTGAAAGTCAGCAACCTCATTAGTCGCAGCCAAGACAATGAAAAATGTGTCTCTGTCCTTGTACTCTCTGGCTGCACTGTAAATTCCACTTCATTTCTTAACGTGAGCTATTAACAGCAGCTTTGCTATTGATGGACGCATGGGTAAACAAATCAGGACACAGGGCACAAAGTCATGGAAATCGTTGTGAGGCTTGTGTTCTTCTTAACAGCTCAGTGCACAAACCTTCTTTTTTTTTTTTTTACTACACTCCGTGGCCTTGGCTCAACTCAGAGTTTTTGTAGAATTGGAGAGTGTGTTTGAAGTAGCCAAGTCAAGAAGCAGAAAAGAGGAAGATTTTGTATCTGGGGTCTTCAGCAGAGTTAAGTGGAGGCAAATCATCAGTGTTTGAACTCTAATTATTTGCCATTCGATTAATTGCACTGCTCCAGTTTTGTGCAGAATACATTAAGAGATTTTTCCTGTCTGGCCAACACTTCCTATGACTGACATTTTGCCAAAGTTTAGGTTTATATGTGGATGTGCTAGTCTGCACTGTCTCGCGCACTGTTGCCTATGGTGTTTTTGCTGCATGTGTGCTTGTGTGTGTTGGTAGGTATGCGCATCCTGGTGACCCTCCTCTTAGACACACTTCCCATGCTGGGCAACGTGCTGGCACTGTGCTTCTTTGTCTTCTTCATCTTCGGCATCGTCGGTGTGCAGCTGTGGGCGGGGCTACTGAGAAACCGCTGTTTCATGGGAGAGGATGTCAAGATGTGAGTTACTATAGAAGCCGGCAGATGTCACAACAAGGGATGCACTGGCCTCGTTACTCTGAAGCCCTTCTCTAATGTTTGCTCACTACTGATTAGCTTCTTTCACCCAGCTATTATTTCTAAGAGGGGATCAATATCACAGAAAGCCTGATCATGTTTGTTCTCTAATCAGCTCAGTCTGGGAGGAAGTAAATGTGTAAATGTGTTTCCTAATACAACCTCCAGCATGATAGATCACAAATCAAGGGATTAAGTGAATTTTGAGTGTTGTTACTCAGGCACTCTCAGTGGCTAATTCAGCACAGACCTTGATGGTTTCTCTGTCACTCCTGTTCTCTCCTACATGATCTTTCATGTCATGCTCAATTTCTGTCTAACTGACACTGTTACACCATCACTCTCACTCCCACTCACATGTTCACAAATGCAGTCACATAATATCACATAACATCAGATGACATCATGTTCACATTCTGGTCTCACATCTGCTCAACCATCCCGCTTAGATGATAATCCCTGGTTTATGAAGAGATAGGGCTGCATCGAAAACATCTATTATACTGTTGTTCTATGTGGAGTAGTAGTTTTATAATGAATGTACAGTTCCTGCTGTAACTGAGTAATTATACTTCAAGAAAACATGCTTTCAAAGTAAAAATAAATTAAACAAATCTACACCACAATTAGATATAATAGAGCAAATAAAAGTACAGTGAATACAATAAAACACAATGCCCACGATACAATTTTTAATAATTAATAAAAGCCTTTTTGAAAATGATAAGTTTTAAGATGTGATTGTAACTTAAGAGTGAGTAGAACAGACACCATAAAAAGCAACAACATATTTATTAGTTTAATTTTACCACCGAGGCAGGAGATGCATTTCAAACATACTGCAGCTGTCACAGGAAAGGCAATATCATATTGTTATTGGCTCATGCGTTTATCACATCTGGTCACATTAGCCTGCTGTACAGTAGCTTATACATTTTCACTGAAAACTAATCCCTCACTAGATTTTATTTTTGGTCAGCAATTTGGATTTTTTTCTGTTTCATAAACAACAAAATGACCTTTCCTAATGAGAAGTGAGGGAGCACCACTCCTCTGTGACCCCTCACTACACCACAGATGATTGATTGCTTATCTCTCCACTGCACTCTCGCTCTCTCTTTTCTTCTTTTCCCTTCATCTGTATTTCTCTCTCTTTCCTCATTTCTTCCTTTTGCACCGTTTTTCCAGAAAAAATACCTTTTGCACAAACAAAAGGTCAATAAAATGATTTATCTTCTGAAAAATTGTCAGAACTTTACCTGAATTTGTCCAGAAACTTACTCTTTGTATTTTGTTATTAGTTTTTAATCTGCATCTGAAAATAGTCCTCAATAAATGCAAATTTTAATCCTGTCTGAGTAATGACTGCTAAAAATACAGTGTCCAGCTCTTTTTGTAAAAATAAAACTATGATTATATTTTTCTATTATATTATTAAGATTTACGTCTTCATAAGAACCAAATTGGCTTGGAGTGCCACAGACAGGAAAAGGATTTGGGAAGTACTGCGAAACAGATTCTAGCATTTCATGGTTTTTGGTCTTTTTGGGGAACTTTTTGACAATAAGGAAACCTCTGTTTCGTTTCATTACTGTATACTAGTTAATAATTTCTATACATATGTGATAAATAAAATGAAATAACATAGTTTAAATCACTTTCTGCCCTTCTTCTTCAGGAGATACAACATTTCCTTCCTGAGTGGCTACTATCGGCCAGATGGCACCGATGACCATCCATTCATCTGTTCAATGGAAAGGGAAAATGGGATGCTTCGGTGCACTGATGTGCCTCGCCGCCGTGTAGCCGGGACATCCTGCTTCCTGGGAGCTGAGGAGGCCCGTCCAGGGATGGGACTCAGAGTAGATGAAACAGCGTCATGTGTAAACTGGTACCAGTATTACAATGAGTGTCGGGCTGGGGAAATAAACCCACACAAAGGAGCTATTAACTTTGATAACATTGGATATGCATGGATCGCCATTTTTCAGGTAAGCATTTATATACAGGGATACATATTCAATCAATGAATGTTATGCACACTACACACCAAACTTTACTCTGTGTCTGTGTGTGTGCTTTCATTTAGGTAATTACTCTAGAAGGTTGGGTGGACATCATGTACTACGTTATGGATGCACATTCTTTCTACAACTTCATCTACTTCATCTTCCTCATTATAGTAAGTAGACACACAACCATAAAAAGTGACTTGTGTAACAGCTAGATGACATGTACTGTACTGTGTGTTACAACGGTGCTTAATGTGTGTGTTGTCAGGTGGGCTCCTTCTTCATGATTAACCTGTGCCTGGTCGTCATAGCAACCCAGTTTTCTGAAACAAAGCAGAGAGAACACGCCTTAATGAAATCGGAGCAGCACGCCCGCCAGCTCCACCAATCAGCTTCCACGCTGGCCAGCGACAGCCAACCAGGTAGCTGCTATGAGGAGATCATCCGCTACCTGGCACACCTGGGCCGCAAGGCGTGGCGACGACTGTCCCGCTGCATCGTTCAGACACACGCACACCTTCACTGCGTGTGCGTGTGCCAGAAAGACAGAGGCGGTGGAGCTGCCAGAGGGGGCGGAGCTGGGGAAATGAACGGACTTGCCCACCGGCACTCAGGCCACGTGCCCAACGACCTGTCACACCTTCATCAGCTTTACCACCATCATCACCAGCATCATCACCAGCATCATCAGCCTCAGACCGAGCCTGTTGTCAGTAATGGAGGGAATGGGTTTAATTATCCCTTCATATCGCCGCTCTTCAGTCACCTTGATGCAAAGGGCCAGGGCCAGAAGAGTCTTGTCGCCACAGAGACTGTCAACAGACAGACGCAGCTGGTGGTGGAGCACGGTGAGAACGAAAGGGTTTGTGTGTGTTAGTGAGTGTTTGTGAGTGCTCTCAAGGTCATAGTTGGTCAACCTGGGCCTTACAGGTGTGGAAGCACAGATTTGGAGGCCCTTGGCAAAGACCAGCACTGGGCCCCTTGTATTCTAGCAACGTCAGCAGTGCAGTTGTCAACAAAGGTTTAATGTGCCTCTTTTTGTGTTTGTGTTAGAGAGATTCAGGTAGCTCTGCTTTGTTTCTTTAAATTCAAGAATTTTTTTTTGAGGATCAAATGAATTCAAATTACAAATGAACGTATTTTCCCACTTACCCTCAGTAGCATTTAGACATGCCGCTCACAGACTTGTGCCGCATGACACAGGGGAGATGAATTTAATTTTGTTTTGGTGCCCAAAGCAAAGCATTATAAGAAAGAAAAGAGCTTCCTGCACTCCTGCAGAGTCTGCATAAGTTTTCGGTCATAGACCTTGATGGCCTACAAGGCAAACTGAATGCAAGAACTCTGTGGTGTATTTATACATTCAGGTTATTAGCCCCAGGGCAACACATCTGTGTATCCCTTACACTCTCGGGATATTGTAGTCCTATAGTATTTGCTGTTAGCACAAAGATTGAGAACATGGATTAAGATGTATGAAATAAATAAAAGAGAAACACACATTTGCAACAGCTACATACACCATAAACAAGGATGATATAAAAACATCAGACAAAAGCTCTCATACCTCACCTTAGTTTAAAAAGAAAAATACTGTATGTCAAATCAAACTATTTCAGTCAAGCCTAAAGGTTGCGGTGTCTCCAGACAATTGATCCATAACATTTCTCTCAGTCCTAGCTTTCTGTCCACATCTCCTCCTCTGTGCAGCTAAACATGTTTGATTCCCAGAAATCTGAAGGGAGACAAAGGATAAGAAAGCGAGTGTTAGGATGTGAAAATTTATGAAATGATTTGCAACAAGATATTACCTTTTTCTGACCTAGCAACTACAGCAACTGTCCTTGAGGATTTTAGGGTGTTGATTTCTCAGATATGAAGAGTTTAATGTGGTACTCCATAAAACTGCACTTCTATAAACATGGGGGACTCACTTCAGGGGAAGCATAAAAATGGATGGTCAAAATCACAGCAGCAGAAGCCAAGATATCTTGTCTTTTAATCCCTTGAATGGGTCATGTTCCAAAAACACAACACATCTTGCACACTCTCAGCTGGTAATGCAGGCTTTTCATTAAAAATGTTACAATTTCAAAACTTTTCAAAGCTCCTTCAGTCTCAGAAGACATACAACTGTTTTCACAGTAAATCTCCCCATTATGAATGACTTGACATTGATGTGTAAAATTGGTTACATAACAGAAAAAAGACATATCAAATTTGAATACAATTTAGTAATAAATTCTAATTCTGTCTGGGATACTTCTCATACACAAAAAAACTGAGTAGAAATTATTCAGTATGCTGTAACATGCACCAGGGCCAAAATGCTGAAAACCACAGCTCTAGATGCTCTAGTGTATTTTTTGTGTGTTTAGTGCAGAGCCAATTTTCAGTAAGTCTGGCTGCTGAAAGTTTCGTTGCAGCCCACATTATCTATAGACACACACCATAGTCTCTAGTGAAACATGAATTTGTTGTAATTGTGATGACAAGTGAACTGCTCATGCTAGATTAGTGTTTGTTGTTGTCATTGGAGCATTCCTCCCAAGCTGCTTACTAATGAATTCCACTGAAATCTTACTCCCACTTCACTCTACGCCCCTTCCTCCCAACACACACACACACGCATGCACACATCCCTGTTCTAATAAAAGAACCCCTCTACACAAAAGCATCCCGACTGCACAGTAGCTCACATGTTATTGAATTTTGTCTCCCAGAAATGAAATGAAGTTGCTCACTTTTACCAAGCAGAGAATATATTGAGTGCAACATACAGAACCAGCTATTCACTATGCCCTTTGTGCATGTATGACTTTTGCAACCCGTGTCTATATCACCTCCTCCCTCTGTCTGTGCAGGTGGGTGCACTGGGCATCCTGCATTACCGTTGCCAGGTGAAGTCTCAGGAGAGTCCCCAGTATGCCCGTATTGCATCTACTACAACCAACTTAGTGTCAGTGAAAATGTTAATGAACAGATTGAAGACCATCATCATGGGTACAGCAACTCATGCCATGGCAACAGCCCATGTCATAGTAACAGCCCATGCCGCTGTAGCAGCCCATGCCGCGGTGATGCACAGGTGCCTGAACCAAAGAAAAGGCTATGCAAGCGTTGCTGGGCGGGACTCCGAACTAAACTAGATCTCATCGTTGGCAGCAGATACTTCAACAGAGGAATCATGATTGCCATCCTTATTAACACACTTTCAATGGGCATAGAGTACCACGAACAGGTATGATTGACAGGAATGAGTGTTTGTGTGTGTGTGTGTGTGTGTGTGTGTGTGTGTAAGAGGCTGCATGCATAGCTTTGTGCGTGCCTCTTGCAGATTGTATGTGACTACAATTTGATTGAAAATGGATGTGCTAATCATTGTGTGTGGTGGGCCAATGAACTTACCCTCCAATCAACACTTACAGCACCAAGCATATGGGATCACGAAATGTGTGCGTGTGTGTGTGTGTGTGTTTGTGTGAGTGTGTGTGTGTGTGTGTTTGTGTGAGTGTGTGTGTGTGTGTGTGTGTGTGTGGGTGGGTGTGTGCGAGCATGTATCAGGAGATGGAGAAACTCATAAGACCTGAAGTGTTAATTAAAGCGTGACCCTGGGACAGGAGAGAGAGTGAGCGTTGTACAGACGGGGTAGAGTGAGAGAAGCTAGCTAGAGCGAATGGAAGAGTGAGGAGGAGAAGGAGGAGGACAGATCTGACATTGTGATTGGCTGAAAGGCAAGGATAGACTTTGGGAGACGGGGGAAGATTGCATTTCCTAAACAATATGACAGATCTGGATGGCCTTAACTACTTCAATGACAAAATGTAAGGATAAGGCCAGCCCTATTTTATCCTTCTTTTGTTCTCAACAAATCTCCTGAAGAGACCAAAACTAACAATGAAAATGTAAGAATGAATAAAGTAATATATGAATATGTTACCAAAGCCTGATATAGCTTTTTTTTTCTCTGTGCCATAGAAATCTATTGTCATCTAGAAACTATTAAGTATAAATAAAGAGCCATGCTGTTTCATTGGGCGACATTCCCTCATTTCAGTGAACGTGACCAGTGCAGTTTAGTCTGAAACACCTCAGGGACTTATTTTTTTCATCTCTGGAGAGTTGCTCCGTGTTAGGCAGATGCCACTGAGCACAGTTACTTTTTTACACTGCTTTGTTGGTTTGACAAGCTGTGAGAAATAAATCACTGTATTCACCGTTATGAAGAAATGTCACCCAATGCCATGGTATAGCTTGTTTAGTAGTTGTAGTTTTTAATACCATGGTTTTTATTTGACAACAGCTCTATGCCATGGAAGCACAAGATATATTAGACTTTGGATATGGGGAAAAAAGACCACTTATTATTAAGTTTTGTTGATAATCTTAAAATGTAAAAAAAGCCAGCCATTTACTCTTTAAGTCAGTGGTCATGTACCTGATTGAAATGAGAAGCCTTTCATGACCTCTGCCCTCCTGTGAACAATATAATAATATAACAACCAATAATAATAATGTTAAAACTACTAACAAAACAAGCCAAATTGAATGCTATTTAATAAAAAATATCATTATATATACTATAACTTGAATTACTGATGTGTTAATGAAAAATACTAGTTAACTTAATGCCAGACCTGTGCGTTGCAGAACCTCTTGCTTTTCATTTCAACAGATTAGAGCAGCCACACATCTTTTGTTTTGTTTTTACAGCTGAGCAAACTCTACTTAACCCCTTTCTGTCCAAACAAAATACAAATTAAATGTATAATCAAATGATATTAAACATTCTATTATTGATGGACATTATCAAAGGCAAATGTAGATTCCCATGAACGGGATATCTCCTGGAGGGAATTTCTTCAAATGTGGCACAAACGTCTACTTAGAGTCAGAGATGAACAAAATTTCACACAAATGTTTAATGGGATACAACGATGAAGTGATGAAATGTCCAAAAGGTCAACTTCAGTGTGACATTGTGATATCCAGAAAACACTTTTTTTTTGTTCAATAACATAACTCAGGAACAGAAAAGAGGATTATGACCATATTTCACAGTTTGTTGGACACTGAAAACGTGACACTTTTGACTCAAAGGTCAAAGGTCATTGTGACCTCAAATGGAGCTCGCCTAGCTAATCATGTAATGAATGAGTTTCACCTACAACTCATAGAGAGACATGACATCCTCAGAGAAAACAAAAGCACCACATTTTGTGTAGCTATACTCCATAAGAATCCATCCTTACATAGTAATCATGTACATCTGTTCCTGTTTAGTCAATGCATCTATGACAATTCTTCATTGATCAGTTCAACAATGTACAGATATTCAGTGGAATCATAAATATGTATCATCAATATAGTGATAACTTCCATTTAAAAATTTAAAAATTCACTGCAGAATCAGAATCAAAAAGAGCTTTATTGCCAAGTAGTATTTTACATGTACGAGGAATTTGCTTTGGGGATAAGTTATTTCCTTCCAAGAATTCTCTACATATATTATATAAGTCTGGAAAGACATGGACAAAAACTGCAACTTGACTGGTTGGCGGAGGCATACAACCACAGGGCAGGATTTCCAGCTGTGTTCATAACCACAGATTTTGCTTGATGAGCACCACTATTCTTTTCGCCCTTGTCTAAAATTTGGCCGCCTTGTAATTGTTTTTTTGTCTGAATCAATCTTGATAGGCTTGCTAACAGGAGAACACTGTTGTTTGACATTAATGAGATTAACTTTAGATGTGCTGTGTGTGTCTCCCTCCTGCAATGCCTCTATGGCCCTAAGCCCCAGTTTGAGAACCACTGCTTTAAGTAATATCAATAATATGAATAATGAAAGTGCATTCACTCATTCTACTCCTAAGGATTGTGGGTGAAAGCACACCTGCATTCATATCCTGGGGCAGCTTCTCTCCATGTATGTAAGACTTTATCCACATAAACCTACACTGTAGCCTTGAAAAGCATTTTAGAAATTCTGAGCATGTTGATTCTAGTGCCAGGCTGTCTGTCTCTGTTTATTTGTTCATTTTTCTCTGTGCCTGTCCAATATCTGTACATCAATCTCTCCTCCTTTTCTCTCCACAAACAACTCTTCAGCCGCAGGAGCTGACAGATATTTTGGAGATCTCTAACATGGTGTTCACAAGTTTGTTCAGTCTCGAGATGCTGCTGAAGGTGCTGGCTCTCGGCCTCTTTGGCTACATCAAGAACCCCTACAACGGCTTCGACAGCATCATTGTCATCATCAGGTGGGGCTCTAGGGGAAGGGGTCTCTGTCTGTAAATTTACCACAAAATGGGAATGCATTTGTCTTGTCATTTGGAAATCCTCACTGCGAGTCAGCACTGCAGTCTCCCAATCTGTCACAGTGAAGCTTGTTCTGGCAGTGAAGCCATGTGGTTGCACTCTTTGTCCAGGGAGCCTGTATTCACTCCATTATGTAGTACTACAAGCTAAATTATATATCTGTGCTTGAAGACTTGTTTACTGTGCCACTGCAGACTCCTTCTTTTTCCATGACTTGTAAACAGCAGTGGCACATTTCCTCTTTTCAGCTGCCACATGTCACAAGAAAAATAATGTAGCACTTTCCCTACCTGGAAGGGAGGCTTTTGTGGGTGATAACCATGCTGACTTCCAAAGAGTTACAGCTGAGGTCAAGTACATATTGATTCCTTGGTTGCAATAATGGGAATTTAACTTTGTGTTTATAATCTGCTTGTCATCTGTGTTTGTTTTAGTGTGTGGGAGATTGTGGGTGAGGCAGAGGGAGGCTTGTCGGTGCTGCGTACCTTCCGTCTGCTGAGAGTTTTGAAGCTAGTCCGGTTCCTTCCTGCCCTGAGGAGGCAGCTGGTGGTGCTCATGAAGACCATGGACAATGTGGCCACGTTCTGCATGTTGCTGATGCTCTTTATATTCATATTCAGGTATACTGTATTCTTTTTATTTTTCTCTATGGGGCGATAGATAGGTGTAGACAGGACAAAAACGGTATCTCATACCTTACAGAAATCATACTACTGACCTTTTTCTTACTCTGTTACAAGACATATTACCACATGTATCACCTACATTACATTTATCCATTTAGCTGACGCTTTTATTCAAAGCGACTTATGCTTGCTATGTATGTCAGAGGTCACACGCCTCAGGAGCAACTAGGGGGTCAGTGCCTTGCTCAGAGACACAATGGTGTCTCACAGTGGATTCGAACGCGGGTCTCTCACATCAAAGGCATGTGTCTTAGCCACTGTACCATCACCTTTTACACAAACACAGTTATTCACACAGGCAGCATTACTGAGTCTTATTGCACAGCATCCATATTAAATTGGCATGTAATGAAAGTATTTTCTTATTGTTTTGTGTGCGTGTGTTTATGTGTTTGTTTGTTTGTGTTTTGCAGTATCTTGGGGATGCATCTGTTCGGCTGTAAATTTGGTTTGCGACAAGACAGTGGAGACACTTTACCTGACAGAAAAAACTTTGACTCCCTGCTCTGGGCAATTGTCACTGTGTTTCAGGTTAGACCAAACACGCAAATACAAACATACACGAGCATATGAGCACACAAATAAATCGACGACATTTAATTGAGAGGAATTTCCGCATCGATACATTACAGCTAAATGTAATTTTGAAATGAATTGGGATGAGATTCAAACAGCAGCTGCTGTTGTCACCAGTAGCAGCGTTGAAGATCTTCTCCATTATTTCATTTGCTCCAATTTGTGAGTGCTCACGCTTGACTTTTCAACAAAATATGAAAACTCTCCCAGTGGGCAGGTAAGATACACTTCAAAAGCAGAGGGGGAGGAAGAGTAATGAAACACGCACTCTACAGGAGCTCATTTAACACTGATGAGCATCATTACTGTTCAACTGACAATGAGATATTAAAGGATGAATCCACTCTTATTATTCTTATTATTATGCTACTAGCAATGCAGGTTGCATTTCTGCTTTATTTTGTGTTTGACATATTTTTTCTCTTACTTATGTTTGACTTTCATCACCTCTCTCCCCACATCTCTTCCCCTCTGCAGATCCTCACCCAGGAGGACTGGAATGCGGTGCTCTATAACGGGATGGCCTCCACCACACCATTGGCTGCCCTCTATTTTGTAGCCCTCATGACCTTTGGCAACTACGTCCTCTTCAACTTGCTTGTAGCCATTTTGGTTGAGGGCTTTCAAGCTGAAGTAAGGGCAAAGATGCATTTGTTTTAGCTGCTTAGAGAAAGAATGAGGCAGAGAGAACGAGACTAATTGAGCTCTGTTGTGCTGATGACACCAAAGCTGCCTACAAGAGAATAATCTGTACCATCCTGCCTGTGTGGTTTTTCCCATCTCTCTCTTTATCCATCACTCTCTTTTCTCTTTCTTTCTCAGTTGTCCTCTATTGCTTCCTCTCTCTCTCTGTCCCCTTTTTTTCTCTTTCTCTCTTTCTTTCTTGCTGACACACACACACACACACACACACGCAAGCACACGCAAGCACACGCACATAAACACTCTCCAGGGTAGGGATGTGTTTGATATCGCCTGCCATTCACAGCTGGTGAGCTTTTGTTGTTTAGTTTTCATCTTTTATCTCCAGCATCAGAGAACACTTGCTCTCTCTCTCTCTCTCCCTCTCTCTCTCTCTCTCTCTCTCTATCACACACTCACACACACAGACATACAGATACCCTTTGCCAAAGCCGTCTGCCTCCATCTTTCTGGCGTGAATTTTAATTAAATTCAGTAAAGCTTTATTGGCGTGACTACAGGAGATCGCTGCCAAAGCCAGGCACATAACTCAACTAGAGAACACTGGAGATCCCCTCCGCCCGTCTGCCTCTCAGTCTTTGTCTCTCAGTCTTTCCCTCTCCGCTTATATTTTTCACTTTTACGACAAGTCAACAGACAATGAGAAAAGGAAGGTGATGACGATGAAGATTATGATGATAGTGGTGATCCCAGTGCTTTGTGTGTGTGTGTGTTTTAGGGTGATGCCAACAGATCTGAGACGGATGACGAGAGACAATCTCTTTCTTACGAGGATGAGGAGAAGTTGAGAGAGCTGTACGCTGCAGGTATAAACTCTTAGATCAACTTAGAATTTGACATGGAAATATACACTCACCTACATTTACCTTAAAGCATCATTTTGGTTTAATACAAAGTGTGTCCTATTGTTGTAGCCTTGGTTGCCTTTCTCATGGGTAATAATAACAAAAGAAACACAAGCAGTCAATTGATAATACAGGTTTTAAACAAACCTCTGGGTTAAAGGGGAATTTCTGTGTTTTTAAACCTGGGCCCTATTTTTCACATATTTTGGTGTAAAAATGATTAGTAGGTACTAAAAGTTTTACGAATTTTTGCTAGTGACCCCTATGAGTGACTCCCAGTGACACCCTTTGTATTTAACAACAAACAGAAGTCTCGATCAAGAATAGTTTTCGCTCTGAAATCTCATGAGAGGCAAATGGATGCAGGAAACACCAGCTGAAAAGAGGGAGAGGAGATTGTTGTGTTCATAGAGAAATTCCTAGCAAAACTTTATTTCCTGACATAACTCTCTTCAACTCTGACTCATGTTTCCACCATCGACTTCCTGCAACAACTCGCCTCTCAAGAGATTTCAGAGCAAGAATACCCCTAAGGAATACGTTGCAGCCACTGCAGCCAGTGCACAGCTGCTGGCTGAAGCACCCTACTGTACGGATTCCAAAACGTTTTGTACCTACTAGTCATTTCCACATCAAAATATATGAAAATTTAAATGAAATTATCCTTTCACCAAACGTGTTTTGAAGAGAAAACAAATTACCCAAACTGTTTAACTGTCATTTACAGTTTACAGACCAACTTCCTGGTTCAACTTTGACGTACCGTACCTGACGTAGTTATATGTCGCACGTGTTTAGAAGTCATAAGGCCAAGCAGCCCCTTCCACCCTTTTTGAAGGAACCCCAAAAACATGCAAAATGCTCTATTTATGTTGATACTTTTGCAAATACACACAGACAAACTTAGGGAATTTAATTATGGATCAATAATAATAATAATTCCATTATATTCATTTTTATTGTTTCTTTATGTATTTAAAAACAGCTGCATGTCCCAGAGTTTCTCTATAGAGGGATTGAAAAGCTTCCAACATTGTTATCTATTCTTCCAATGATAAATACTGTCAATTGTTAAACTGTTTTTAATATATTTGCCCATTTTCAATGACAATGTCTGAAACATTGGTATCTGCCTTTTAACATTTCACTTTGTTTATCCTTCAAATTATAAAATGTAAAATACACTTCAGGTCCTCAAATTCCCCAAACAAACAAAATACTGTGGACATGAACTCTGTGTCATCATCGGTAGCTACAGCCCTGATCATTACCAAAATAAAACAACCAAAGATTTTTTAAACTGGAATTGTCCTCTAACAAAAATGTTTGTGTCTGCCTGCTTGTGTGTGTGCAGAAGTTAAGATCCAGGCCATGATGCTGAGCCCCAATGGTCTCCTAAACCCAAAAGCCTCCATGCCCCACCGTCTTCCTCCTTCTCCTCCTCCTCCTCCTCCTCCACTGCCGGTCATCACACACACTGCAGCCACGCCTACCATAAACTCCAGCCAGTCACGCCGGGCAAGTGGCGCTTCCATGGACATTAACAGCCTTGAGCCGAGGTCACTGGTGAGCCTTGGACACACGCTTTTACCCACGTTATATTATCACCACATTAACTATGAGTAATAAACTTGATTTACAGAAGCACTCAAACAGAGAATGATAAATTAAAAGGAGATAAATCCAGGTGGAGCTGTGCTTTTTAAATGATTAGAATGATCACTTTCACAAATTCTAAATCTGTTATTGCAAAAACATATAATATTAACAGAGTTGTTTAATCTAAATAAGAAGAAAAACTTCAATTTAAGGTACCTTGCAGAGTTTTTTTTTTATTACTTTCAGTGTTTCTCAACAAAACCCATCATGGGTAAAACCAAATATTTTATAACCTGCATTGTTACAGCTGGCAGTTTTCTTGTTACAGGGCTTTTTGCTGGCACATTGATGAACTAAACTATTATACATTCAGCTGACGCTTTTATCCAAAGCGTCTTACAATTGCTATACATGTCAGAGGTCACACGTCTCTGGAGCAACTAGGGATTAAGCGTCTTGCTCAGGGACACATTGATGGAGGGGACACAGTAGGGGATTGAACCCAGGTCTCTCACACCAAAGACATAGGCTTATCCATTGCTCCATCACCACCGCATTGCTTTCTTTACTTGGCACATTACTACCTGTACTACCTGTGTAAGTGGTGGTTAGGGTTGAATCATATAACCCTCCTTTAATTCATTGACATAGCTTACATTTGAGGTAATTGTCCTGCAGTCGGGCCAGATTCAGTTGTTCAGTTGCTGCTGTCAGTGTTGGTGTTCTCTCCAGCTTTGGCTGCTTGAGTGGTTGGCAATGGGCATTTCCCACTGACGTGTTCCTGGCCTTTTTGTGATATTTCAGGTAGTCGTACTAATTTGCAGTGTTTCTTTTGCTTGCAAAGTCACATATGTGCTCATAATAATAATAATAATAAACATATTGAGTCTTCCTTACCATCTCTAGCGTTCTGTAGCTCTGATATATTTTTTGTTGTTCCTTGTCAGTTTTCTTCCACTACATTTTACTCCCCAGTCTCTCACACATGTTAGATTTGTTTACACTGATGTCCGGCCCCCCTCTTCCTGTGCACTGCTTGTCACCTGGAGTAATGCTCACTTGTCATTTGTTGATACAGCTTAGGCACGAGGTGTATTTGTTTTAATGCATTGGATCTCCCTGCTAATACAAGCATGATGGCAGAATCAAGATTGGGATTGCATTTCGATTAATCGTACAGCCCTAACGTTTGTCCTCATGTGCAGCCCGTTAGAGCATGAGATACAAACAAAAGCAAGCATCAAAACATTGCTCCATAACAACTCCACAGGGTACCTTTAATCCGTGAAAAATCACATTTTTAATAAAAAATCACATTTTTATGTGCACTTCAGAAATCCAACCAGGTGTTACTGTTGTTCTAAGATGTCTTCACAGTCTCTGTGGGACAGTGGGCCAGAGAGCCGTCGCTCCAGCTGGACCAGCATTGGCCGAGCCCCCAGCCTCCACAGGAAGAGCCAGTCGGGGGAAATGGAGTCCCTGCTGTCCGACACACACACAAGCTCCAACGCTAGCAGCAGGGAGCACTCTCTGGACCAGCCGGAGTACCTGCAGGTGCCCATGCTCCACCCGCCCGACTGCAACGGCACCACCTTTCACCTCCCTGACCGCTGCTACGATGATGCTCCCCTGGCCACGCTTTACCATGGCGACCAGGAGGAGGATGAGATTGAGGAGGTGCAGCTCTCTGCATTTGTGTTGTTTAAGTGGTTCACATTAAAGTCACAAGGAAAAGGAATTTTGATGGTGTTCCTCTTCTGTTATTTCCAGTTCAAACAAGTTAATAAAAAACTTGTTTAGATGAGTTTAACAGTTCCAAAACTGCTGCTAATTATCTTACAAAGGCATAAAATCCAACCTCAGTGACCGCAGACACAGAAAATATTTAATTAGCTGAATTTAAATTATGAGCAGGGTGGAGAAAATATTGGGAACATTGTTTGAGGAACCTGCTGAGTTGGAATTTTTACGTTTACAACTACAATTTACTGTTTTCCACTTTTTCCACGTAAAATCAGGGGAGACTTTGACTGAGTGAACAACAACAATTTATTGACACCTGATACAATGAATATGAGAAGGTGTTGGGAAAGTCTTTGGCGATTAGACCCCATCTTGATGCCAGTGCAGAAACCCCCCACCGATGGAGTCTAGACACTGATGGTGATGATGAAAGGATGAAAAAAGGCTGAGGATCTGGATGTGATGAGGAGAAGGTGAATTGGGGTGGAGGAGGGCCGATTTGTGCTGAAATAACAGCTGACAGCACAGGAGAGAATGGATTTTAAAGCTCGATAGTGACTACATGATTGGCTGTGCTGATCATGGCAAAATCAGATTACAAAACAAAAAAGAGAATGCCCATAGTCGGCTGCTAGAGGGCAGGAAGAGAGAGAGAGTAGGAGATAATCTTCCTGGTTGAACTTGTGTTGAGCCTCATTTCAATCAAGAGAGACTTTTACTGAGTGATCAACAACAATTTATTGACATGTGAAACAATGAATATGAGAATGTACAAAGTCTTTGGTGATTAGACCCCATTGTGATGATGTGGTATTTAATGGGGATGGTGAAGCCGTAGAGGTTTTTTACCAAGAGAGGAAAACAAACTTACTTAATATAACTTGCTTCTCAAGTGGCAAGTCAGTTGTTTAAGCCTGTATGTGTGTGTGTGTGTGTGTGTGTGTGTGTGTGTGTGTGTGTGTTCCTTCCAGAGTTTATGTAAGAAGCTGAAGAAGTTGCTGGAGCCATATGAGCCTCAGTGGTGCCTGGAGCATGAAGAGTGGTCTCTCTATCTGTTCGCTCCACACAACCGGTAAATACACACTACACACACTACACACACACACTACACACACACACAAGCACACACACACACACACACACACACACACACACACAAGCACAAGCAGACACCACCCCTGATATCCTCCTGAGTGGCCTAGGTGGCTTAAACCGCAGCACGTGTGAAAATTCACAGCTAAAGTGTGAAGGTTGCCGCAAAGGCTTAGTAAAACAATTTTCACTTTTATCAATTAAATCTGGCCAAGTGAAAACGCACACATTATGTTGACAAATGCAGTGATGGAAGTGATGTGTGATGAGTGCAAATCTTGTCAAAAATAGAGAAATAGCGCTTTCCTTGTCTTTTTCTCTTTTTAGGTTCAGGTCGTGGTGTCAGAGGGTCATAGGTCACAAGATGTTTGATCATATCATCCTCCTCTTCATCTTCCTTAATTGTATCACCATTGCTCTGGAGCGACCTGACATACAGCCTGACAGCATGGTAGCACACACACACACGCACGCACACACACACACACACACACACACACACACACACACACACACACACACACAAACATCCCTCTTTGACACAACACATTCCCTAGCACCACTTTAACAAAATGCCTAACCCCAACCTTTAAACTTAACCTTAATAGTGGTAATTTTGCACTGAAACTGTGTGGCCTGCTTTATTCTGTTTTATTGTTATTACTTCATTGTGTTTAAATGCTTTTTAATTCATTTTTACTTGTTACATAAAGCACTGAGAGGTGCAATACAAATAAATGTGTCTGTCCTTAAGCTAAATCAGATTTTAACCATAACCCAGTCCATTTTAAAGAGCCCTTTAAAGAAGTAAGGACCAGCCAAAATATCCTCACTGTCAAGGTTTAAAACTCACCATCAGTCCTCACAAAAATAGAAGTTCACAGAAACACAAAACACAACACAAGCTGTCATCTACAACGAAGCTCATATGCTTATTGCTGATGTAAGAGCTGTTTGGGAGTCATTACAAGAACACGTGCTGTTCTCAGTATATTTTTATTATGCTTCTCCTACATTCATAATGGATTTTTTTTTCTCAGCTCATTATGTAACACGATGCAGTTAGTTAGAGTCAGAATCAAAGCTGATGCTACTGGGACATGACACCCTTAAAATGACGAATGTGCTTCTTTTTGTGTGTCTGCACACACTCTCACTTGTGTTGTGTGTGTGTGTGTGTGTGTTGTGTGTGTGTGTGTGTATGACAGGAGCGGGTGTTCCTCAGTGTGTCCAATTACATCTTCACTGTGATCTTCGTGGGTGAAATGATGATCAAGGTAACCATAACAAGACACGTATTCTGAATGAGCACTTGACTCCAAAGTAATTTTCTCATCTTACTTATAAAAGGGCAATTTTCTCCCTGGGTGGGTATTAGAATAGCTTTCAGTCTCATTTTCTACCTTATATTAGTTTATTTTCCGGTAATTTAGCTGGATCTGTGTGTGTGTCTGTGTGTGTCAAGGTGGTAGCTCTGGGCCTGTACTTTGGAAATGGTGTGTACCTGCAGAGCAGCTGGAATGTCTTAGATGGAGTGCTGGTGTTTGTGTCACTGGTGGACATCCTGGTCTCCATCGCATCAGCAGGTGGTAATCGAATCTTAGGCATCCTCCGCGTGCTTCGCCTGCTCCGTACACTGCGACCACTCAGGTAAGAGTGCGGGAGATTTTCTCCTGTGTTTACTCCATTAATATTATCTGGTGTACTTATGTAGCGTGTCTGTGACTGTGTGTGTGTCGCAGGGTGATAAGTCGAGCTCCTGGTCTAAAACTGGTGGTGGAGACTCTTATCACATCTCTCAGACCCATTGGGAATATTGTCCTCATCTGCTGTGCTTTTTTCATCGTGTTTGGAATTCTGGGAGTCCAGGTAAACATTTAAACTGCAAATTCCCTGTTCATCCTCTGTTGGCTGAAGATAAGCTTCATTATTTTAGTAATTTAGTAATTTAGTAATAAATAGTAAAGATTTTCATTAAAAAATACTAATTTTAAACATATTTTCACCCGGTTTAATGTGCCCAAACATCCAAAGCTCGTTGTCTTTTCTGCTGTAAGAAGAAAGTGTTCACCGTGGTCTAAAATAAACGAGGTGTATCTCTGAAAATGCTTTAGGTAATAAAAAGTGAAGAGAAAAATTGGGAGGAAATGCAAATGAGTTACTGATTATGCACCAGAGTCCCTGGAAGTAATTAAAAAACAATGGTTCATCTGCAGAGGGAATGTGCTGAGAATGTATTTTTCAAATCCGATTTTCATCTGGATTTTTGTATTATTCATTTAATTAATAAATTAACTTTTTTATTTTTTTATTTTAGCAGCTTTTAAATCCGTTTTTAATATTCAAAACAAACTGATAAATTATGTGTTTTTAATAAAAACTTAAAAATAACAAGCCCCAGTTGTACATGATATGAAAGAAAGGATTAATAAGAATGTAATTTTACAAAATAGCGTTTCCCAATCTGGGGACCAGGACCCCCATGGGGTCAAAAGAAAAATCTGAATAGTTAAAGGTGCAAGAAAGAGAAACGTATTAATGTAACACAAAAAGTGTTTAATTTATTATTACTTTTATTAATTGCTTTTTGCTTTTCTTGTGAAATACTGGATAGTTTCACCTTTTAAGGCCACAAAATCCTTCAGAGACAAAATTGCTCTTGGTTGAACTGCTCATAACTCATATCCACATTGTTTATTTTTCAGATACTAAGGTCTGTTCTAGAGGCCGCTCAGTGTAAATGCCTTCTGTAAGCGCTCCTTCTCCAGAGTATAAACTAGTTTCCATATTTGCAAATATTGCTGCAAATATTCTAATTATTGCACAGGAAATTATGCTTGATGAATGCTGAAGCATTCATTTACACGCAGGCATATATTTCTCAAAAACATACTGCCACTGAATTATCTTCTAATGAGAACACTGTAAACTGTAATAACTGTGAGGCAGACTGGACCAGATGGTACTCTTAGAAGTAATGTACAACAAACCTGTAGACACTCGCGGAGTAATTTACTATACACCAATACATCACTCTGTGAAGCTTTGCCTCACTGTTATGTTTTCATCTGTGTGCACACATCTGTCTGTGTATGCAGTTGTTTAAAGGGAAGTTCTTCTACTGTGACGGGCGCAATGTGAGTAACATCACCAATAAAACCCAGTGTCTGGAGACAGGATACCGCTGGGTTAGACGGAAATACAACTTTGACAACCTGGGACAGGTTTGTCACACACACTCTCACACACACACATCCAGGACTGATACTTGCTCTTAAATACTGATTGCTAGCATGTCGCTGATTTATATGTGTCTCACTCTTCCAGGCGCTGATGTCACTGTTTGTGCTGTCATGTAAAGATGGTTGGGTCAGCATCATGTATGATGGCCTGGATGCTGTCGGAGTAGACCAGCAGGTGAAGAAACACACACACACACACACACACACACACACACACACACACACACACACACACACACACACACACATACATGCACAGAGGAAGAGAGAGGTTGTGGGAAGTAAAAAATGAATACAAGACCTGTAAACCATTCAGCCAGTGTATATTGTATTTCACTGTGTTTTGGTTCTGTTTTGTGTCAGTCTCAGGCCCCATCTGATCTAGTCTGCTTCAAGTAGAAAGGGGAAATATTTCAGGAGAGAGGGGAGGTGTAAGGGAAGAAAAAAAGGCAGACGGATAAATAGATGTGAGTTGACAGTCCTTGCAGTTTCAGTGCTGACTCAGGATTTACATTGTCTTCTTGTTTATGCTTTCTCCTCTTCACCCTCTCCCGTCACTCTTTGGTCCTCCTCTTTTTCCTTCTTGTCCCCGTGCTACCTCTCCTCCTTTCATCTTCCATTTTCTCTCCCTGTCTCTCTGCAGCCAATAAGAAACAACAACCCTTGGATGCTGCTGTTTTTCATCTCTTTCCTCCTCATCGTCAGCTTCTTTGTGCTCAACATGTTTGTGGGCGTGGTGGTGGAAAACTTTCACAAGTGTCGGCAGCAGCAGGAGGAGGAGGAGGCACGGCTGAGGGAGGAGAAGCGACAAAGACGGTTGGAAAAGAGGAGGAGAAGTGAGATAGCAGGGGGAGGGTGGAGGGTAGTGCGAGACATACAGTAAATGGCCAAAAGTATGTGAACACCTGAACATTACACCCATATGTGATTGGTGAACATGGCATTTCAAAATCATTGGCATTAATATGCTTCCATAACAGCATCCACTCCTCTTCCCCTGGCTGCAGGTATTTGCTTTCATTTAGCCACAACTCCCATTGCTCCCAGTTTACAATTCATTCTCGCTGCTGGAGACAATACTCAGCCATTCTAACCAGGGTGTCAATGTCCAATGCAGCTATAACCAGGGCATCTCACTCGCCCCTTGTGTGTGGGTCTTCTTTAAATGTTGCCTAAATGCCTTCATTTACTATTTAATTGACATGAATTTGATGTAACGATGTGTACATTAGAAGACTTTGTCTTCATAGACATGTGGCAAACTAGTTTACTAGTTTGTTTATGTCACTGCTTCTGCGATACCTGTGAATGAAGAGAAGGAATGTTACAGTTTTCCTTCTGCTAATACAATATAGATACAAAATAATGATAAGATTGCGTGCTGTGTAAAGAATTTAAAACAAAAAAAGTATGTAGTACAAATGATGCTTGTAAAACACAAAAAATGTAAGTCAAACTTATCTCAAACAGACAATTTAAAGACTCTCCACCTCTGAAATGCCTCCAATGACATGTGAAAACATCATGGACACGTGACGGAGCCGTGGTGCAACAGGAATGCGATGCATATTCATCCAGCGGTGTCCCAGGATTAGTGAGGTCTGGCACTGATGTTGGGCGATAAGGCCCAAATCTCAATGAGAGTTCCAGTTCATCCCAAAAGCGTTGGATGATGTTGAGATCAGGGCTCTGAGCAAGTTCTTTCACACCAACCTGAAACCATTTATGGACCTGGCTTTGTGCACCAGGACATTGTCGTGTTGAAACACGAAATGGTCTTTGCTAAATTGTTGCCACAAAGTTGAAAGCACACTATTGTTTAACTATTGTTTAAACTGTCATTGTAGCATTAATATTTCCTGCGTCAGGAACATCATTAGAGCAACCACATACTTTTGGCCATACATTGTAGATGTAATGTTACACACACACACACACACACACACACACACACACACACATGCACACAGAGACATGATGAACCACTTCTGCATACATACTGGATGTGAGTACATGTATCATTTCTGCCTATATTATGCTCAGAAACACACTTAGCACTTGCACACACTCTCTTTCTCTTCTCTCTCTTGCTCTACCTCATTTCTGTCTCACTTCGTCCTTCTCTGCAGTGTAATCTCAAATAGTAGTTCTTTCCTCTTAGTCAGTTAACTGTCTGGCAGCAGACAGCGAGAGTTTTTGCCCAAAGACACCTTGAGGTGCCATGGAGTGTGTGTGTGTGTGTTTGTGCGTGTTTGTGTGTGAGTGTGTGTGCATGATGGATAGGACTGAATTCCTTAGGTGGCACTTTTAGTCTGTACACACTCACACACATATGCACACTCACACACACAGCAGTGTGCCACTTGGCACCCACTTCATCAGTGACTTCATAGGCCTTATCATATTTTTCTTTCAAAAGCATTTTAATGACCGTGTGTGTGTGTGTGTGTGTGTGAGACGCAGAGGCCCAGGAGAAGCCATATTACGCTGACTACTCCCCATTGCGTCGATCCATCCACACCGTGTGCACCAGCCACTACATGGATCTCTTCATCACCATCATCATCTTCACAAACCTCCTCACCATGAGCATGGAGCACTACAACCAGCCTCAGGTAACCATGGCAACACCTTCCACCACCTGCCCTAGAACCATAGTAATGAAGCTGCATGCGGTGGTACAGTACAGCTACAGTGGGTTTTTGAAGTGTGGGACTGTGTTTGTGTGTCCTGCAGTACCTCGAGGAGATACTGAAGTACTGCAATTACGTCTTCACGGTGGTTTTTGTCATCGAGGCCATTCTCAAGCTCATTGCTTTTGGCCTGCGCCGCTTTTTCAAAGAGAGGTATCTAAGCTCTCACATTAATACAAAGACACTCACAAACATACAGCTTCATCCTTAGGGAAATTGAAATTGTGTGTGTGTGTGTGTTTGTGTTTCAAGATGGAACCAGCTAGACCTCGCCATTGTGTTGATGTCCATTATGGGAATCACACTGGAGGAAATAGACCTGAATGCCTCCCTCCCCATCAACCCCACCATCATACGCATCATGAGAGTCCTAAGGATAACAAGAGGTACACACACAGTGACACAAAACACAAAAGCAGACAAACATGATGATATGTGGGCTGATAAGAGCTTACACATTACAATGTTTCAGTGTTGAAGCTGCTGAAGATGGCTACAGGAATGAGAGCGCTGTTGGACACAGTGATTCAAGCTCTGCCTCAGGTAAGACGAAACACTGATGCTGTAAAATATCAAATGTCTCTTTAACTGCTAGCCTGGTTTCCAGATCTGAAGAATTGCAGACGACTTTTCATTTAGTGTTTTATCAGGGATGCCCCCCCCCCCCACCTAACACTAACTATCGCTGATTCCCCCAAAAGACTGTTCAGTGTTACTCTAATAAAACCACATAACCACCAAACAAGCATGAAGACATCTTCATGTTTAGCTAAAGGCTAATTGCTGGTTCTTAAATTTATCTGTGTGGCTTATAAATCACCAGTTAAATCATAACTTCACAGCTGCTTTAGTGCGATTGTTTTGCTACTGGGTATCTGTGAGAAGATAAAAATATGAATCTGAAAGTCCAGTCTGAAAGCTTATCACACACAAAGACAGCACACAGTAATTTATTCTCCTCTTAGGCAGCTTTGTAAAATTTGTTATCACAGCAGCAGATTTTTTCTCCTCTGTGCCAATGCTGGTGAGCTGAAGAGTAAAGCTAGCCCAATGCTACAAACTACACACAACCAAATATAGTACCAGGTACAGACAGTTGCACATTGACTGAAGCATTCCTGGTGTGGCATTCCTCTGCGATGCGGCAAGAGCGATTTATGAGGCCTGGTTTAAGTTTATTTTGCTGTAGCGCTCTACAATGGCACTTGCTGCGTTTTTTGATGCAGTGTCATTGCAGATTTAAGATGCTGGCTCCTGGCATGGCAATGTTTGTTGATCTGACCTCCACTTTTGTCCAGACAGACATATCTCAACTATTGGATATTCGTGGTCCCAAGAAGATGGATTGTAATGACTTTGGTGATGCCCTGCCTTTACCTCTAGTGCCTCCACGAGGTTTACATTTGTGTAGTGTAAAAAAATCTGTTACTATTGGGTGGATTGCCATTAAATTTGGTTTACACATTCATGTCCCCATCAGGATCAATTGTAAAAACTGTGATCCCTTAACTTTTAAGGGAGCGCCATCGTCCGATCAACATTTTTATTTGTCCAATACCTTGGTTTATGTCCAAGTTCCACTTAGTTGACATAGAACAATGACATTCTCATCAGCCTCAGCTACACTTTGTGTTAAATGCTATCAAGCAAATGTTAACATGCCAACATGCTAAACAAAGTTGGTGAACATGGTAAACGTTACTGCTAAATATCACCTTGTTATCATGTGTGAGCACATTGACATTAGCATTTAACTCAAAGCACTGCTGTGCCTACAGCCTCTAGTGTGACTCTTCAGGAAGGGAAGTTGAAGACTTCAGGAGGGATCTATCACAGCCCCTGGGCTCCGTGGACCCTCAAGGGTCCCTTCCAGAAATGAGAGAGTAGAGAGAGAAAGAGGGAATGTGGGTGGTGCACGGTAAATAAGAACAAACAGGAATGCAGGGCAAGTAGACATTTATAAACAGTTTGTTCCTGAAATGCAGCTAAATTAAATCCATTTTAACTTTTCCTCCCAAATGTGAATGATTAATTACAAAATCACAGTGCACTGTCCCCCCTAGAACCCATGTTAGTCTACGCAGGTGTTCCAACAAACCACTAAGAATCTCTAGAGGAACAAAATATCATGATCCTTCACTGCCTTCCCACCCTAGAGAAATGGCAGTTGTCTTTAAAGTGACAGATCACCGCTGGGGATTAAAACCAGGTTTTTACAGTGGTGTCCGGCTGCTTTTGCCCCTGCGTTTCATCAATAAGTTTATCCGTCATCTATTTGGACATGTCCAGACCCCCTTCCATGTGGGAAGGCAAACCAAGTCCCTGTGAATTGCTTAGTAATTAAAACAGGCACGTTTGTAATTCATAAGGACTGGATCCAGGCTAACAAAATCTGAGATATGATTCAACTCCAGGTATCATGATGGCTCCTAATAGTTTTTAAGCTGTAGTGCAATAAGGCTTCTCTGTCTATGGCTCCTTTCTATCTGTTTCCGTCTCTCTCTATGTATACTGTACATGTCTTTTTTTTCTGTGTGTATCATACACTGTATATATCTGTGTGTGTGTGTGTAATATGTCTGTCTAGGTGGGGAATCTGGGTCTGCTCTTCATGTTGCTGTTCTTCATCTATGCAGCTCTGGGAGTTGAGCTCTTTGGAAAACTGGGTTAGTGTGTGTGTGCGTGTACGTGCATGCATGTGTGTGGGTTAGTGTGTGTGCGTGTGTTTGTGTGGGTGGGGTATGGGAGTGTGCGGGCGAGCACGTGAGTGTGTGCATGCATATAAATCGGTGTGTCAGCCAACACTGGTGAGATATCCGTGGTTTACGTAACATGCATACATTTTGTTGCGTTATATACATTAACTATGTCAATTTAGAATCAGTGCTCTAATCTACACACAATTCTCTTTCTTCTCTCCCCTCGCCTTCCTCTCTCACACTTGCTGCCTTTAATACTCTTTTCCTTTTTTCATCCTCTTTCAGAGTGCTCAGAAGAGAACCCATGTGAGGGTCTTAGTCGCCACGCTACCTTTGACAACTTTGGCATGGCTTTCCTCACACTCTTCAGGGTGTCTACCGGGGACAACTGGAATGGGATTATGAAGGTTATTTTTCTTCCTTTTCTCAGTGGGAGGTTTTAAGAAGATGGATAGATGACAAGTCCATGTTTGTGTCTGTGCATAAGAGTGTGTCCCAAAGCATCGGTTACGAGGCAGGAGTTGCATTAAGCAGGGAGAATATCACTGTTTCTATGACAGACTAAGAGCTGCTGACACTAGAGGTTTAGAGTGTTTTATTCTTCTGTGACAGGCTGAAGGTTTTTTCACACTCAGAACAATTCTGTTGGAGAAGAGAGGAAGCACAAAGTTGTGCATTGATAGATCACCTTAAATCCCTTTATCTCTTATGAGTTTTCTTCAATGCTTCATAATCTCTATCCTGTCCTCCTACCCTCGTCGTCCAGGACACGTTGCGAGAGTGTCGCCCACAGGATCGGCACTGCCTCACCTACCTGCCCCTGATCTCTCCCGTGTACTTCGTCACCTTCGTCCTCACGGCTCAGTTTGTGCTGGTCAACGTGGTCGTGGCCGTTCTGATGAAGCACCTGGAGGACAGCAACAAGGAGGCACAGCTGGAGGAGATGGAGGAGAGGGAGGAGAAGAGGGAGAGGGAAGAGATGAAAGAGAGGGAGGAGGCCAACCGACGCCTCAGCACTGCATCCGTGGGTGGAGACCTGTGGCCAAATGCGGACACACCTGCCCAGGTAACGGACAGGGTGCATGTTCATATTGTGAGAGAGAATGGAGTGGAGGTGACAATAACGATGACAGCGGTGATGATCTCATGTGGCAGGTGCAGGTTGAGGATGAGGAGTGTTCCCATGGCAACCTGCTGAGCATGGGACGCATGCTGTCTCTCCCCAGCGACAGCTACGTTCAGCCACTCAGATGCTCCCCTTTTCCTCCCATTGGCTATGAGGCCCACTCCAGCTACAGCTACTCGGGTAATTTGGTTCTATATAGCCAATTAAATTAAGGGACATGTTTTACTGTGCTATAACCACTAACTGATTGCTGTAAAGATTATTGCTCCCATAAATAGCATATAAGGCAGTTTAGATGTGATGTGGTACAATGAGAGGCACTGTTATTGTAGACCTAAAAAATACCTCTTTATTAAGAGGGATGTTTTTTTAATATTGGTGACAAATTGGTAGGACTAGTGTATCCTTGCGAAACACATGATTGACACTTTTTTACGTTTTTATGCTTGTGACATCACACTGGGGAAAACTTTTAAATACCTAATAATATAAGATAGAATATATTAAGAAAATAAATTGAAAGTTACATTTTTATTGTCTGGGAAGATTCTCAGTCATCCAGGTCATAGTTAACTGTTAAAATCAAGGGCACCTATACTTGGTTTAAAGGCTTCTTCAGTTCTGAAGAAGAACTGAAGAAGCCTTTTGGAAGAGAGGCGAAATGTCTTCAAGTATCTTCAATCAAGTCCAGTTGCCCTTGATTTTAACCTTCCCTGGATACATGTTTATTATAATGAACAAATCCCATGAAACAACCAAAAAACAGCAATGGGTCCGTCTCTTAGTACTTCCAACTTACCTACCCTGTCTGTGGCACTCAGCTCCGCAGGCCTATTCTGTTTTTTTGAAGGTTCTGTATATGAGATTCTGAACATTAATATAGCAGAAATGTAAACATATAGTGGCGAAATGGTGTCTGAGCAGAGAATGACATCACACTCCATCTGTCTGTGTTGTTAGCCTGGCCTGTCTGTGCTTTATTTATACAGACGTTCTGGCCGCACGTGGATGTTGGTGCATGGGAGTCTCTCCATGTGAAAGTGTTTGTGTGGAGAGTGATATAACGGCTGTTTCTTTTGTCATCTAACGCAGTGAATTAAGGATTTATTTTGACCAAACCAGAGTTGGTGATTGTTGGAACAATGGAAAGACAAAGACTGTTGATTAGTTTTATTTTGTTTCTGTTGAGTTTCAGTGTACTTAAATGACCTACACGGTAAAATTATTGGGGGGGTTTTCAATCTAGTGGCGAGCGAGAGTAGATTTATTTGTCACATAACAAAAAGGTCTGTCTCTGTAGTGATCCTTTCCATAATGTTGTCAGACAATTAGAATAACAATCTGAGCCTGTCAGTGGAAAAAACAAGCAGTTTTAGTGGGCATAGTTTGACTGGTGCATTCATCCCCGGCAGTCGTTGCAGCCCGTTTCGAGGCTGCTAGATGAAGAGTAGAACCAGAATATTTCAGTAATTTAAATCAATCTATCTATTTTTTTCCAACCAAACCAGAGCTGGTAATTGTTGGAATAGTGAAAACACTAAGAAAAAAAGTTTCTGTGAGAATCTGTCCAGTTTGAATAAAGTGTGTTTTACGATGATCTGCAAGGTTAAATTACAGTTTTCATAATGGAGTCTGATGGGCCGTAGCACAGTTGGGTCTATTTTCAGTTGTGGATTAATACATATTGGTTGTTCCAGTGAGTATTTACAGCAGCAGGAAGGCGTGTGTTATTTTTTTCTTAACCTTTGTTCACCCAGGAAGAAGCCTGTTGAGAAATAATCTGGCCAAGAAAGGCAGCTTTGTGGGATTGACGCAAAATTAATTATGGTATTTATATTCACAGGGATAAAGAAACATGTCACATAGTAAAACACTGTGGTTCATTCATGGGTTTTTGCACAAAGATGGAGGTCTATTGCACAGGAATAAATTAAATCAGGCTTTGGATAGACAGAAAATACTTGTTTATTGGCTTTGGTATACTTGTTAAGAGCTCCCTAAGATAGGACCCATTTAACTTATAGAAAATTGACGTCTGCTAATCATATGAAGACTGTCCTGTTGAGTAAGAGTAAATCTGTGTATTAATTTGAAACAAGAAATTAAATGATCTTGTAACTTTACCTCTTGTATCATATATTAGACAAAAATACTCATTAACATAGGATATTGTAAGAAGGTGAAGTTTCTAAAATAGAAGAGCTGATGGGGATTTCTTTTCATCAGTGTGTCCATATTATCTTTGCCACATTTTCTGCAGGCTCCATGTCATCTCTGGGCTCCAGTGGAGGTGGCTCACTGCTGCAGGTTCCTGGAGCTCTGCCTGCCATCAGCCACGCTTCACTGGGGTCAGGCCGCAGCTTGAGGCCAAAGATCTGCCTCAGCACCTCTCAGAGCATCGACAGACACTCCCTACACAGACTCAGTCCAGCTGACAGTATAGAGAAACACAGGCTTAGTCCGGCTCACAGAATAAACAGACACAGACTCAACTCAGCTCACAGCATTGATGGATACAAGTTCAGCCCGGCCCATCGAATAAACAGACACAGACTCAGCTCTACTCACAGTATGGACGGATACAGGCTTAATCCAGACCACAGCACAGACAGACCTAAACTCATGTACAGCCACAGTATAGACAGACATCCCTCACTCAGAGTGAGTCCCACCCACAGTGCCAGCAAACATCCTTCACATTGGCTCAGTCCTGAAGACAGCTTAGACAGAAACAAGCTGAGTCCCTCCTACGTTCCAGATAGTTCAGCCCTAAAGAGACCAGCATCCTTTCACACTGCCAGCAGACAGTTACGGAGACAGGTGCGTTATTATCTCTCTTCTCTTCTCTTCTCTTCTCTTCTCTTCTCTTCTCTTCTCTTCTCTTCTCTTCTCTTCTCTTCTCTTCTCTTCTCTTCTCTTCTCACACAATTGTTTATACAATATTTTGCTCATTATACAAATTGCGTACTTAAAATGTACAGGCCAAAATACTGTAACCGTATTCAGTACCATTTTTCCGATGAAGAAATTTATTCTCTTTTTCGTCGTGGAAGACCAAATGCAGGGAACCAGACGCCTTTGACAGAAACAGTAATTGTAACGTTACCGTTGGTGGGGGTTTTTTGTGACTTTAAAAGCAAGTCTGGTGGCTTTGAATAGAGCAATTTAACAACTATTTCTGGTTAAACAAAGGGTCTTCTTCTTTAAATAATAATTCAATTACATTCAATGCTATTACTATCTCAGAAAGGGTCCTGGACCCTGGTGGAAAGGTGAAGATTGTAGATAGAGTTGTTGTTGTGGGGGACACCTGTGAGGTTGAAGGACTGTTTTTGTTTGGCTGATAAAAGAGAACTGTTTGACCTGAGAAGGTTCCTGCATTCGGTCTTCCACGATGATACAGAGAAAAAATAAAATAATATATATATATATATCTGTCTATCTACATATATATCTGTCTTTTTTATCAAAACAAAGAAAAGTCCCATTTTTATTTCATGCAGAGTACAATTTAATATACATGGGTATCTTCGCCAGTAATGTGTTGTTTTAGACAGATTTTTTATTAAATAATGAAATATGTGGGGTTATTCTGTAGATTTCTGAATGTGACTTGTATTTAAGGAAGAGTGGGGTGGAGCGTTTGTCAGAAGTGATGTCATTCAACTGCAGTATTCCTACAGTATAACAATATATATTTTACACTATTTAGTAATAGTTTTAGATTTGCTGTCATATAGGAGAAAGGTGTTTACATTTTGAAAGGATGATGGTAAGAAAATTTAGGGCTGGAAACTAACTTTTTAACCACCTTCTCAAAACTCAAAAGGGGGAGCATCAACATCGTTCCACAGCAGCCACACTGACAAGGCTGCCTGCAGATGTGTCCGCAGACATTTTATGTATAGCGGCCTCATGACTGCTGGAATCAGCCTTTGCTGATGATCTCAAATGCCAGATATTGTCCCAGTTAATTGGTCTATCACTAATTAATACACAGTGATAAAGTAGCTTTCATAAGGATTTATGCAGCAGATAGGCTACTATGATACTTGCAATGGATGGAGTCTGCTAATTGATTTTCATACTGTATGGAAATGAATGAAAACAAATTGTTGCCTGGAATGACAGGAAAAGTATATCCTAAAAGCAGCAAAGTAGAATATCTGTTAGCATTAATGTTTATCTTCTGCTGATGCCAAGTTATCGCATAGTGTATTTTTTATAAAATATTTTCAAAATGATTTTATTGCACAACCTAACACATAATAAAGCTTGTGTCATCTATGTGTGTTTGTGTCTGCAGAAGGCTGTGCGCTGCGACTCTTTGGATCAGAGCGATTCAGCTGACGATCTGGCAGAGCCTAACCTCACTGTGCCCGCCATCTCTTCCACGCCACCACGCCAGCGATCGTCCAGTGTACACACACTGAAATATAAACACCCCCAGAGGGTCATCTCATGCAGGAGCCACAGCCGGAGCTACAGTGAAACCACTGGACAAGAACATGTACGTGACCAGGCCATCTGTGGCTTGCCGCCAGAAACAGATGTCGAGAAGAGGCCTGTCAGCCCTCAGAGCCTGTCCAGTCTGAAGGTCCCCAGTGTTGAATCCACCTTATCAGCGCAGCTTTGTAGCTCCAGCCCCCACCCCAGCTCCGACCCCAGCGCCCAGTTAGACGACACCGACGAGGAAGTCAGACGTATTAACAGTTCTGTTCACACACACTCACACACACAACTTCCTCCCAGCTCCTCACACAAAAGCAGACACCTTACCCCAAGCCCCGAGGAGCACAGGAGCCGCCTAAGCCAATCTGTGTCTCCAGTGTCGGGCAAGAACAGGAAGCAGAGGATGAGCCCGCCACCAGGAGAAGAGCCAGTTACTATGGCAACCCAGCTGATGGACAGCCGTGTTGATTTGAGAAGGCGGACTATGTCATTTGACGCCACAACCCCCTCTCCTAATCAACCAGAGGGAAGTTCTGTGGATGACTAAATAAAGGTGCTGAATTGGTTATTCTATACTTAAGTGGAGGAGCCTGATGTGCTGCTGAAGCACACGAGAGGGGCGGGAGCCGCAATCCAAAACAGGAAGGAGACTTGTTACCTGTTTTGGGCCCCAACCCGTCGCCTCGTCCCATTCAATCACAAGATTTTCACAGGGTGTGTGAGAACTCTTATTGACTGTATGTGTATGAGTGTGTATGTGTTCAAAGATGCACACAAGAAGACGTTTCCTTTTCTTCTATCATAGTCCTAGCTTTAGTTCTGACATAGTACTCACTCTCCTGCTATATTTACTCAAACACTAACCTTCCCCTTGCTTGCTCTGCTCCTTCTTCCCTCATTTTTATTATTTTCCCTGCACATCACAGCCTCGGTCAGTGTACGAGACAAAATTACCCGAAAGGTGCAGTACAGATTAAGTTACAGACTGATCTGCTTATGTGCACATGGTGATGATGACAATGAAACAACACAGTTCAATTACTTTCTATAAAATATCAGAAAGAATAGAAAAAGGTTCATCATAATTTCTAAAGGTGACATCTTCAACTAGCTTTTTTTTGTCCCACCATGAGTCCAATATCCTTATCCAAAAATATTCAATTCACTACACACATCATGTTATAATGGAAATGCTACAAATCTCCACATTTAAGAGGCCTGAACCATCAACTATTTTGTATTTTTGCTTAAAAATTGATTGATTTGCCAGAACTGTTTCCTTTAAGTACAATTTCCCAATTTCTCGCTCTGTTGTGCAGAAATTAGTTTATGTTTACAAAAGAAAATGATTTTTAAGTGAGAAACTTTAAAGCTAAAGCTAAAAGATAATTTTATATGTAAATGCTTTATTTGTAATTGCACGCTTATATAGATTGGTGCAGGCACATTAGAGACTTATTCCTCCCCAAAAAATGATTTGTGCAGCAGCTTCTTAAAAGTCAAGCAAAATAAGAATCTTATCTCTAAGTCAGAGTTTTTGTTTTTTAATGACTGATTTTTTTGTACCTCTTAACCTACGGTAAACTGCCACTGGAAGTTGCTTGATCATTCTCAGATTGCAACCAAACATGGGCATCTTTGTGATGTTTGAGAAACCTCCCACGCCTGAATCCACCCAACCCTGACAGTCAAAAAAATCAATTTGCGCTTAGATCCTCTGAGTTAAAATCGTGTAGTGTGGCCTAGGCTTTAGTAGTTTCTACCTCGCTTTTTTCCTGATCCCACCCATTCGAATGTTCAGTCAGCTTAGTTTCTCACCCCCTCCACTTTCCTTTTCTCTGTCTTAGTATTCTCAGGGTAGAGGTAGTTCAGAGGCAGGTGAGTTTGAAGCATGTTATCAGAGGTCTGCAGAGTTAGATTGCCCCCTGCTGTCTGAAGCTGGAGCTTGCCTGTCTCTCCTGAAGTCTGAAGAGAATATACTGTGGGTGCGAGGTGAAATTTAGACAGAAGCAGCTGTTCAGAAGGGCTTATTCAAGTATTTCAGCCAGAAAAAGATTATATTTTATTAACAGTGATGATATGAGAACTACAAATGTGAATTTGTAGTTTTCTTCTCAGAATATGAATGTCAATGTATCTGGTTCTGGTGATGATGGATGAAGATGTCAGCATAATAGGATGTTGATTATGATGATGATGATGCTGATGCTGCTGCTGCTGCTGCTGATGATGATGACTCCAGAAAATGCAAATGTTCATAATATTATATAAAGCTCCTGCAGAATGAAAGCAGGGAATGATATACAGGAAGCTCACCTGCAGTCACATTATTGGACAGTGCTGGAATAAAACCACTTCCTGTCTGACTTTCCTTTGACTCCATAACCTTGTTTCTAAATCTGTCCTTTCCCCCTATATAAAGAGGTTAAAAAAAACACAGTTTGATGGGTTGAAGTCCTTCAACGTGAGCTGCTTAATCCAAAAATAAAGCTAACACACAGCTGCTGCTGATGAATGCAACATATCTCGAGTAGCTTATCTAATTATGGTACTCCCGCAGATGTTGATTAATATGCTAAAACACATCCTGTCACAAATTGCAAAGAAGAAATTATTTAAAGATGATGTGAACAAATGCAGTCTCAGCTCTTGTAGTGGTGGTGGTGAATAGATTTTATTTTTCATTTTACCACTTCAGCATATCACAATAAAATATTTAATCACATGAATATTTCACATCAAAACACTACAGCATTCAGAATGCATTAAGCCTTTATTTCCTTGCCAGGAAAACGTACCAATTTCTGCAAGTTCTGCCACCTTTCTCGCTTCCTCACAACCTATTGGTCAAGCTGCCTATCTGTCTCAGTTTCATCCAATGGGAGGCCAAAAGTCTGCAGGGAGGCTTCTGATTGGTCAGACTGACTGAAGGCAATCAGAAGAAGATAAACTGCGCTGCACAGCTTTACTGTCTCCATATTACCTCCATATTTCCTTCACTAAAGACCTTGTTTCCATTTATAAGGCAGATGGAGCATCATCACTGATCTACATTTTGTTAATCTGCACCTCACCATATGAACATGCAGTCAAGGCATGTGTGTGTGTGTGTGTGTGTGTGTGTGTGTGTGTGTGTGTGTGCGTGTGTGTGTGTGTGCGTGTGTGTGTGCTTCTAGGTGTATATACATGTGTTTCCAGGTGTACATGTATAATATCTGTTTCCAGGTGTGAGTGACTACAGCTGTGATTGCGTGCGTCAATATATGTGTGTAAGTGTGTGTGCATGAACAGAAGACAGTACGGAGAGTTACAACTAACTAAGCTGAGCCAGCAGTTGCCATGGTGAAAATAGATCATACATCACATGACCCCAAAATCCCACCAATCCCAGGAGAGGTTGAAAAGCCGCTAATCTGCAAGGCAGGAAGTTGTCCGTGCCCGCGTCGTATGCAGTATCGTTCAACTCACACCTCCTCTTACTGTCTGTCTATCTCTAGAAGGCAGGAGCCACGGGTCTCTGCTGTGTGAGTTTCTGGGGGTCCAGGGTTTCAGTAAAGGGCGGGGCTTGATAGGGGTTGGTGGTTACTATTGTTGCTCCATTGGCGATGGGGTACGGTGTGGCTCGAGCATTGCTGGGGGCAGGATCCAGGTGTTGCCATGTGAACAAGTTTGTGTTGCTGCCAGTTAAGAAGCGCCGCAGTGCGCTCAATGTCAGTACAGCCTGTTAGTAACACACACACACACACACAATTAGCAGAGGCTGTTAGTTACGCACTGACTGCATTAGAAACACACGATTAAATTTACAGCTCTTTTAGACAGTCTTCAGCCATGCTAACAGCTCTGAGAGGTTGTTTAGACAGCTTTGAGCTAAACGCTAACATCAATGTTCTGACATGCTCACAATGATAATGATAACATGCTGATGTTTATCAAGTTCCCCATTGTAGTTTGGCTTGTTAGTATGCTAACATTTGCTAATTTGCGCTAAACACAAAGTACAGCTAAGGCCGGTGGGAATGCCATTAGTCTTTAAGGTATTTGAGCTCAAACAAACGGATTGGACAAATGGAAATTTTGACCTGATGGATGGCTCTACATGAAAAGTTATGGGATCACCAAAGTCAGTAGGATTCATCCTCTGGAGACCATGAGTGCCTGTATAAAGTTTCATGGCAATCCATCCAATAGTTAGAGAGAGAGATATTTCAGTCTGGCCCAAAGTAGTGGACCGACCAACATTGTCATCAGAGCCACTCCTCTAGCGTGGCTAATCCCTTAATCTAGGGATTCCCATAACCTAAACTTTTAAGAACATTTTGAGGCTTTGGTTCTAGTTTCGTCCATACGTGTCCACTGTATACAGCGTTTACAAATTGGGACGAAAGGATATACATCATAACTGGGGCTGGCACTAGCTTGTCTGTGAAATCCAGTGTGTCGAATCACTTGGTGATTTTCTCCGCCAGATCCATTGTGATCCATAATTTTTCTATAATCTTGCTATAATCCTTTTAAAGTTTTCCCTGCACTGTTTGGCTTTGTGTTGTATTTGCATTTCTGCCAGACACTAAAAAATCTTCTGGTACACATTTTCACTGACTCTTTCTGAATTGCATTCTCCATTGTTCTTCTTTGTTAAAGTATTGGTTGTCCTGTTCGATACAGATTCAGTGGTTACTGTTGTTGTTTTTTCTTGTAGTCATCCTTGTTATGATGTACAAACATATCTGCTAGCTTAATCACAGTCAACAGTGCTGATGGCAACCTGAAATTTCTGGAACTTGCATTTATTATTACATCCTCAGTAGTTCCGGGAACAAAGTGAACAGAGCTGAACTGAAACAAAAGCAGAACCCATGAGAATGTTCATGTTACATTACATTTTATCAAGTTTCTGTAGTGGAATAGGAAAGGGATATTTCATAAACCTGGACACATTAACAGTTTGGTTAGAAGGGAACTCAAAACAGAAAGAAGGAATGAAGAAAGAAAAGACCTGCAATTTAGGATTGTACTTGCATAAAATCATACTCAACTTTTAGTCCTTAGTATGTGTTAAACTCCAAAAAAGCTGCATCATCCATTTCCCATAATGCAACTTGAGAGCATATTATAGTATTACATCCCTCACTGCTTGGTAAATCCCCTCATCTTTCAAACTGCATGCAAAGGCAGATCTTTTGTTAAAAGTTAGTCTCACGCTCTCAACTCAAGCTGAGACAACCCTAATGACATTAGTCAGGAGGGTTTCTGAGATAGAATAGTAGTAAACCAACTTTGATGTGCAAAATCAGTAGACTTCCCTAAATATTAGTCAAAGTCAAAGAAACATTCATTTCGTTCTCTGTCACATGCTATAAATCCTCTAGAGAAGGAGAGAACAATTTCTCACAGAACTATTGGGGGAAAATAACCTGACACACTAAAAAAAGATATTTTGTAATTGTACTTCCTTGACACAATTACAACTTAACCTCTCTACATCTTCTGACAATGAGATAAATGCCTGCTATAGGTTTGGTGGTAAGTGTGTTTTAACAGGCTCCACTGAGTTATCAATGGATAATAAATCAGTTGGTTTCTGTCTGACCGGCAGTGTTTTCTGGTTTTGCAATTCTTTTTTTTAAAAAACTTTTATTTAACCTGGAAGGCCTCGCCAGGAGCAGCTCTTTTTCAGCACCATCCTGTTCATAAGCCCACAGACTCACACCTGGACAGTAGAACGTCTCGGGTTACGTATGTAACCCTTGTTCCCCGAAAAGGGGAATAAGACACTGCGTCGGTGACGACACTATGGGAACGCCTCTGGGCGTGGCAGGGCTGAACTATGAATGAAACTACTCCAATCCTATTGGTGTTGCTAGAACGGTAGTGTGTGACGGCGTAACCGGAGGGGTATATAAGCACGCTGGCACACAGGACACATTAGCCCTTTTCTATGAAGCAAGGCACTCCAGGCGGGGTGAGGTGTGGCGGACCGACGCAGTGTCTCGTTCCCCTTCTCGGGGAACAAGGGTTACATACGTAACCCGAGACGTTCCCCTTCGAGGGAACTCGAACTCGAGGGAACTCGAACTGCGTCGGTAACAACACTATGGGAACGGGATACCCACTTAGGCCGCGCTGAAACCCCACCTGCCCCCAGCGTGCAGAACCTGACGGCACGACTAGGAGGAGAGCGCACAGGTGCCGGGTGCAGAAGGAAGGTCCAGACTGTAAAACCGAATGAAAGTGTGAGGATTGGCCCAGCCAGCCGCGTCACACAAATCCTGGAGCAACGCACCTGCGAGGAGGGCCCCAGAAGCCGCCATGCCTCGAGTAGAGTGCGCCCTTACGGCCATAGGTGAAGGCAAACCGTGCACCTGATAGGCCAGGGAAATAGTCTGAACGATCCAGTTGCTGATGGTGTGTTTAGAAGCGGGGAGCCCAGCCTTGGGGGACCCGAAACACACCAGCAACTGGTTTGCTTTCCTCCACCGGGAAGACTTCAGTGTGTAAATACTCAGAGCTCTGACAGCGCAGAGCAGATGAAGTCTCCCGTCCTCCGTCATCACATGAGGTGGGGGATGAAACGCCTGCAGCACCGTGGACCCTGCTAATCTGGCCAGAACCTTAGAGACATAGCCTGGACAAGGGTGCAGGATGGCCCTGACCCTCCCCAGGAAAATCTCCAGGCATCGGGGAGAAACTGAAAGTGCCTGGAGATCCCCCACCCTCCTCAGAGAGGTGATAGTGAGGAGAAGGCCATCTTAAGGGTCAGGTGCTTGGCCTCAGTAGACTCCAGGGGTTCGAAGGGGGCCTCAGCCAGCGCTTCGAGAACCACTGCCAGGTCCCAGGTGGGAACCCTGGAACGAGTCACGGGTCTCATCCTCCAGGCTCCACGGAGGAAGCACACGACCAGTGGAAGCCTCCCCAAGGGCCCATCACTCAGAGGGGCGTGAAATGCTTCAATGGCAGCCACATATACTTTGAGCGTGGACGGGGAGAGGCCCGCAGAGAAACGGTGCTGGAGAACTCCAGTATCAGAATTACTGAGCAGATAACTGGGTCCACCGCCCGTTCTCTACACCAGGTGGCATTTTAACACATTCCACTTCAGGCAGTACATCCTTCTCGTGGACGGGGCTCTGGAGCTGAGCAGCGTCTCGACTGCTCCTGGCGTCAGGCCCGCCTCTAGGAACTGCGCCCCCTCAGGGGCCAGACCCATAGCTGCCACAGGGCGGGGTGCGGGTGAAAGAGCCGGCCCTCCGCCTGGGACAGCAGGTCTCTCCTCAGAGCGATATTAAATCCGAGAACCACACTCGTGCCGGCCAAAACGGGGCTACTAATAGTAGACTGACGCCGTCCTGACGGAGCCGCTCCAGAACCCCCGGGAGCAGAGCGAATGGGGGAAACGCTGGGGGCGAGAGGGAGAACCACAGGGGACAGTGCGCCGTCTCTCAGGATGCAAACAAGTCCACGTCTATGGGGCCGAACTCTTCGCATAATAATTCCCCAGTTGTCCATTCCCCGGGCCTCAGCCCCTGTCTCGACAGCAGGTCTGCTCCCTGATTCTGGGTCCCAGGGACGTACATCGCTCTGAGGGACAGCAGTCTCTGCTGGGACCACAGAAGGATCTGATGTGCCAGTTTGCATAATGGGCGCGAGCGCAGACCCCCCTTGCGATTCAAATAGGCCACCGCTGCCGTATTGTCGGTTCTGACAAGGTTGTGGCGACCGCGGAGAGCGGGCAGAAAACTCCTCAGAGCTCTGAATACCTCCAACATTTCCAGGCAATTTATGTGCCAGGAGAAATGATGCTCCTCCCAGGAGCGGTGCACGCGGGGCTGGTGGCTGTTGTTATGCGTAGGTCACCCTGAAGTGGAGAACCGCCAGGGAAACTCGCCGACGACCCACAGTGTGTGAGCCCGATCGTTTTCCAGCTGCAACCCCTCGAGGCGGGCAGACTGGTGAGAGCTCGCTGGCGGCTAGCATGTCCCGAGCGCCAAGACGGCGGGAAAGCCTGTTGCCTGAGCCGCCACGATGGATGGGGACCTCGGTCAGTCTCTCTCGGGGGGTGGTGGTGGTGGGCCCCCCTACTCGAAACCTCAGGACCTCTTCCCCAAGCCCGCTGAGACTGAATGACGGTCCTCAGGCCCGTCTTCTCGGGGGGCTTTGGGCGAGGTTTGTCGAGAGGGACTACGGGAAGCGACGCTTCGCTTCTGGCTCCGGAGTAGGAGCTAGCCGAGGGCTGAGCTCGTCTCTCTTCAGCCGTCGCCTCTCCCTGCCTTTGGCGTGCTGAAACCTGCTGACTACAGCATCCACTGCCTCACCAAACAGGCCAGTAGGAGAGAGGGGCACATCCAGGAGAAAAGCCTTCTCCTTCCCCTGGATGCCCGAGAGGTTTAGCCACAGATGGCGCTCCGTAGCCACTGGAACGGGCCGTCTCCTTGGTAACACGGAGTGTTAAGTCCGTAGCTCTACGGAGCTCAGTCAGGTCCTCCTCAGAGGGACCTCCCCCTAGGTCACAGTCTTTGAGAAGATCGGCCTGGTACGCCTGCAAGGTGGCCATAGTGTACAGGCTTGCACCAGCTCGACCTGCTGCCATGTAGGCCTTGCCCACCACCAAAGCGGATGTCGTCCGACACAGCTTGGTGGGGAGCCGCGTCTGAAGGAATGAAGCGAGGGTGGGAGAAAGATAGCTCGCGAGTGCTTCCTCCACCTGAGGCATCATTCCAAAGCTGTGCTGCTGTAGTCCAGCAGAGGGGATGCAGTCAGCCGTGCAGAGCAGCTCTTTTTTTTTTCTTTTTCGGTCTGTTCCATGATTTACACAACTCATTGTGTAAATCAGGAAAGAATGGCGAGGATCGGCGCGGGGGTGGCGCTCAGGCTGCAGAAAAGCTCATTGAGGTTACTGCTGGCCCGCGGCTCCTGCACCGCCTCTCATAGCTGGGCGCGGACTGATGACGTTGGCCCGGCTTCCAGAAGTCATCCTCCATGATGCTAAGCACGTCTAGCTCCTCAGAATCAGACTGTGCAAGCCTCTCCAAACTCAGGCAGGAGAAGCCAAGAAACGGGGAAGAGAGGAGAATCAGCAGACGAGGACCGGAAAAAGGCCTCAGCCGTCCCGACATCCCTCGGAGATATCAAACTGTGATCCCTATGACCGTAGCCACTGCAACGCCTCAGCAACCGCGGGGCCTGAGCCACGGGGAGAGCGCATCTGACCGTCTTCCGAAAGAGAGCCACACGAGACCTCAGCACCCACAGGGCCCGAGCCTCGCCATGGCCGCAGGCAGCCCCCTCGAGAGCTGCCTTGGCGTGCGACATACCCAGACAGGAAACACACATCTCATGAGTCTCCCCAGCCGCGATGTAGCGTGGGCATGGAAAAACACATTGTCGGAACTGATTACCAGACATGGTCTCTACTGCTTCGTCAGGACTTCCAGGTAAGACAACAACTTTCTTGATAGTGGAGCTTCCAAACATACTCGAGAGTGCCTGCTGAATAGAAAAAGGCTAATGTGTCCTGTGTGCCGGCGTGCTTATATACCCCTCCGGTTACGCCGTCACACACTACCGTTCTAGCAACACCAATAGGATTGGAGTAGTTTCATTCATAGTTCAGCCCTGCCACACCCAGAGGCGTTCCCATAGTGTCCACCGACGCAGTTCGAGTTCCCTTGAAGGGGAACCACAGTCTAAGCAGCTCAACTGGAGCAGTTAAAGGTTAAGGGCCTTGCTCAAGGACACCTTAGGCACTATGGAGGTTATTATTGGGTCAGAATTAAAACTAAGTCTAAAACGTCTCAATTGAAAACTAAAAGTCTAAATCAAAAATGCATTTATTATTTAGGATTGGGCATTTCGTATTTATTTATTGATTTTCAGTAGAATTACATCATGATGATATGATCATACTGTGTAATCATTTTTTTAAACACACGAAGATTTTTTTTTATGCTGTTTCTGATCCTGGCTCACGGCTCACTGCAATGAGCATCAGTTCGATTACCTTATATGTGATACATACTGTATATAAATACAGTGGTGGACAGCAACTACAAATTAGAGGTATTTGTACTTTACTTTAGAGAAATATTGTACTTTTTACTTCACTACATTTATCTGACCGCTTCAGTTACGGTAGTTAATTTACAAAGTAAGATTTTTACAAACAAAACATAAGACGAGTTTAAAAAAATATGATCTTTTGTTATAAATTAAACTACCCAATAGTTTGTACAAGTACAGCTAGATTGACAGAAATTTAATTGGCAACTATCTTGATATATGATTTAAGTCATTTTTTAATGTAATTACATTTGATGGCTCCAGCTTCACAAATGTGAAGATCAAAATTACAATCAATTAGTAGAAAAAATAATCAACGGATTAATCCATAATGAAAATAATCTTTAATTGTAGTCTGATACTACAGAGTTCAACTTTAACTAACTACAACAGTAAAATCCTGCTTCTATTTCATTCTTCCTGACCGCCAGAGAAGGTGGTTAACACTGGATGTTATCCGTCTTGCGCACGCGCAGGTCGAGTATTTAATCAACAAAGTCACCTGTGACCTGGGATGATGTGGGGCGTAGCTTATATAAGCCCAATGATTCGCGAAAGCAGGTTGATTTGAAGGAAGGAAGGAAGGAAGGAAGGAAAGAAGAGATAATAGCCATCATATTGTCGTTAGAAGCCCTGCAACGCGTGGTTGGAGCTATGGTTTCATCTTCCAAGTGCTGCGGTTAATTAGTACGGCTACGCTCCAAAACCTGCTGTTAGATCGGTGTTTTCACCAGCAATCAGCACGGGTTGAGGACAAGCTAGCGCGTGTCTCTCCAGCTTTAGAGTTAGGCTGGTGAGGTAAGTGTTTGCTTAGTTAGAGATAAGTTGTTGTTTTTTTGAGTGAGGAGGCTGTTTTGGGGTCTCCTTGACGCCTTTGTTACTGATTGTTTCATGCTTACCGGTAATTCTTAGTTGAGATTGTAGGCTCTGTGCTGAGTGTTTTTGTTAAAAGCATGTCAAGTACACTTTAATTTATCCTTTGGTAAAGAGCGTTGGCTCTTTTTTGATTATTAAGTGAAGGAGAGTTATTTAATTTGAGTTAAAATAAAGACTCTCTGACTCTCATAAGTGTTTTTGCTTATGGGTACAAATTTACTTTTATTGTTAAAATGTTTTTGATCTGTAATTTTGTGTGTTTTCGCTCGTGGATAACAGTTATTGTTTTGGAAAAAATATATATACAAGCTGCATAAATATGCAGGGTCGCACCATATTAGGGTTGCTCCTGCATGGCTCCACTGCTGGCTGCTGATGGCCATGATGAATACCCCACGTGCCTCAGTGTTACTCACTTGAGAGAGGGGCTGTCTGACAGTCAGTGCATGAATTGCAGTGTTATACCACGGGAACTGAAGCTAGTTTGGCTAGCGGAAGTGGAAGGACTACAGCTTGAAGGCCAGTTGCCTTCATCTGGTGTGGCCTCACAGGTGCGGAGTATACATAGTCTCCCCCAACTTTCAGGTGCCCCCCTAGAAAGAAAGCCAAGAAGGTGGATGGTTTGGCAGCCAAGGTAGACACACTAGCCTCAGAATTCGCTGAGATTAAGAGGTTGCTCCTTAACCTTCAGCCAGGCAGGTGGGCTGCAACCAGTGTGGACTGCCCAGCCGGGAGCCCCACCCCACAGGGATGGGATGACAATGCCCTCTCTACGAGGGCTTCCTTCAGCCAGTTCTGCAAGGACAGACCTGGGCAGGGAGAAGTGGAGGCTTCCACCCATGGTTCTTACACTGGTTCCCAGCAGACGGGGAGCGGGTCCAGAGCAGGCTCAGAGGCTGCCCATGCCACAGTTAAGCCAGTGGTCTGTATGGCACTGGCTCGCTTGGGCTTGGATGAAGCACCAACTGCAGGTACCACAACTAGTGCATTCTTTAGGCATCTCTCGCCTGAGGCCGGTTTGTCTGAGCCACCTTCCCAGCCATACATTGAGGAGCTCTACAAATGCTGGCCAGACCCCAAAGCTTTTTCTCACCACACAACTGACGGCAGGGCCTTGGCTGCCATGCAGAATGCCTGCAGTTACGGGCTGGGCCAGATGCAGGCTGTGGAGCCAGTTATCGCGTCCCTCATTGTGTCACCCACTGAAGTGTTGAGACCGGATGCTCACTGTCCTAGGCCACAGTGTCGCATTACGGATGACTTTCTGGTAAGGAGTTATGATACAGCGGCGTGCATGGGCCATATTGGAAACTCTCTTTCCCACCTGATATTGGCTCTGTCCCAGTCTCTGCAATCCTCTGGCGTGGATGCTTCTGTCCAGAGCCTCAGTGATGCAGCTTTGCAGGCGTTTGCCCTTATGACCAGAGAGTTTGGTAGGCTAATGGCAACACTTACCTTGGCCTGTCGCCAGGTCTGGCTAGCCCAATTCCCGCTTTTGGAGACAGGCAGGAGGGCCCTGCGCACTCTCCTTGTAGTACCAGTGGAGCTGTTCGGCCCAACAGTGCAGCAGGCTTTGGAGCGGGGAATCCAGGCTAACCAAACTAGGCAGCAGTTTGCTAGCCTTCAGGGGCCTACACCCCTGACACCCTGGCAACAGTCGCCCTCAGATGCCAGCTCGTCCCGGTAGCTACCCACGGGGTTCACAATCCTTCAAGCGGTCAGATCAACACCATGAGGTGCCAACACGGTTTGCGCCTCAGACACAGAGGGGCTCAGGCTTTACTTTATTTTCTGATTCCAAAAAAAGTGGGTGGGTTTCGCCCTGTACTGGACTTACGGGGGCTAAACAAATTTCTGAAAGAGTTGCCTTTCCACATGCTGCGTACAACAGATGTGCTCCACAAAATTGGTTCACATCCATTGATCTGAAGGACACATATTTTCACGTCCCGATAGCGATACATCATAGGCAGTATCTGCGCTTTGCATTTGAAGGCATGGCCTATCAGTTCAAGGTGCTCCCATTCAGGCTTTCCCTAGCCCCACGGGTCTTCACGAGGTGCATGCGGGCAGCACTGGACCCAATGCAAGCCAATGGTATGCAGATCCTCCCATATCTGGACAACTGGCTTGTTTGTGCTCCGAGCCAGAAACAGGTGGAGCAGGAAACTGCCTCTCTTCTATGTCATGTGACAAGGTTGGGCCTTACCGTCAATTACGCCAAAAGTTGTTTGATACCCAGCCAAAGGGTGGTGTTCATTTGATTAACCCTGGACTCCTGTCACATGCTGGCCTTCCCAACGCCACGGCGGGTAGAGGCCATACTCCAGCTTCTCCGTCATTTCCAGAGGAACAGGAGGTTGAGGTACAGCCTTTTTCTCAGGTTGATGGGTATGTTGACCTCTGTAACATCAGCTGTGCCACTGGGCCTCCTGTATTTATGACCCTTCCAAATTTGGATCAATGTCCTCCATTTAGATTCGCAGTTATGTTATATGCAGTTATCAGTTTGGCGCTGCACGAGTTCCTGCCGTATTTAAGAGGCAGGCATGTTCTTGTTCGATCCGACAACACCTCAGCAGTCTACCATGTAAATCAGCAAGGGAGCACCAGGTCGGCCATGTTGCTGCAGGTGGCACGGCAACTCCTGGTATGGGCTTTCCGCAGCTTGGCCAGCCTCAAGGCCAGCCTCAAGGCCAGCCTCAAGGCCAGCCTCAAGGCCAGCCTCAAGGCCATGTACTTGCCGGGGTCACAGAACATGGTGGCAGACTACCTCTCCCACCCGAGGGTGGTAGAGGAAATATGGGGCAAATATGGCACAGCAGAAGTGGACCTGTTTGCCTCAGAGTCCACAACCCACTGCTCCCTTTGGTTTTCACTGAGGGAGGAAACGAGGCCGTTGGGACAGGATGCCCTGGCACACCCGTGGCCAGATCGTCTCCTCTATGCCACTCCACCATTCCCACTGATAACGGTTATGTTGCACAGAGTGCAGCAGAGCAACCACAAGCTCCTGTTGGTGGCCCCGAACTGGCCAGGGAGACTCTGGTTTCCAGTGATGCACAAGCTTTTGGACAGGGTCCCATGGTGCCTTCCCAGGAGGTGAGACCTGCTGTTGCACCTGGGGGGCCACATCTGGCATCTGAGCCCGTAACGCCTGCAGCTATGGGTGTGGCCCTTGAGGGGCCTGACCCGTTCCTCGAATCGTGTGACCAGGCACAAGTGGAAGATTTTTTCGGAGCTCATAAAGCTCCTGAAGATAGCTCCTGAAAAATCCTCTGTGCCGATAATACTGCGTTTTTTGCAGTCTTTGCTAGAGAAGAAGCTCTCCACTTCAACCTTTAGGGTCTGTGGCTACAATTTCCTGCAATGTCATCTCACACCCTGGTGACCCGGTTCCTTAAAGGAGCCCAGCAACGGAACCCCCCCCCCACGAGCTGTCATGGTCCCCTCTTGGGACCTGCCTTTGGTACTGGCTGAACCCTCTGGCCGTTCCCGGTAAGGTGGGATTCCTCGTGACGACGTTGGTAGTAGTCATCCAGTGTTATGCACTGCCTCTGGCGGTCATCCAGAATTCATAGAACCGTAGTTACATACGTAACTCACGTTTTACATTAATGCATGAGTAATAATAATATAATAATGTGATTTCTAAAAGTAACAGTCACTGTTTGTTTTTCTGCATTGAGTACTTACTTACTTTTAATACTTTACGTACATTTTCCTTATTATACTTTTACTTAAGTAACATTTTCAATGGAGTACTTTTACCTGTAACAGAGTATTTTTTACAGGGTGTTATTAGTACTTTTACTTAAGTAAAGGATCTGAATACTTTATCCACCACTGTATCAATATTGGAAACATATTGTATGTTATACATATTTTCATATCAACTTCAACCAATTATCTGCCCATTATACTTATTTATTATTATTATTATTATCACTGAATGAAACCTGACGCTACATGACAAACTTTCAGACATGCCCTAATCAACCAGTAATATACAGCTGGGACTCAGTTTGTGTGGGTGTGTGTATGTGAGTGTGTGTTAAACTAGAGCGAGGGTGGTAGGGGTCCTAGGCAGGAGCCTCTGCTTGTCCTCCATGAAGGAAATGCTCTTAAACCTGTTCACTGCCAGCAGACATTGATAACCCTGGAATACACACATATACACAAACTCGATGATGAACACAAACACACCTGGATGTACATGCAGACAGAGGATAAGTTTACACACAGACATGATGATGAATACAAACACACCTGGATATACACACAGACAGATGGCAGGTTTACACACATAAACATACAGACCCAGGTAAGGATGGAGAAGAAGCAGAAAGCGATGGTGGCTCGGGCGGCGTCGGAGCCCTGGGCCAATGGCAGCTCATCTGGGGAAGTAGCCTGCCACTGATTGGCCAGAAAACAGAAGCCAACGAACCACAGGAAGCTGGCAAGACCTGGAGGCGGGACACAGAGGAGTCAGAAATGGTCATTGGCATTATCTCTTAAATCTCTTCTTTCAATATACTTCCATCAGAAAGCTTATCCTGATTTTATGACTTTTTTAAAACTTGAATTATTTTTTATTTCCTTAAATATCTTTGTTTCATAACATTATTTTTATTATTTTTGAACAGTGGTAAAAGACTGTGAAGAAGTTCTGTGAAGCTCTACTTAGTTACAACACTACTTTGAGCTCAACATGCTAACAATGACAATGCTAACATTAACAGGTAGAATTTTAACCATCTTAGTTTAGGATTTTAGCAGGCCTATAATTGCTAATAAAAGAAAGTACAGCTGCGGCTGATGGGAATGTCAGTTTTGGTTTGTCATAAATCGAAGTATTGTACAAGTGTTGTACAAATTGAACATATGATGATGGTGAAGGTGATGGTGCTAAATTAAAAGTCAGGTGATTCCCGAAAGGTTTCATCTTCTAGGGACCACAAATGTTTGTACAACATTTTGTAACAATCCATCTAGTAGATTGCAAGGGATACGAGAAAATGTTGACATGCCGGTGACTTTAAAGTAAAAGTCAGAGGATTTTGTCATGTTGTCTGTTTGAGGTTGCCAGATGGCCAGCAGGGACTCTAGGAAGTCACTTTTACACTTTAGTTTTCATATGGATTAGACAAAGAAGATAAAACATGGTGGTTTGTGAGTTTTGAAGAAGCTTGAACGTGGCTTTTGTTACCACTGGACAGAGCAGACTGTTTCCCTCTGTTTCCAGTCTTTGTGCTTAGCTAAGCTATCCTGCTGCTGGCTGTAGTTTCATATTTACTGTACAGACATAGGAGTGGTGCCTTTTTGTATCTACATAGTTTATAATATTTGTTGAACAACAGTCCATAATATTTGTGTGTATATGTACCAGAGAAGACGAGGTCCAGCAGGACAGCACGTCTTCTGTCCTTGATGCTGCTGATGGAGGGAAAGTAAATGTCCAGGATCAGGAAACAGATGCTGCCGAGGAAACAGGCCACGCCCACAGTGACACCGTAGTTACAGGCATCAGCGTTGTTGTTGAAGACGCAGAGCAAACGCTCGCTGCCGATGTTGATGTAGCCCTCGTTCACGATGCAGCTGAACACCACCATGGAGAAAATCTACAGGGAAAGACATGTGGGCCGATTTATTATCTAACGAGTAGAAGAGAATGAACTCACACTGGAGTATGAATGCCTTTCATTCCTCATGCATGCCACACACACCACACACTTCAAGACACAAAGATATACTTCTCTTCTCTAATTATGTAAGCGTTTTAAAAGTTTTTAAACGTTTTTCCCAAGTAGTTATATAGCCATGCAGATAGTTTTCGGGTTAATCATTTTTTTTTTCATACAAAAAATACATTCATAGGTTTCAGCTTCCCAGTTGTGAGGATTTTCAGCGTCATATAATTGTAAATTGAATATCTTTAAGTTCTTTAAGCTTTGTGCTGTTGATCTGACAAAACAAAACATTCAAATACATTACTTTAGGTGTTTCGGAAATTATGATGGACATTTTAACTATTTTCAGACATTTCTTAGAGCAAACGAGTGGATTAGCTGAGAAAACAATCACCAAAACCTAGCAATAATTAAAATGAACACAATCAAGTTATCTCACATTTTATAAACCAACAGTGTATAAATACTTTGTTACAAGTAAAAGTCCTACATTCAGAATTTTTACAAAAGTATTGGAATCAATAATATACCAGTAAGAGTAGAGTACCAAAATTAAAACAGAATGTCCCATTTCAGACTAATGTATATTATATCACAGATATTAAGCAGTATAGCTTAATCAATAATAATACATCCTTTGTCGATTTGCATGTTGTGTTAACAATCTGAATCTGCAAAATAACAAGTAGGCCTAATGTCAAATAACTGTAATACAGTAAAAGTACA